>NC_139698.1:16941321-17366243 GCF_964188405.1 Protomyctophum parallelum | reverse complement strand
GACTCTATGGGAGCCAACCCAGGGCAAAGCGAGGGAAAGAAGCGTACCACCTATGTAGACGTGCTGCGGCGCGACAGCTTGGCTGACAACACTGCAGAGCTCAAGAACCTGATGTTGGATATAGGAAATTGTGGAGGTCAGCGATCCAGGAATCCCGAGTTGGTGTTGGCTATAGACCTCACTCTCACAGTAACTAATTTACGTAATCTCTCAAGAACAGCTTCCGAGCTGCTCTACTGAATCTGTCGGCAGGGCCATTCAGAACATGTATGCGTTGTTGTTAGTGGAATTAAAACAGAGGCGCCCCGCCGGAAGAGGAGGGCGCCTAAGACGGAGCAAACGGGGACAGCATCCCTGTGAGAGAGGCAGTATTATTGCAGCAGGTGTATCCACGTTTTTCCCCGCCAAGGAACTGGAGCTCCTTGTGTGTGTGCTTTTGTTTCATTCAGGCCGTGTTGCCATGTCTGCTTATTATAAGCAACCTTTGACTTGCTTTTTTTCTGCAAATAAATATTTAAGTAATAATAATCAAATAATAAAGTATTGGTAGTTGCTGGTTGATGTTTTTTTTGGTCTTTATTCTAAAGTGTACAGTAGTTGCTTATTTGGGCTTGCTTCCACATTTCTTCACATCAAGGAACCCCAGATTAATATGTAATTATTGTCCACGGACATCCATCTGTGCCTTTTTTATTATAATGTTTAAAACGTATACAAAATATTTTGATTTATTCTCAATGTGTTTTTAAATAACAGATGTACAACCTCACAATGTGTCGCTGTGAGCTTGTAGATCAGCTATTTTCATTTGTGGTTGTTTTCATAGACCATGTCACTAAAACTGGTAACACAGCAAGAGAAAGAGGAACTCATGCACACACAAAAGCAAAGACTTATGGGCCATATGAAAAAGGTGAATAGCTTCAAAATATCACAGGCCAACAGAGAGGCTGTATCGGCAGCTTTTCTGTGAAAGCCTTTGCCTGCAACTCGATAAGAGGCTTTCAGAGCTGGATCGACACATGATTAATGTCTGTCGAGGGATTTGAGGCTATAGCTTGGAAGTCTTGCACATTCTGTTTGTTTTGTTTTGTTTTGTTTTGTTTGGCGGCCACTGCCTCCTCCAAGCGATGCATCAGTGTTAAAATGATCCCTGGTAAGACAGATATGCCTAAAACATTATACTTGCCCTCAACTACAACTAAAAATAAAAAAGTTAAATGTAATGTAATGTATGTAAAATATGTATTTCTTTCATAAATAGAGACTCTTGGCCCGGGCGGCTGGCGTAGCCATCTGGGCTTCTTGGCTGCATGGTAATCCAGTCTGGCAGTGTGCCGCGGATTCGACTTCAGATCCCTGCCTTTACTGTGTGTCACACCCTGTGGTAGCTCTCAACCCCGTTGAAGAGACTATAGTCCGGCAGCCGACAGGCTTCTTTTGTTTAAAGTGGGACATTTGGTATATAGTATTTGTATTGGCCTAAAATATTGTCTATATTATATATTCATGAATCCACTTGCTGACTGGCTGTAAGTATTGGGCAATTTGTTTTATAGGGGTTTCTTGTACCAGCTCTCTCTTGGCCTGTGGGGCGACTGTGGCTCAAGAGGTAGAGCAGGTCATCCAATGATCCATGGGTCAGCGGCTCGAATCCCAGCTCCTCCTGTCTACATGTCGAAGTGTCCTTGGGCAAGACACTGAACCCTAAATTGCTCCCGATGTGCTGGTTGGTGCCTTTTGCATGGCTTCCGCCGCTATATAAATGCAAATTTATGTGACATGTCAAACTAGGGGGTTTTCATGATTCTGAATCCATTCCAAGTTAGCATCCGGCAGTTTCTAAATGCTGGGGACCCATACTCAACATTTCTAACATAAAACTTTAGGATACTCAAAATGTCCGGGTTCACAATGGGGCTCTATGGGCTCATTGGGCTGTCAAGTAGACTATAATTCTGTCTAGTTGCAATAAAAAAATAACACACAAACAAAAAACGAATACAAAAAAAAACTCAAATAAAACCATCTACGGGATTTAAATCATAGAATAAAACAAACTCAAAGCCATACCGTTCCACTGCCTGCAGCAGGGTCATTCTCGGGGCGATTAACTCATCACGGGAGTGTTGTGCACATGCTAATGCTTCCCCTCGGCCGCCCAGGGAAATCAACAGTTAACACAGTTAGCCAATTATGTTGCCTCTCGCCGTCTGGGCTTGTTGAAGAGATCGAATCACGCCTCGTCCTCAAATATGTGCTCCTGCGGGAGCGAACACACGTTGGCCTCGAGTTCAAGACCCCTCCGATAAAGAACGCGTATGATGACAGACGTGCACGAACGCATAGATTTTGTAACCCATTTTTTTTTCACCCAGTGTCAATTATCTAATACTAATAAGCTCTATACTCCCTCTGTCAACCTGGGGAGACATCGTGCTTCCTTCAATGCATGACGAGGAGTCCAAGACGGGTCATGCTACTTAAAGCATGTTTGAAAATGTTGCCTTATATTGGATGTTAATGGCTTATTATGCTAATTATGAAAATTGTCCGACATACAGTATGCAAGTTAGCATCCGGCAGTTTCTAAATGCTCATACTCAAAATTTCTAACATAAAACCTTAGGGTGCTCAAAATGTCAAGTAGACTCATTCTCTCTAATAAAGTATTCAATCAATGTATCAATCAATCAATCAAGGCCAGTTCATGTCCCTTTTTGTGACGGCACTGTCACAGACGCCGTTCAGACGGCCAGGTGTCGACATGAGCCCATCATCCCAAAACCTATACCGGTTGTTCAAGGATTTTGTGACTCGTCACCTATAGGGACACAATATTCGCTATCGGGACGCAACTCGAACGGCGCAGAGTCTGTCGGGTCAAGTGAACTACGCAAACAATTAAGTGCCTCAAGTTGTCTTGAGACGGCGGGCCTCTGTCGCGGTCAATAACTATACTTTATTGTCCCAAAAAAAACAGTCTGCAGTAAGACTGCGAGATGCACTTCCGCGTTGCCCACAGAAGCTGGACGTGGTTATGAACACAAGCAGTTTTAGGCTTTATTTTAAATAAATAATTACAGTTTGAAACCAATGTTTGTACTTTGACTCAAGTTAATAGTATAGTATTTCTATATTACAGTAAAGTATTGATACCTTTACTTCAGTAAAAAAACACACCCGTGTGAACTGAGTGGTGCAACTCCCCTCTCTCCCCCCCCCTCCCCTCTCTCTCTCTCTCTCTCTCTCTCTCTCTCTCTCTCTCTCTCTCTCTCTCTCTCTCTCTCTCTCATTAGCAGGCAACAGTGCAGCACTGTCTCTCTCTCTGTTTATGGCACAACAGCGCCCCTACTGGTACTCATAGTCATATACTGGTGCTCATTAACGTCACATAGGTGGGTGAACCAACACATAGGTAGGTGGGTGAACACGGACATTGCTGTTCCTTGGAGTGGTTGCACCACTCAAACAAAAAAAAGGTGAGAATATTGTTTTTTCCACCACTGGGACTGTGTGCACTGCAGACATACAATATCCCACGGCCAGGGTGGTCCGAGGGATGGGATGGAAGCGAGCAGCAGCACTCCACAGCAGACCTTCACATCTCAGGCTGACAGAAGTGCAGACATATACGGTATGTGATGCTTGGTGTTCTGGCAGCATCTCTTAGCCATTAACCCATTTTGCACCGGAACCCCTTTTGGTGTTTAAAGCATTCATGTTATACTTTAGCTATTGGAAAAATAGCAAGCTCATAGCGTGCCACCGAGTGGCGCTGGTCTGCTATTTTTATTTTTTTTATCATGAAAATGAGCAAACGTTTTTTAAATAAAATCTTTGCTTCCGGGGGGTACTCTGGAACAGCACATTTTGAGGCGTCGGGGACCTATTACATATTACGTTTGGGGTCCTTGAAATTAAATAGTTTGAGAACCACTGACAGAAACATAGGTTTTTCAGAAAACTGTCTGATTTGGAAGACGATTTGGTCGATTTGTAGAAATCAGGTCTAAATGGGTTAAATATGTAGCTGCTCAATCTTGAATAATTTCACAGGTAGGCTGTACAACGTTTTAGTTTAAAACCTGGTTATCAATATTCACATTCTACTCCACAGCTAGGGGTGTGGGTAACGTTGAAGATGGAGAGGGCCACTATATACTGTGTATATAGTTCCAAACTCACTCCCGAGGGCCACATTGCATATACTGTCATATAAAAAATAGCAGATCTGCTATATTGTTTATTTAATTTCACATGTGAAATATCAATTTGTACTTTAAAATTTAAAAAACAACAACAAAGCCAGTTGATTGTAAGATCATGTCATGCACACCTCCGTCCCCGTCCCGTCCTCTGCGAGAGTAAGGGCACGGTAGCCTGTCTGACCACTCTTCACTTAAGAGTCCAGAGTTTATGCCACCCAAAATAAGTAACCTTCACATATCATGGCAAAATACCCTGTTGACTAATGTCCGTGTGTATTGGCCTCTGCAATGCATTTCCAATGGATGTCGCATGGTTTGACAAGACAGTCTTGTTTGATGGGGGATAGGGGGGGTGAACACAGCCATCAAACAAGACTGTCTTGTCAAACAATGTGACAGCGGCCATTAGACACGGACAAGACACAAGACACGGACAAGACAGCTGCCTCAATAGTGTGAATGAGGCCTTAGGAATCCCTTTAGGTCAACATTTCCCTAAATTCTAATTTGTTCAGCGAAGCATCAACAAAACATAATAACATGTAAAATGTTGAAAAGACAGATACAACATTCACACAGGATTAGATTGAAATCTTCCATCTGCGTCTGCATTGTTGATCTCTTCTTTGCAATGCTGCACTCCTGTAGTTCTCCTGTCACTAGGTGGGTATATGACGTCACAGCGCCGCGCCGGGAGTGCTTCCCATTCCACAGAGCGCAAAAGTGTCGTGTTGACACTGCACTTGGGCTACGCACTATTTCCCCCCGCCCGAGCCCGCTTCCAAAGGCCAGTGGGGATGTACCCTGGCTGGCTGGTGTACCGTGCAGTGTACATCGCCACGGCGCAGCCGTACTGCGCACCTCAGTCACCTGACCTCTCGGCATTTCTAGTATTTTCTACCTCTTCACCAACAGCCCGAGCAGCGAGGAGGAAAGAGGAAATAAACAGTAACAGTAGTACGTTTTATAATCTTTAATGTGTTGTTGTGTCACGGAAGGTAATTTTAATATCTTTGGGATAGTATTTAGTTCTTTAAGCTATCAAATGTATCATGACAGAGCCAAATAAAAAATATCCACTGGCAGCCATTACTGTTTTGGTTTTTAGGCCACGGAATTTACTTTCAAGTTATTTTAGGGGAGTAGTTAGTTGTTTAAACTTCATATATGTGGTCAATTAATCATAAAACGGCCTATTTAAAAATATCCCACAACGATGTCGGAGAATTCAGAGAACCGTGTTGTCTCGGCCACACACGAGATTTACCCGTGTGTGGCTCCCCCTTGTCGGCATAGCTAGAAGCAATCCCCCGTTGCTCCTACGTATGATGCCCGTGGCTCTCACCGCTGTATGATATGAGTCTGTTGTGGATAGTTACAGCCTACATGCAATTCGTTTCTGCATATAGCCTATTCACTTAATGATAAATATTTGGATAGAATACAGACTATCGTCTGATTTTACAATATACATTGGGGTCCCAGAGATATAAATTACATTATGGGGGTTCATAGCCTAATTTAGGTCAAACTGGGGGTCCCTTGAAATGAAACAATGTAAAAATCTGTAAAAACATTTTTATGGGGGGTCTGTCCTTGGCATATCTTTTCTAATGGGGGTCCGCAGGATAATGAGTATGACATGAAAAAGTTTGGGAAGCACTGCTATAGAGGACTAGAAAAGTCCACACAAAAAATAGAAGATATACAAGCTCACAACACGTTGTAGTGCGACATGTTGTGACTTGTGAGCTTGTAGATTGGCTATTTTCAGTCATTTATTAATTCATGTAATTTTAAGGTGAAAGTGATCAAACTAGCAATAGAATACAAGTTTAGAAGCATATTCCAGAAACATGAACAGTCTCAGAAATGCCATGATTTCTTCAGCTGGTCTGCCTAAAACATCATTACATTGAGATTTTATTTAGCTTTATTCCATGTATAATGCACTTAATACTTTAACCTTCTTACGGTTGCATCTCTGTTAAATTATGTATTGTCTCTATTGTGTTAATGTGGTGTATTTAATCTCTGTTGTTGTTAGTGTCATTCTGGAGAAAATGGGCCTTGCCCAAAAGGTGCTCAGTGGGAGAACTTCAAGGCCAAATACAAAGTAGCCTAAATATGTAATTATACATTTGAAATGACTATTTTTAATCATGGCATTTAATAGGGCCAAGTTCTAATGTTTATGACATGGCAACCTGTTGTAAAGTCATCAGAACATATTACCCAAGCACAAAAGCCATCTTTTTTTTAACAATAAGGGAATTCTAACTTGTCTGAGTTGTAGCACTACTGCCATACAAATAACCTGTTAAGCCAGTGGTTCTGAAACCTTCATTCTCCACTGCCTTAGGAGTGCAAGTATCCAAAGACGGGTGAGGAGGTGGCCTGCAGCGGCGGGCCTACAGCAGGCCTACAGCAGCACCACCACGTGAGACTGCCATGTCTGGAAGTCTCTGGAGCGGAGCCGGACCGCTGGCCTACAGCACCACCAGGCCTAGCCGAGGCCATACCAGACCATAGTGGTACAGCTACACTGGGGTCTGGAGCAGGGTCAGGAACACCAGGGCCCAATGTGCAGGCTGGCCCGAAGAAGAGGGGGAGAGATGATGTGCTCCTTGAGCTCCTCAAAGAGGACATGAGACTTCAGAGGGAAGCAGAGGAGCTGTTCTCTCTACTGGAGAGAATGGTTGATAAGTAGCTAGTTTACATTTAAATGTAGTAGAGAGAACAGCCTGTTCATCCTCTCTCTGCAATGTGTAATGTTCATGTTCAGTTCAGTGCAATCTATTTTCAGTTCAGTGCAATCTGTTTGTTTGTGTTTAATGTACAATTAATGTACTTTTTATGTATTTATTTGTGTTAATTTCCTACTGGAATTACTTGATTTTGACGGGTTTCAGACGGGAGTCTGAGATACGTTATCCTTGTTCAATGTTCATTCATTTTTATACCGAAGACAAAATAACAATAAATAAATAATAATAAATAAATGGGTATGGCAAAACTTAACTTAAATAATAATCACTATTATGGGTCCATAAAACATTTATTCAGCTCTTTTGAATGCATTAATTGCATACACTATTCAGTGATATATTTTCTTGTGATAAATGTAGCCTATATCCATTTGGAGCTGAGAGTTGGCCTGTTTTAACCTTTTCATTCATGTAAATGCAAATGTGATTAACTGATTAAGAGTAGCATTCTGATGAATTAATTTCTCTCAGTTGAATTAACAGTTTATACTGACTTTACAGTAGGCTATATAGGCCTATATGTGGTTGTTTTAAATGTAAAAGTAGACCTATATTGTCAAAGTTAAATGTCATTATAGCAATAAACTTAGCCTACCGGTATATGAAAATGAACTAGCTGTTAGCTGGCTGTAAAGGTATAGGCATACACAAATTAACCATGAACAAGCTCATAGCGTAGATCAGTGATTGATCTGCTAATATAAATCAAACAGCAGATGTGACGATAGTCTGTATTCTATCCAAATGTAAAAACATTTATCATTAAGTGAATAGGCTATATGCAGGTAAGGTTACAGGTAGCCTATATCCTTCCTTTCAGCAACTCTGCAAGGAGTCAGGACTCAGGTTAAATCAGATTCGACCATAGACTCGACGTAGTAATAATAATAACAATAATATAATAGCTGTTATTTATAATGCACTTGACATTTGGGGAAATAAAACAATTAGAAACGAATTGCATGTAGGCTGTAAATATCCACAACAGACTCATATCATACAGCGGTGAGAGCCACGGGCATCATACGTAGGAGCAACGGGGAATTGCTTCTAGCTATGCCGACAAGGGGGAGCCACACACGGGTACATCTCGTGTGTGGCCGAGACAACACGGTTCTCTGAATTCTCCGACATCGTTGTGGGATATTTTTAAATAGGCCGTTTCATGATTAATTGACCATATGAAGTTTAAACAACTAAATATTCCACTAAAATAACTTGAAAGTAAATTCCGTGGACTAAAAAAGTAGTTTTTAAACGTTTAAAAAACACTGCGGTCAGCGCGGTGAAAACAGTAATGGCTGCCAGTCGGGAACGCTCGGCTCCGCTTGGCTCCGCCCAGCTCCACTCGGCTCCGCCCAGCTCCGAAGTGAACGCTGTCCCATTCCACAGACATACCCTCTGCGTGTGCCCTATGCCACCTACACAGGGTAGTGCCAGTGCAGTGACCTACCCTATCCTACCTAGTACCGAACCTTGTAGGGTGAACCCCCTGAATTGGGATTCACCTATTGTCTCTCTGGTTCTGGTCATTTTGCTTCAGCCAGCCAGCTGCTGCTGCAGTCCTCTGTCCATTATTCACTGGAGATGTCCTCTTTCTTTTGTTATTTTTTCCTTCACAGCAGTGTTACTGTGAGGCTCATCTGTAACCGTGCCGCATTCGGAGTCTATTCATCTCCCCACTCTTCCAGGGTTTACCCTCGAAGGACTTGTGTTGATCTAGAATGACTCATGGTGGTTATACAGTCTGTTTGCTTCTTAATAGCTTGATCCTGTGTTTTGCGAGCCGGTCTGGAACTCCGGATCTGCATTCTGGAAGTCTTCTTCCCAAATCTCCTCCGACGGAACCCCAAGTTGTGTTCGTGAAGACCGTTGTCCTCTAGTCACCAAACAGTTCACGCCGGTTCCACGATGCCATTATGTTTATGGAAAATAATTTGGAAGACATAGTAGTTGTCGACATCTTCAGTTTATTCAGTGACAGTCAGAAGCAGAGAGGCAAACCCCTAGAGTCCAGCTACCATCTCTCCATACACGCCACAGAGTTCTCCGTCTCCGTACCACTCTCTCTTCCTCTCTCCTCCGCTCTCCTCCTCACAGGAGGAGTGGTCCCCACTTTATATTCTTGAGTTACATGAGTCATCTTTCGCATGAGTATATGACCGGTATCCCGGTTACAGATGTTGACAGAAATAAACATTACCTTAAAAGTACATCCACGTCTCTCTAACTCTTTGGTCTTTAAGCTGTTTGGCTAATACACAATATCACGCTGCTTAGTCGTGGCAGATTACACAATGCCGCTTGGGCTAGGGCTAGGGTTAGGGTTCCATTGTTATCTAATATGTGTTGGCGATATTCCCAGACATTCTTGTTCTAGTCCAGATGTTGACACACAGCACTAGCCTCTCTCTCGTTCTGATATTAGGCCCGGTTACATTTCTGATTATCAGCACTAGCCTCTCTCTCGTTCTGATATTAGGCCCGGTTACATTTCTGATTATCAGTGTATGTGTCTTGAACACAAGGCTTGCATAATTATGTCCAGTTATTGTAAAAACCATAACAGAACAGCAGTGGTGGGATAAGTCATTTACTTAGTGAAAAGATGGAAGCTATGCACGTCCCAACAATATCCGAAATTCAGAATTGAATTGAGTAAAAGTACAACAGTGTTGGCATAAACATTAGTTTAAAGTACCACAAGTAGAAAGTTCTCCCGTTTCCCCCCTTTTTTAATCTAGAAAATGTATTATAAAAAATAGCATTTTATTTTTAAATAGCAGATCTACAAGCTCACGAGCTGAAGTGGTTTGTAATACTTATTATATTATACCATGTTATGAGAGCCACAGCAGAGCCATGAGAATGCCATAAGGAACTGTGAATTAAGCTGCTTGCAAATTAATGCAGCTTGAACCCATTTAGACCTGAAAAACCTATGTTTCTGTGGCTCAATCCCAATTGCCTCCCTCAAGCCCTGAGCCCTGAACCCTCATTGACTTTAGTGACGTCAGCTGTAAGTGCTTGAGGGTGAGAGGCTGCAAGGGCTCCAAATTGTTGTGAAAGAAATGGGACAGCACTTTGAAGATGAGTCCGCCATTCATGACACTTTGCATCACTTTATAAAAAAACTGTCCTTATTCACAGCCAGTCCTACATGCTTGGCCTATTTATACATGTCTATCATGTCTATTTTAGTATTTAAGTGTGTCCTGTGTGATAGGGGTTGTAATATTCATATATAATTATATTCATTATAAATTGCATTTCCATATTATTTTACTTTGCTCATTAGTCATTTCTCATCATGTTTCCCTTATTATTATTATTATTATTAGAGAACAGTGAGAAAGCACTATTGTGTTCTAACCGCGATACATAACTAATTTGCATACATAAATTATTGACGTTCGGAGGATCACCCTCATTCCCCTGGTAATGCTATGAACTGTGGGTAATTTCTTTGCAAAAGTCAGCCAAAGTCAGCATCCATGCTGACTTTGGCAAAGGGCACATAAAGGGGCGGAGCCCTCACTGACTGACCGATTTCAAATGGGACATCCCTCAAGCCCTCGCAGACTTCACATGAACGCGCAGCTAAGTCAGTGAGTGACTCATTGAGTCAGCAAGGGAGTGGATTGGGATTGGGCCTTTAGTCAGTCATGGTGCTCAAACATTTTCATGTCAAGGACCTGACACACAAAACCTGTGGACATTGATTTATTTTCGCTTTCGTACAACTAAAAGCCATCAGTGGGTTTCGTCGACTAATGTTGAAATGTTTGCAGCCTACAAAAGAGCCACTCCGTAACTAGTAGCGCGACCAGACTCAATCGAGGGGGGACACTGTGTCAAAGCCATAGACAGGGCCAGGCGGGCCTGGTAGCCAGTCATGGTGTATAAAAGTATAATATTTGCCTCTGAGATTGAAGTAGTGGAGTAGAAGTAAACGTACGTACAGTACACAAAATAACATTTGTACAGTATAGGACTACTTGAGTAAATGTACTTGTTAAATGTACTTACCCAATCTATTTTACCTTGTCTTGTCAAAACATTGTATTGGGAGTGCCTTGGGAGTTTGTGAGAGATAGAATATTTTTTTTTCCACCCACTCGTTCACGGTTTTAAACTTCTGTGATGTGACAATAAACGGCCAAGCTACACCAGGCAATTTTGCGCGCGTGCAAATTGGATAGGACCAATATATGTCAATGATACCAGCTACACCAGACGCACGGATACCGCGGGCCATCCTACGCGTGCTCTAAAAATAGGATTGGTTCTAATTTTTTTACGTGCGTATGCCCCCATGTGCGCGTATCTATATATCCTCCCGTAAGGTCCCGCACAAACCTGCCGCGCGTCTGACAGATCGATGTAGCCAGGGCATTTGGCTTACGCACGCACGGTCCGCGCGTTTAGAGTAAATGGGCGAGAAAAGCCTGGTGTAGCTTGGCCGAAAGTCGGATCCCAGCTATGCGTGCGTGCGTGCGTGCATGCGTTTTATGTGTGGCTGTAGCTGGGGTGAAAGCCCAAGACAAATTTCCCTTGTGGACAATAACGTTTACCTTGACCTTGTGCGGCCGTGCGCACATTCCATTTGGATCTCATGATACTGTATTATTTGCAGTCCAAAGAGTCATATAGTGACTGTTCACTTCGCTTTTACTGCACTGAACAGCTACACACAGTACAGTACATTTCAGCAGTGGTGGAAAAAGTACTCAATTGTTTTACTTAAGTAAAAGTACCAATACTGCAATTTAGAACTACTAAGTTACAAGTAAAAGTACGGAATTTAAAATGTACTTTAAGTACTAAAAGTAAAAGTACTCATTATGCAGAATGTGCCATTTCACACATATTTTCAAATGGCCAAAATGTATAGGATAGAAGTGGTTAATGCTGTATTCTAATCAAAATTAAAATCTCCAAAGTAACTAGTAACTAAAGTTTTCAAATAATTAGTAAGAGTAAAAGTACAAATTTGGCTCTGAGATGTAGTGGAGTAGAAGTAAAAGTACTGGAAATTGGAAATACTCAAGTAAAGTACAAATATCTCAAAAGTGTACTTAAGTACAGTACTTAAGTAATAGTACTTAGTTACTTTCCACCACTGCATTTCAGACAAAATAACGACAAATTAAGATTTTACAGATTATGAATGTCGTCGTGATTGAACGCCCCTATATCTCTGTTCTGTTTGTTTTACCGACAAGGGCCACAATGAAAGATTATTCTCGCGGAAACCGCTAATTTAACGGTACAGTGACGCCCCTTTAAATGTCAGTGCCTTTATCTAGATATGTGCCTATAATTATGCTATATGGCTTTGTACTTCTTATTTGCAGATCACTGTCTATTCTATTTCCGAGGGAATTCGTGCATTCATCATCACCTTTATTCATACTCTATACAGTTGAGGTCCCTCAAGCCCTCGTTTTCAACGTAGCCCGAGGTTACAATATAACACAATCCAAATCCACTACATCCAGGACCATTGCATTACATCGTTACAATCAGCACAGGGTTTAACTGTTGGCTTCATTGATGTGTGAAATCAGCTTGAAGCAGACAGCATTTCATCAGGTTACATCATCATCAGTCAGATGAAAGTTGGAGGATAAGACCAACACAACTGAATCACGAACAAATGCGCGTGCATGCTCGCACGCATGCTGTCACAACAGAGGGAAGAGGGAAGGGAAGGGAAGAGAAGGGAAGGGAAGGGAAGGGAAGAGAAGAGAAGAGAAGAGAAGAGAAGAGAAGAGAAGAGAAGAGAAGAGAAGAGAAGAGAAGAGAAGAGAAGAGAAGAGAAGAGAAGAGAAGAGAAGAGAAGAGAAGAACAAATAAACAAAACAAACACACACACACAGACACACGCACACACTATACCTGTCCCAGCGTACACTCTACCGATCCCAGGAAGTCTGCCTCCTTCAGGCCGTTGTGAGCGCTGCTGATGTCGATGAGCTCGTAGCGGATGCGCTGGACCTCCTCGAAGTAATAGTCCAACGTGAACACCTTGGAGAAGGTCGGGTTGGTCGAGGTACGAAGGATCTCCGTCCTGTCCACCTGGGGGGGAGAGAGGGGAGAGAGAAAGAAAGAGAGAGAGAGAGATCCGTTATTTTATATCCACCTGATGACCTTCTCTTCCAGGCCAAGGCTTCATCCATTGGAAATGGATTATAATCGCATCTTTGATGTATTTACAAACTCAACTCCCTGGGCAACCAGTGACTTCCAGGAAAAGTCCGGATGCAGGGCAACCGAGGAAGGCTGGTGGCGCTGGAGAGACAGCTGACCTCCAGGAAAGACAGGCAGGGTAACAGGGGCCAGCAGCAAGCCGCCCTGTTGCAGCACTCGCAAGAGGGCACCACACAAGCTACAACGTATACAAATGAGTAACACCCCCAGGCTTCATCCAATGGATTGCAATTGTATTTACAAACATATGGATATTGTCCCCAACTCTGAATTGTTTTTCAGATTAATCTGATTTCGTCGCCCGTCTGCATCTACATGTGGTACGTGTTATAATCATTTCTCCCGGTTTTTTGTTTCAGAGTAAAAGCTGACATATCTGCGCGACATCCTGAAATCTTGAAAGAAATCCTGGCGCTGATTGTGTTAAGAGAAGGATTTTGCCTGCTTGTACACGATTAAAACGGTGGTCAGATTCTACGTCCCATAGCTGGAGGTGACGGGGCGTTGCCATCGCAACCGGATCAATGTTAAAAGCTGCCGTTGTGGCTCAACCATTACATAAACGGAGTATAGGCACATGCACGTAGCTGGATAAGACAAGTAAGACGCGCAAACGCGGGAAGCGAACGCAGCTCGTGTGTGTGTGGTTGTGTGTGTGTGTGTGTGTGTGTGTGCTACAGCTGCGCCCTGTGTGTGTGTGTGCTACAGCTGCGCCCTCTGGTGGCGGGCGGGTGGTGTCACAGCGGGACAGACAGACACACAGACACACACACACACAGACATGAGCAGCAGGGTCTCATAGTAAGTGGCTCACTGCGTTCGCAATAACGTCAGATAAGCAGTCAGATAAGCAGATAACGTCCCATAGCTGGGGGGTACGAGTATATTTGTACCTCAAAATCAGTACTTAAGTATCATTTTGAAGTAGGCCTATTTGTACTTTACTTGAGTTTTTGCAATTTCCAATACATTTACTTCTACTCCACTACACCTAGTCATCTAGATAAGATCAAAATATTGTAGGCCTACTATATACGTACTATACATGTCGATGTCGGCCATTTAAAAATAGCCGATCTAGATCCGCTATATGGATAGATAAGTGATAGAGAGAGATATGTTCCTGTAATAAAAAACAACAATGTTGGCAGCATGTACACATGCAGTAAAAATCCACAGCGGATATTGAACCCATTTGTAACTCTGAGAGCCTGCGTGCAATTAACTACCCTTACGGGTCCACTTGGGTACATAACATCTTTAGTTGGCTTCTCAGAGTCACCAAAGTGACACTTTGGGGATTTGTGCGTGCGTGCGTGCGTGCGTGCGTGCGTGCGAGCGTGCGTGCGTGCGTGCGTGTGTGCTGGATGTGTGAATGTTAAGCGGAGCGCGTCAGATTGGAAGCCGTCCACATGGCATGTTGAGCGGTATACCGTACGTACAGTATATGCAGATGGAGCTGTGTCTGTGCAGAGCTCAGGGTGCACTCGTTTTTAACCCATTCTGACCTGAGATCAGATTCATACGAGGTTTCCACTGGACACACACTGGTCTGATTAACCCATTCTGACCTGAGATCAGATTCTAAAAATGTCAGTCGTTATTTGATTTTTCAAAAATAGCAGACCTACAAGCTCGTAGCGCGCTATGAGCTTGTAGATCTGCTATTTTTCAATAGCTAAAGCATAACATGATGCTAACACCAAAATGGGTTCCCGTTCAGAATGTGTTAACCCATTTAGACCTGGGAACGATTATACAAATGCCGTCTGTGGACGTTCTCAAACATTTTCATGTCAAGGACGCTCAAAAATATAATATGTAATTGGCCGCCGACCCCCATCTGAAAATATGTTGTTCCAGGGACCCCCCCCAAGAAGCAAAAACTTTGGCTCTGAAAGAATATATAATCAAAGATTTTTACGATTTTTCTACAAGCTCGTAGATCTGCTATCCTTCAATAGCTAAAGTATATGACATAATGCTTATGACACCAAAAGGGGTTCCCGCCCAGAATGGCTTAATTGGCTCTGTGGAGGCTGTCTGCTTAATTAGAGCCAGTGTGAAAGGAATCTGTCTGAATGCATGCATGGGGAGCACCGTCTGCTCTATTCATCCTCTCTCTCCTCATCTCCTTTTCCTCGTACATTGTTCCGTATTGTATATTGAACTTTCAGAATGATTGCAGGTTTTTTAAAACACTTGAAAATGATATTTAATATCGGATTCAGGGGTGGCTTTTGGGCATAGGGGAGTACACAGAGGCAGTGCAACTGGCCTACATGGTGACAATAGCAGTTCTCTCGAATGGCGCTGTGTGCATGTGTGCGTATGTGTGTGTGTGTGTATGTGTGTGTGTGTGTGTGTGTGTGTGTGTGTGTGTGTGTGTGTGTGTGTGTGTGTGTGTGTGTGTGTGTGTGTGTGTGTGTGTGTGTCTGTGTCTGTGTCTGTGTCTGTGTGCGCAGTGCACATGCACTTGTGTTTAGGGTGGAGATCTATTAATTTTGTTGCAATTTCATTGCCAGGACCGTACACCACTGCTTTTTGGGGCTTGAGCCCCTGCTCTTTTCTTCCTCAAGTGCCCCTTCCCCCCAAAAAGAAAATGGCAAGCCCTTTTCTTGCGTTTGGGCCCCTGCCCCCTCAGTGCTCTCTGCGGATGAAAATTAGCAACTGTGCTATATCCTGTGTATTTACGTCCATGTGACGCCCATTAATATGCATTGTCCTGTCCAAATAAACAAATAAAGTGGTGCCACGCGTTGGAGCCGTTAGCACCGCTCAAAAACGTTGCAATTACCTCCGCTGAAATCTAATCACACACATAAACATTAAATTATACGATTTGTCCCACACGTTATACCGCGATGAAATTCGTTCTCCGCATTTGATTTGATCCATCTCTCCTCCATGTTTTGGTACGATGATGCACGACCGCGACAACCCCCCCTCTTCCCCAGCCATGGCGGTCCGCGACCATCAATTTTTATGAACTGTCAGCCGGTCCGTGGTAATAGAAAGGTTGGGGAACTCCTGCATTAAACAACGTTAAACTAATTTTGCCAACTCGATTTGCCACTTTGTCACTTAATGCATGCGCATAACCGCATATACCCCCCGCAAGGTTTCTTTTTACAGAAAAACTCTTGCTTCCTTCCACTGTGTTTCTAATCTTTTAGCTGCCAATGAAGGCGTAACTCTCTGATCTTTTTTTATATGACTTTGAGGTTCTTCCATTTCAAAGAACACCCCCCCCCCCCCCCCCCCGTTACAGAAGGGCCATTCAGTCTGAAGTCAGTGATAACAATAATAATCCCTTCAGCGGAGAACAGAACAGAACAGAACGGGACTTGGTCGAATTAAATTACAGGAAGAGTTAAATCCCTCATGGCTTCCTGTCTGTCTGCCCTGTGATGTAAGAGTCCTACAACAGCTTTATGTTAATCCATTCACGACGGGAATTAACGCATCAGTGTCACCTTATAGCTTTTAGCCACTTTAACCAATTCATTTATTCAAAGTTTTATTTATTCTCGAAATTAAACTCATTTTCAGTGTCGTCGAGTAATACAATATCATATAGAAGGAAATACAAAACATCACAATACATCAGGAAAAGAAAAACAAAAGGTATACATGTGAAGTTTACGAATAAAAAGACAAATTTCAAAACTATTTAAAAACAGTTACGTATTAATTGTGGGGTCCGTATGCTCACCAAGGTTTTAAAACGACTCAAGGGTACCAATGTGGTCAATTTTAATGTCGTTTGCTATAGGTCATGCCATGCAGGAATGCAGGTGCAGTGTATGTATCAGGGCCACAAGCATTATTTTATACTTTAGCTGATGAGAAATAGCAGATCTACAAGCTCATAGATCACTCATAGATCATAGCCTGTAGATCTGCTTTTTTTTATTTTTTATCATTAGAACGTGTGCAAATGGGGAGGGAGACAACATATTTTCAGATGGGGGTCGGCGGCCCTTGGGGTCCTTGACATGAAATAGTTACTGATTTAGAAACTATTTATTTATTTATTTTTTCATGAAGGCATTTGTAGAATCTGGTCTCAGGTCTTAATGGGTTAACACAGTACAGCTGCTGCTGTCATCTGATGAGAGATAACAACATTAAGAATGCACGTGCACGCACGCACACACACACACACACACAGCGCTGGGGCGGCCTTTAAGTGGATTATGCGACGCTCGGCATGGCGACTCGCTCGCTTTAGATGGCTCGGCCCTCACAAGTAATAAATGTACACACACACGCATGCATGCACGCACGCACAAGGTCAAGGTAAACTTTATTGTCCACAAGGGAAATTTGTCTTGGGCTTTCACCCCAGCTACAGCCACACATAAAACATCAATGACAACAAAAATACATTACAGAGGAAGACAACATTACACAATTGCACACATGATGTGGATAATCTAGCCTCACGCAGTTACCGCTGTTTCAGAGCCTCGTTCAGCATCTTAGTTGATGCTCGTACAAACGATTTTCTAAATCGAATGTACTTCCACTTTGGTTCTTTGTATCTTCTCCCAGAGGGCAGAAGTACAAACTCGCCATGTAAAACATGGGTAATTTTTTGAGCCTGTTTTAATGTAGCCTGCTCATAAATAGACTGAAGAGAGGGGTTGTTGTCTTACCCCTATGATCTTCCCTGCAGTCTGCACCAATCTGAACAATTTGGACCTCAGTTGCACTGAGAGGTTACCGAACCAAACTGTGATGCCAAACCTGACCAGGCTTTCCAAGACTGCTCGATAGAACACTAACATAAATCTTTGGTCAACACCATGAACCCTGAGACGTCGGAGGAAGTCTTTGCTGTAGTTTACTACAGAGACTGTCAACATGTGTATTCCAAGTCATTGAGTTGTCAATACAGATCCCCAAGTATTTATATGAGCAGACCTGTGAGATGGTCGAGTCATGGATGACCACAGGCCTGTGGTCACCAATACTCTTGCACGCACGCACACACGCACACACACACACACACACACACACACACACACACACACGCACACGCAAACGCACACAATTTCACGCAAACGATTTCACTTTACCGAGTCGCACTATACTACACTCCCTATAAGCCCTAATACAAACTTCCCAGCACTGCACAATAAATATGCAATGAGCCACAGGCTGTAGAAGAACAACATCTAATAAACGCTGCTGAGCGTATACGATACCGCTCAGATGGATTTGGGGACCGCGGCGACCGCCCGTTGGACCGAAAGGCCCATTAGTGTTGGTGTCCCCAATAATTAAAAAAAATTGGGCCATTGGACCAACTAGCCCATTTGTCTGACCGCCTATTATCCCGACAACAAACAAAGGAACACCGCTCCGATGGTCCGTTGCTCTGAAAGTACACACACTCTCCCTGCCTGGAGTGTTTTCCCCGTAATATCATATCATGTATTATAATGTGCAAACACAAAGATTACTGTTTTTTACAAAATGTTTACTTTGTTGTGGTGTGGTGTGGCTCACAGGCAGATTGCTAATGTGTTTCTCTCAGAAGCAGCCAGAGCTTGTTGGGGAATTTGCTACAGCGATTTGCAATAAGCAAGAACAACACAAGGTAATCAAATGCATATAAATATAGTCATCTAGGATCATAAGTAAACTAAGAACCTATCATCAGTCTAACAGTACAATATCCGTACATTGAACCAGTACTAGTAACTAAGTAACTAAATAACTAAGTAACTAAGTAAGTAGCTTTGCAGAGCCATGAGGCCCATAGGGCAGGAGTGATCCCAAAAAAAAAAAAAAAAAAAAAACATTATTTTTGCAACTGAATGGCTGGGAAATGGAAATTAAGAGTTTACATAGTACACATTAGTATACATGCATAAACTTTCCTTAATGATTATATCTGGTTTCAGTATTAATTTATGATATATTTTCTCTATTATTAGGGTTATTTTTGCAGTCAGTTTGTATTGGGGGTGGAGAAGGGGGCAGGGCGAGACATGGCCAAAGCAGTTCCGGGGGTCCCCAGCCAAAAACATTGAGAACCCCTGCTATAGAATGCCAGATCAGTGATGACCTGGCCCTGGGCTCAGCGGTCCAGGCACCTTGCTGGTAATCAAAATTGGCATTTTGTTACAGAAGTACGGAAATGTGTTTTGCCAAAATCGGCCTCATGGTGGCGCTATAATAGGCTGTTGTGGAATATTTGGGGCAGAGGTTCGTCGTTGGCATCCAGGGAGTGTTCTGCACAGTTTGGCCCATGGATCGGGCCAACGGTGCCGGAGATTAGCTGATAACGGATGGACGGAAGGATGGAAGGACGGACGGAGACACACACACACACTCACACACACACACACACACACACACACACACACACACACACACACACACACACACACACACACACAACCACACGGAGTGAAAAACATACTCTCTACCCATGCCTTCGGCCTGGTGGAGACAGCCACATTTTTTTATTTATTTTTTAAGTAATGACCTGGCATTCTGTTTACATAACATGCTATCTAAGCCTTTGCATATAAGCATGCAAGGTCGTCAAGGCTAGTTGTACTTTGTGGAGAACTTCTAAGCATTCTGTAGCTGTGGTTGTTTTGTCGCAGATTAATCCCGTCTGATGAGTAAATCAGAGATACTTAAAAAAAAAATTACTTGAGCAAAAGTATACTCATTATGCAGAATGTCCCATTTTACAAGTTTTCAAATGCATACAATTATTTTGAAAATAGCAGTATGTACAAGCTGGTCTTAACCCATTCAGGACGGGAACCCCATAGGTGTTTTAAGCAGTATGTTATACTTTAGCTTTAAAAAAAAAAAAAAAATCATCGTGAAAATGTGGCGCAAATCTTTGAATATTACATTCTTTAACGTAGAGTAAACGAGTAAACGTTTTTAACTTTGCTTCTGGGGAGGTCCATGGAAGAGCATATTTTCAGATGGGTGTCGGCGGCCAATTACATATATTTTTTGGGGTCCTTGAATTGAAATAATTTGAAAAACACTGACATAGAAACATAGGTTTTTCAGAAAACTGTCATGATTTAGAAGACATTTTGTAGAATCGGTCTCAGGTCTAAATGGGTCAATGGTTTAACTTTGGTTGTGATTGTTCTCTGTAACTCTTACATGCTTTTAACAAGCATCTAAACATAGCAGGACTTTGCATGTGTAATGTAACCTACATGCAAATGTAACCCAAATAAAATGCAAATGATTCATACATCAACATGGTGTTTGACCCCATGGGGAAGATTCTGTCAAGACAAAAGTGCAAATAGCATTTAGACGTGTCAAAACTGAACGCGCCAATTGAACTAAACGAAGCTTCGGGCTTTAATTACTTTAACCTCTCACACGACACATGACGACATATACCGTATAGGAGGGAGATGATGATACTGATGTAATGCTGTGAGTGTGCGGCGTGCGTGCGTGCGTGCGTGCGTGCGTGCGTGCGTGCGAGCATGCAATCCATTATTTATTTTGCATTTGAGACACGGACCACCATTTGATGAGATTCAGCCTCTCGGACCCAAAACTCAAGAATGATTTTGAATATTGTGTTATGGTTGCATCAGTGTTTGTCCACAATTCCATGCTTCTACATTCACTGATTGCGCAGACTTCCTGTAAATGATATAGTATATATATATATATATATATATATATATATATTATATATATATATATTATATATATAGGCGGTGGCTCAGGGGTAGAGTGGCTGGATGGTAACCGCAAGGTTGCCAGTTAGAATCCCGGGCTCACCCAGAGTTAGTGTCCAAGTGTCCTTGAGCAAGACTCTGAACCCCTAATTGCTCCCGGTGTGCTGGTTTGTGCCTTGCATGGTTTCCGCCGCCATCTGTGTGTGAATGTCTGTGTGTGAAATTTGTGAATGGGTGAATGTAATGCACAATCTATCATGTAAAGCGCCTTGAAGAAAAGGCCGCTATATAAATGCACCATTTACCATTTATATAAGGGTCCATTTGATTTCATTTTATGTATGTGTGTATGTATGTTGAAGATCTATAAGGGTTGGCAAAAGGGCCCCTCTGTCTGGAGTTTGCACATTCTTCCCGTGTCCCCTAGGGTAGGTACCCTCACAAGAAACATGCAGTAATCCTGGTCTCTAAAACTACCTCCCCCTGGCCAGCCGGGGCCCCAATGATGGAGGGGAAAGTGGTCGGAATAACGTGTATACCTTCCACGCGCCACGTCCGGCAGGGGAAACTCTCCCCCTGTCAGGTGAAAAGAAGTAGCTTGGACTCCTCATGCATAGACGGAGGCATGAGGTCAGTCCGCTGCCCCCCCCCCCCCCCCCCCAGGTTGACAGAGGAAGTGCTGTAGCACCCAGGATTACATTAGATAATTGACACTGGCTGAAAAAAATTAAATTGTGCGGATTTTTTTTTTTTTTTTAATTAATCCAATTTCTCCATTTGGGTACCATGCAACTCTCGATCATCTAGCTGGGGACCACCTGGAACCCCCTCAAGGACAACATGGGTGAGAACTATAGAGAGTTTTGAACAGTTGTTGTAAAAGTAGCCTCGATACCCAGGCTTTCATTTCGTCTGCGCGAAAAATGAAAGCCTGGATTTACGCATGGGCTGCACTGGTCTAAAAGTGGGATCGCTCCAAATTACGTGACGTCAGGGCTCTGAGCGGTGTGCACCCCTCAAAATAACACCGTGAGGAAATTATTACCAGTGGAATTCAAACGAGGCTATGCAAGGAAAAAGATGAGAATGGCTGAAGAACCCACCACACCGTCTATGAAAGAAACCAACGTGTGCCGACTCTGTGGAAATAACTTTGACAGTCTGTTAGAATGGTATACTCCAGCAACCACGTGGTTTCTGCTTCTGGTCGACACAATAACAGTGCTGCACTGGGGGGGGGGGGGGGGGGGGGGGGGAGACCGGGGCTGACGGACAGATCGGTGAACCAATCAGGGTGCGCGTTTTTCTGAGCCGCGGCCCTCCCAACTAGGCCAGAAATGTCTAGCGTTAGGTCAGGCTATTGTAAAAGAGAAAAATCTATTTAATAATGATCTCCAGATCCAGATATTATTCCTCGGCTCGTGGGACTGGAACCTCCGTCACAGATGAGCAAAGTCAACACAAAAAAATAACAATGAAGAAACTGTATTCATGAGTTATTATGAGACTGCAAGTAAGAAAGAAAAATTCCGTAGTTGTTGGAACACATCCTTTTAAGCACTTGGCGGCATCTGTATCAGGCTTCTATCCCAGGTAAGGATCCTAAATGCAGAACTCAAGGACACAAGGAATAAACTTAAAGTCTTTACTTAGAAATAAGGTACATCTTACAAGGCAAGGAATAATGAATACACAAGGCAGAGCAAACTGATAAACCAACAATCACATGAGAGCATCAAGGGCTATATATAGACTAGGTTCATTAGGGAGCACCTGTGTGTGAGACACACAGGTGGGTCCAGGTAGTCATCAGGGCAGTGGATGAGTGGGTGTAGCACAGACTGTGGCCAGGGCTGTGACAGAGAGAGAGAGACGTCACTGCAACTCGCACGCACGCACGCACGCGCACACGCACACGCACACGCACACACACACACACACCCCCACTATACTTGCAACATGTTTTGCAACTAACTGAACTCTGCCTGCGAGCCTGCAGGCCTTCATGTAGTGTTATAGATGCTACGTAAGTCATTTGACATTTACAGAAAGACTTTCTTTCTTCCTCTCCATAGTGCACACGCACGCACACACGCACACACGCACACACACACACACACTTACACTTACACCTGTGATTTCTCTTTATTTTCCCTCTTTTTTTTGTACGATAGTTTTCTTTCAAAATACGATGATTTTAAGGCTGACACTAGACTTTAGACTATAGAGACGAAAGGTTGTCATATTTGGGGACTACTTTAGTAGTAGCAGCAGTAGTAGTAGTATTAGTAGTACTACTAGTATACTATACTACTAGCCTATACCAGCAGCTTGTTGTACTATATGGCAGTAGGCCTATAGAAATAATTTAAAGGGAAGACAAGAGAAGATCAGAGCAGTTCCTATAGCCACAGAGCTTCATTTGCATATTCTATCTATCAGACACAACGGCGCTAATAAGACACATGACTATAAGACACATGACTATAAGAGCTCAGAGAGAGAGAGAGAGAGAGAGAGAGAGAGAGAGAGAGAGAGAGAGAGAGAGAGAGAGAGAGAGCTCAGAGAGAGCTCAGAGAGAGAGAGAGAGAGAGAGAGAGAGAGAGAGAGAGAGAGAGAGGGATGCAGTACTGGTGGAAAATGTACTCACATATTCTCTACTTAACCCATTTTGGGCGGGAACCCCTTTTGGTGTTTTAAGCATTGCGTCAAAAAATAGCAGATCTACAAGCTCGAGCTTGTAGGTCTGCTATTTTTGAAAAGTTGTGAAAATGTGGTGCAAACCTTTGAATATATTCTTTCAGAACGAACATTTTTTTAAACTCAAATCTTTCCTTCTGGGAGGTCCCATGGAACGACATATTTTGAGATGGGGGTCCGTGGTCCAATAGAGATAAATATTGGGTTCCTTGACGTGAAAGAGTTTGACCACCACTGACATAAAGAAACGTAGGTTTTTTTCAGGAAACTATTAGGATCTTTGAAGACTTTTCAGTTAAAAATGGGTTAGGTAAAAGTATCGATACTACAATGTAGTACACAAGACATCAGAGTGAAATTGTGAATATAATAATAATAATCTTTATTGTCCCGAAGGACATTTGTCTGTTCAACACCCACATCAAGAACAACACATAGCACATAACAGCAAGACAATACAAAAACATGAGGTCCCCACAGTATACAGAACCATCCTATCATACATGTACAATGTATACAGAACCATCCTATCATACATGTACAATGTATACAGAACCATCCTATCATACATGTACAATGTATACAGAACCATCCTATCATACATGTACGATGCATACAGAACCATCCTATCATACATGTACAATGTATACAGAACCATCCTATCATACATGTACGATGCATACAGAACCATCCTATATCGGCGGGGCAGTTTGTTTAATGCCACAATGGCTGCAGGGGACACAACTCCTACTAAATATGTACATGAGTGTATTGATTTGAGCTCACTATCTTTGTGGGCACTGACAGAGATATAAATCATGCGTATGCTACATGCCTGCCTGACACTTTAGGAACAATAGAAAGCTCCTGTTGTAAAGGGATTCTGTGTTGTGTATTATATATATATTTATTTGAATGCATTTTGTTTTTATTAATTTTTGTTCATGGGTTTTCGATTATTGTCTGGACCCAATGTTTTATATATCTGTGTCAACTAATTGACTAGAAAAAACTCTGTTTACAAGTAAAAGTCTGGAGTTCAACATGTACTTGCGTAAAAGTACAAAAGTATCGACATCAAAATGTACTTAAAGTACCAAAAGTAGAAAGTATACTCTTTATGCAGAATGTCCAAATTTCAAGTTTTCACTTTTGAAAAATAGAAGATCTACAAGCTCACAATGTGTCGTGATGCGACGCATTGTGAGCTTGTAGATCTGCTATTTTCAAATGGCCGAAATTAATATGGCTGAAGTGGTTACTGTATACAGTTGTTATAATAATAATCAAAATCTACAAAGCAACCATAGTAACTAGAGAGTGCTCAAATGAACGCACAGTGGAGTGAAAGTACAATATTTAGATCCGAGATGGAGTGGAGTAGAAGTAAAAGCATTGGAAATTTGGAAATACTCACGTAAAGTACAGTTACCACTAAATTCTACTCAAGTACAGTATAGGCTATACTTGAGTGCATGTAGTCAATTACTTATAGGTCCCACCACTGCTAATAAGACACGTGTGGTTCTATAAATAACAGAGAGCATAGAGGGAGAGAGAGATATATGGGACACTCTTCTGTAGTCTGGACCCTCAGGGCTGAGGGGGGAGGGGGGGGGAATCCCAACCAGGGTTGCCAGATTTTGCGAGAGAAATGGGTAATCATTCAGATCTATGAAACAAACAAGAGATATTTACACGGTCCGTTGTGCATCTTTCCTGCGTGCTCTCCAGTTTTTTATGTAACATTGGTTATGATGAATTGAAAACGGCGGACCCTCTTGTAAACAATAAGTGTAATGCTTTATGGCGTCGTCCACTCACAGTTAGCAGTTTTTGTATTCAGTTGTGCTTGAAATCTACTGTAATTCTGCAAACTGTTAATTAAATACTTCAATCAATCAACACACATCCCAAACTCTTCTCCCTTCCGGCTACAAAATATATGGAATGCACTTCCCATCACAGTCAGAACTGCAGCCTCACTCCCAATCTTCCGCCGTGGTCTGAAAACCCACCTCTTCAGACTCCACCATGGCCCGTAACACTTGCCCTAGCCTAGCCCCTTAGATAGCACTTTATGTAGACTTAGATAGTATTTTAGACAGACTTATAGCTCGTTACGTAGACAGCACTAGAATTGCATTGTATGTAGTCATAGCACTTTATAGTATACATGTATATTGTATAATATAGTATAGTATAGTATAGTTGACATAGATAATCCACTCTTACGTTCTTAGTTTATACATGATTCATGATAACTACGTTTTATGTATGTGATGTTTGTGTATGCCATGCTTTTGTTTTTGCTTAAATGTAAGTCACTCTGGATCAAGAGCGTCTGCTAAATGCCTAAATTGTCAATTGTAAATCAATCAACCAATCAATAGGCGGCGTTATCACGCGCTCCGCTGCAGCGTTTATATATGTCCATGGTTGCAGAGTGTGGTCTGGGCCAAGCCCCCAGGGCAGCTCTCCAACGTTGTGAAGCACTGTGGTAAGAGGTGGGACTGCAGGCGGACCCGTGGAGTTCTGACTAAGGAAACCGCTGTGCAGCAGATGGGGTTTAATATTGAGCGTCCGTTTGCACTTCCGCATTTTGGGCACCAGATTTTTGGTGCCCAAATCGAAAGAAATGCGGAAGTATAGACGGTTCTTCCGGGTGCTTAAAAACGCCACTGAGCAACTTCCACTGAAATTAATACTATACTATACTATACTATACTATACTATATTATACTATACTATACTTTTAATACTACGCGCTTGGCTGGCGATGTTTCAGAGTATGGGGGCAGACTGCCATTGGCTTAGGCGGCATGGGGTCGATTCCCATTGATGACTATAGGTCATGTTAGTCTGGTTTCACCTGACAAAAAAAAAACAAGCCCAAAAGAAGCAAGCTAGCACTTGAAACCTATACGTATGCGTTGTGAGCTATTATTTTTGACAAGGAGGTTTGTGTAGACTGTAGAGTAATAAGAGGGTCTAAGACAGTGGTTGATGAAGATGAAGTCATATTGATACATTTTACAGAAAATCATCAAAGCATTCGGCGCCAGTTGCGTCACCGCCCCCTAGGGGGGGCTACGTGACGTCACCCACTTTGAGAAACTCTGACTTATACACCAAGATAAAGAAGACTATATATATATCTATATATATATAGTGCCCTGGGAGAGGAGGAAAGCACAGAGGGCTTATAGTATTTAAGCCTCATACAATGCACTCTCCTATGATCCAATAATGACACAAGCAGAGGACACATCTTGAAAGAACACAAGGAGAACACAAGGAGAACACAAGGAGAAAGTGAAAGATATGGCAACCTATAGGGAATGCAGGGAGCATAGTGAGGAATAATAAAATAGTTACTTTAAAAAGATGAATGAGAAAACATGAGAGAAAGGGTATAATAGAGGCAAATATCCCATTTGGCAATGGCCTATAACAACACTAGCGTCTTAGAAGTCGCAACAGCACGCTAAGAACGTCTCCACGGGCATCAATAACACATTACGGCTTTGATGAGACTCTTTTTAAAAAACCCAGCTCTATTCACGATTTGAATTCATCATTTGAATGCCAATCGAAAAATCCGTGATATACACAATATATCTAATTTTAACGGGGCAAGTACCTAGTATTAGAACACCCAGTCCTGATCGTGGCGGTAACTTCACCGTTATGCAGATTTTGACCGAATTCCGGATCTGACCGTCTATCATTTTTGGTTCAACGGCTATGTTTCTTCACTGTGTGTAACAGTGATCTGTCCCCCATTCCAATCGTTTTTTTTTAGGATTTCGGGACGGTTTTAGGTTTTAGGAGGACATCAGCCATTAGCAAAAAATGCTAAAAGGTGCTAAATAAATAAAAACAAACGATTATAGGGAATAAAACAATTACGTCAATAACGTCAACGGTAGTGGGGGATTAATTAATTCACTACGTCAATACCGTCAAGGGCAATAAGAGGGCAATAAAACACCTTTTTGGTGTTTTAACTATAAGTTCTGGTTGTAAACTAGTTACATTCATAAAAGAAAAAGAAAAAAGGTCAAACAAACAAGGTAGAACGACAACGTTACGCGTCGTGTAACATTGCGCGAAGTGATGCGTTTTTTTCTTCTTTTTCCTGAAAAGTGGATATAGCAACAGTTCTGGACTTGTGAGGTTTCCACCCGACAGAGACGTTATTTTATGTCAGGGGTTCCCAAACGTTTTCATGCCAAGGACCCCCAACATGTCACTCATTAGCCCTGCGGACCCCCATTTGAAAATATATGCCATGCAGGGACCATAATAAGGGATAAGAGAAGATTTTTACAGCTCTAGCAGTGATTTTCAACTATTTTCATTTCAAGGACCCTCAGTTTGACATGCAGCAACAGGCTACATACCACCATTTAATGGCCATTCTCTGAGACCCTCAATTTATATTGTAAAATCAATGTTAACTTAACTCTGAGAGTGTACAAATGGAACCAAACGGACCCGTTACGCGTTAGGGTCCATTTGGTTCCATTCGTACACTCTCAGAGTTACAGACCCATAAGGGTCCATTTGGTTCCATTTGTACACTCTCAGAGTTACAGACCCATAAGGGTCCATTTGGTTCCATTTGTACACTCTCAGAGTTACAGACCCATAAGGGTCCATTTGGTTCCATTTGTACACTCTCAGAGTTACATACCCATACGGGTCCATTTGGTTCCATTTGTACACTCTCAGAGTTACAGACCCATAAGGGTCCATTTGGTTCCATTTGTACACTCTCAGAGTTACAGACCCATAAAGGGTCCATTTCGTTCCAAACTATCATTTAGCTGGGGACCCCCTGGAACTCCCTCAAGGACCCCCCAGAGGTCCCCGGACCTCACTTTGGGAACCAATGCGTTATGCAATGTTGGTGTTTGGACGTCGGGCAGGAAGGTCTAATGGAGACCATTATTTTTGTCTGCTTGAGTATAATGTGTGAAAGGGTCAAAGCCACTGGAAATAGACTGCGGGGAAAAAAGCTTCTTTCACCCGAACAGTCAGACACATGAACGAACTGATACGAACCAGAGCGAAACCGGGCAAAGGAAAACGCTATACATTGTAAAGTGTGCATGCATATACCTCAAAATTGTACTTGGTTACTAAAAGTATATTAAAAGTATACACTTCAAAATGCACTTGTACTGACTTTACAGTATACTTTCCACCACTGATGCTTTGCCGGTGTTAAAGGTATATTCTGTGATTTCACTTAATTCAAATATCACTTTTTTCCCCCTTTTTTCAAAAAACCCTACTTCCGGTTTTGGTGGTGGGTGAGAAAGCCCTCATCCAATCAGGATAGAGGGGGCCTTCCTCCAATCAGGATCGAGCGGGGGCGGGCCTTGGTGTGCGTGCTGTTGGCCTGTCGCGTGCTCCAACCCAGAAATCGGCAAGTAATTTCCGGGCCTCAGGTTATTTTTTTTTTCTTTTTGTTATTTGTCTGAAGCCATTATAGTCGATGGCCTAGAAAATAATCAAAGCCTAATTTAGGAAATTGATTGTAACTGAAAATAGGACAAGGCCATTAATGGCCTATTTGAGTTATGACAGGCTGGTAATGAGCTGGGTTTGATTCTTTCCTCAAAACAACATTGTGTCCACAGGGATAATGGGAGCCTCACGGGTGAAGGATTGAGAGACTCTGACAGTTTAGCAAGGTTTTAGGAATACAGATTTGTTGCAAAGAGTGGTTAATATAGAGCAGTGGTTTTCAACCATTTTCATATCTTAAAAGCCATTTTGGGGCGGGAACCCTTTTTGGTGTTAGCAATTATGTTATGCTTTAGCTATTGAAAAATAGCAGATCTACACATAGATCTACATAGCACGCCACAGAGTGGTGGAAAAATCGAAGAACGACTGACATAGAAACATAGCTTTTTCAGAAAACTGTCAGGATGTAGAAGACATTTTTAGAATCTGATCTCAGGTCAAAATGGGTTAAGGCCCCATTATTTGTTCAGCATTTGAGCCACACGGAACCATCATTTGATGAGATGTAGAATGTAGACTAGTGCAGAACTAAAGACTTTTCTTATACGTTGGATAGGATTTAGTCCACAATTCCATTCTCTAATTATGTAGACTTCTTGTAAATTAAGTAATGAGATGTTTAACGATGATTTAACGATGATTTAACTCTTGTACAATGAAACCAAATGGACCTGTAAGGGTCCATTTGGTTTCATTACATTTTTCCCCTTCCTCCCTTTGTGTGTGCGTGTGTGCATGTGCATGCGTGCGTGCGTGCGTGCGTGCGTGCGTGCGTGCGTGCTTGCTTGCGTGCCTGCGTGCGTCAGAACATGCACTGACCAATAGTCTCTCTGCGTTAGCCCAATTTTTTTTAGCTATTTTCTATAGCTTTTTTTACACATTTGAAAACTTGAATTGGGACATTCTGTATAATGATGAGTACTTATATTATTGGCAATTTGAGTACATTTTCATGCCAATACTTTTGTACTTTTAGTCAAGTATACATTTAGACTTCTGGACGTTTACTTTGTAACAGAGTATTTCTATATTGCAGTATTGATACGTTTACTTAAGTAAAACATGCGAGTACTCTTTGCTCCCACGTGTATTTGCATTATTGCTGCCAAATGCACTGATGGCTAACAGTAAAATGTCGCATTCAATTTAAAACGCTGCTCTTGGTTTTCAAAGCTCTCAACGGCCTTGCCCCATGGCCGACCTCATAACACTGCCCCCTGCAACTAGAGCACTTTGATCAGCATGCAGTGGCCACTTGGTAGAGTGGCCGGATGGCAACCGCAAGATTCCCAGTTCGATCCCTGTGGGCTCCCCCAGAGTTATAGTGTCGAAGTGTCCTTGAGCAAGAACCCCTAATTGCTCCCAATGTGCATGGTTTCCTATGCCATTGGTGTGTGAATGTGTGTGTGCATGTATGGGTGAATGGGTCATGCCTCGTTTGGCCAAAAGCCATGGATCATGTTTACACATGTGCCTTGACTCATGCGGAACAAATCTGTCACGTTGACCAGTAAGCTCCGCCCTCAGATTTTCCGTCATTTTGAGCACCAAAACAAAACATGATCTCTCAGGTAGTAGGTACTATGATTAAACTAGGAGGAAGATTTATTTCAAAAATGTGTACAGAAAGTCTTAAAATTATGTTGTTATGTGGCCACACCCACCAGTTCATTAAGTATACCTGGTTTTTCACCTTAGCACCACCCACCTGAACTTAAAGGACAACTTTAGTTTTTTTCAACCAAGGTTCATGTTTTAGGTTGTTATTAGAGAAAGTAAAAGATTAATTATTTTTTCATTTTCTGCTTTCTTTAGTTTTAGGGATTTTGCTCTTTTTGACAGGGGGGCGTTCAAGCATAGCGCTAAATATGTATTTTTTTACAAAATATTATGGCGATTTTATTTATTTATTATTTACTATAGTCCTACTAGACCCCAGGAAATTACAACTGGCCACATAAGATCACAGGATCTACTGAATGTGAAGGAGGCCTACTGGGGGGAAGCCACACTGTGTGTCATAAGCTCAATATGACAGTTTGACACATTCAGTAGATCTCGTGATCTTTTGTGGCCAGATGTAATTTATTGGGGTCTAGTAGGACTATAGTAAATAATAAAAAAAAAAATCACCATAATATTTTGTAAAAAAATACATATTTAGCCCCATGCTCGAATGCCCCCGCCCCCCTGTCAAAAACAGCTAAAATCCCTGAAACAAAAGAAAGCAGCAAATGAAAAAAATAATTACACTAATCTTTTACTTTCTCTAATAATAACCTAAAACATGAACCTTGGTTGAAAAAAACTAAAGTTGTCCTTTAAACCTCACCCACAGCTGTTTAATGTGGGAGGGGTTAGGGTTATGATGTCACTAAAATGGTGTTATTTTGATTGGGCCTTTTGACCAAAGGCTTTCAGCTTTCAGGAAGAACCCAAAAATACACAGGGAAGAGTAGGCATATTTTAATATTATATACACCTGCGGGTCTATTAGAGTAATGTTAACTCCATAGACACATGTAAAACAGAAAAAGTACAAAAACTCACGGCACTCCATCTTTAAAGCTTTTTGAGCAATTTGCAGGAAATGTTCTACACACAATCTATGGACCATTATCTGAAATCCCAGTTGAAGAGAACTTTGGATGTGAACATTTGTACAAAAAACATAGCTGCAAGCAGCGATAACAGCCTTTGGGGTAAAAAATCAATCCTGATTCAGATTCTGTAAAAAAAAAAGAGCGCTGACAGCACTAGATGGAGTGCAGTTCTTGTGTCTCTGTTAGTTATTATCGATGGAGAGGAGTTCAGAGATTATCCCATTCTGAACGGGAACCCATTTTGGTGTTAGCATCATGTTATGCTTTAGCTATTGAAAAATAGAAGATCTACGAGCTTGTAGGTCTGCTATTTTTGAAAAATCGAAGATCGACTGACATTTTTAGAATCTGATCTCAGGTCAGAATGGGTTAATCAGACCAGTGTGTGTCCAGTGGAAACCTTGTATGAATCTGATCTCAGGTCAGAATGGGTTATAAGGTCAACCATGGCCGCCGCGGGGGACGTGGTGGTATTTACAGAGTGGAAGAGTTGATCTGGATGAATTCATTGTCATTTGGAGAAGGTCAGGCGTGACAGACGGCAGCACAGAGTTCTATTAAAAAACAATAATAAACTAGATGCCTGTTGCAGTTTGTTTGAGCCAGTGCCGTATAGATGAGAGAGTTGTGACAACTCCTTTCACTTCGAGGGGCTTCAGTCCAATGTATATTGTATGTATATGTAGATATCATTATGCATATATGGATGTGTGTACGTATGTATGTATGTATGTATGTATGTATGTATGTATGTATGTATGTATGTATGTATGTATGTATGTATGCATGTATGTATGTATGTATGTATGTATGTATGTATGTATGTATTGTGGCGTCTCGGGCCGGGACCGCGCGCCACGGTATAGCCACCTCGGGGAGAGAGACAGAGAGAGAGGACGCTGGAGAGGAGAGCGATCCGTTTGCAGAGTTCCCCCCCCCTGACGCAGACCCCCCGGCACACTATGGCGAGTTCGCCACCCAGCAGTGGACAGATCCAAACTTGGAGGCGGCACGTCAACGGGTGGCGGAGATCGATGGCCCAGACGACGAAGCGGTGAGTGCCAGCACCTCCCCTTATTTCATTGTGAGAAATGGGCTTATATATCGAGTGGTTACAAAGCAAGGGGGGGAAAAACAGTTGCTGGTGCCAAAAAGCTATGTATCACGCGTGCTGTACTTGGCGCACACGCACCAACTTGGGGCCCACCTGGGTATAGAGAAGACTTACGACCGAATCCTCGCCCGGTTTTACTGGCCTGGGGTAAAAAGAGCCGTAGAGGATTTCTGCCGGGGATGCCACGAATGCCAACTCGTGGCCCCCAAACCACACTACCGTAACCCACTCGTCCCCATGCCCATTATAGAAACCCCGTTCGATCGATTAGCTATGGATATAGTGGGCCCACTGCCGAAGTCGGCCCGTGGCCACCGCTATATCCTAGTCATTATGGATTATGCCACCCGCTATCCAGAAGCAATACCGTTACGCGCCGCCACTTCCAAAGCCATCGCACACGAATTGATGATGCTGTTTAGTCGGGTCGGCATAGCTTCAGAAATCCTGAGTGATCAAGGGACTTGTTTTATGGCCACGATATTAAAACATTTATATAAATGGCTAAAGGTCCGAAGCATCCGAACCTCAGTCTATCACCCCCAGACAGACGGGCTGGTAGAACGGTTTAATAAAACACTGAAAGGGATGTTGAAAAAGGTGGCGGAAATGGACGGAAAGGACTGGGACCGGTTAATTCCATATGTGCTGTTCGCGATTAGAGAGGTTCCCCAGGCCTCCACTGGCTTTTCCCCTTTTGAGCTGGTATACGGGAGGAGACCCCGGGGCCTGTTGGACTTGGCCAAGGAAGCCTGGGAGAGTCAACCCTCTCCACACCGCAGTGTTGTGGATCATATCCAGCAGCTCCAAGCCCGGGCCAAAGCGATATGGCCCCTAGTGAAAGAGCATATGGAGAAGGCACAGAGGGACCAGGCCAGAATATATAACCGACAGGCGGCTGTACGAGAGTTCAACGTGGGCGAAAAGGTGCTTGTCCTGGTGCCTACGAGTGAATGTAAGTTCCTAGCTAAGTGGCAGGGGCCGTACGAGATAATGGAGAAGATGGGACCTGTCACGTACAGAGTGAGCCAGCCGGGGAAACGGAAAACACATCAGATTTACCATGTCAATATTTTGAAAAAGTGGCATCCACCTAGCGAGATACCCATGACTGCATTACTGACTGTTGTCTCCCCCCAGGCGCCCCCTCCTGTCCCGGTCGGGGAAGAGCTTTCCCCCCGGCAGGTCCAGGAGGTGAACGAGCTGCTGAGCCGCTGTAGCGACCGGTTCTCCGAACTCCCAGGCCGAACCCACCTAGCCAAACATGACATAGACACGAAACCTGGCGTGGTGATCAGACAGCGCCCATACAGAATCCCCGAAGCCCGTCGGATATCGATACGAGAGGAAGTAAAAAAAATGTTAGAATTAGACGTGATCGAGGAGTCCTACAGCCCGTGGAGCAGCCCGATCGTGATTGTGCCAAAGCCTGACGGCTCACTACGATTCTGTAATGACTTCCGAAAACTGAATGAGGTATCGAACTTTGACTGTTATCCGATGGCCCGGATTGATGAACTGATCGAGCGGCTCGGGCCCGCTCGGTTCATCAGCACGCTCGACTTGACCAAAGGGTATTGGCAAATCCCATTAACCGAGCGAGCCAGACCAAAGACAGCCTTTTCTACACCAGATGGGCTATTCCAATATAAAGTCCTGCCGTTTGGAGTACACGGGGCCCCAGCTACATTCCAGCGCCTGATGGACAGAGTGTTACGCCCCCACCAGGACTACGCGGCCGCATACATCGATGACGTCATCATCCATAGCAGGAGTTGGCAGGAGCATCTAAGACATCTGGAGGCGGTCCTAGATGAGCTGCGCTCCGCCAATCTCACGGCCAACGCGAAGAAATGCAGAATAGGTATGACGGAGACTGACTACCTGGGATTCACCGTTGGACGGGGATGCGTAAAGCCCCAGGAAAAGAAGGTACAGCGCATCAAGGAATGGCCCCGCCCCGTCACCAAGCGACAGGTAAAATCCTTCCTGGGACTGCTAGCCTACTATCAGAAATTCATTGAGAATTATTCCTCGGTGGCCGCTCCACTGTACGAGCTGACCCGCCAGAGGGAGCCACACCACATAAAGTGGACCTCTGAGGCAGAAACGGCTTTCACAAGGCTGAAAGAGGCATTATGCCAGAAACCTGTGTTAATATCGCCAAACTTTAACCTGCCGTTTCTTCTCCACACAGACGCCTCAGGGACAGGCATCGGCGCGGTGCTGTCCCAGGTGATAAATGGAGAGGAGCACCCCGTCTCCTTCATTAGCAGAAAACTGCTCAAACATGAACGAAATTACGCAACGGTAGAAAAGGAGTGCCTCGCCATTAAGTGGGCGATACACTACCTGCGATACTATCTCTGGGGCCGTCCATTCACGCTGATAACGGATCATGCGCCACTAAAATGGATGGCCACGAACAAGGACAGAAACAGTCGGGTGACTAGGTGGTTCATCGAACTGCAAAACTACAAGTTTGTGGTGGAACATCGACCCGGGAAGTCAATTCCCCACGCAGACGCACTGTCCAGACTACATGAGGAGAGAAGTGATCATGATGTCTCCCGCCCCGGCGTGAAACATAGGGGGGGAATGTGTGGCGTCTCGGGCCGGGACCGCGCGCCACGGTATAGCCACCTCGGGGAGAGAGACAGAGAGACAGGCAGAGTCAAGCGTTGCCAACGGCAACGGGGGCGGGTCCTGGACGGAAGGTACATCCCAGCCCGTCTCCTCGTCTGCCTTAACAAGCCACCTGCTGCGCGACCACACCCAGACAGGTTACAAAAGGCTCTGTCCTGCTGTGCTCACACTCTCAGACTCTCCCGAGAGACAGGCTGGCGTGCGGCACCCGGTAAGACGGTTCCATATACTATTCCCTCGCCTAGTATTTCCAGTCATGAGTGAAATGTGATGACAAGACTAACTGTGTGATCTCTCACCTCCCAGGCTCACCTACCCAGTCCATAGAAGTGATCGCTGGGCTCTGGGAAATAGGCATACTGGCTGGGACACAGGAGTGCCCCTAGCCCCCCCCCCCTTTAAGGAAGATTGAGGGACAAGGTCCCCAAACCCTATTACAGAAGAGACCTAAGTTGTGGCCATGCTCTATGAAACGAAGAGCCCCTGAGTCAAAGCCCATTCCCTAACGGGTGGACATTTATGTTGTTTTTGACCGACCAACAAATAAAAGTGCCGTTGTGTTTAGCACTCTGAACTTGAACTCTGTGCCTTTTTTGGTCTGGTGAAACAGTGCCCCCCCACAGTATGTATATGTATGTATGTACAGTATATTCATTTATTTACCTTTCTTTCTTGATGTGTTTTGATGTGATGTTATGCTTTCTTATTTTGATTATTGTTTTTAATCCTGTCTGTATATAAATAAAATCCATTCATTCATTCATTCATTCATTCATTCATTCAATGGCAGCTCTCCTAGACTTCTATTGGCGAAGAGCATTGCGAAGAGTGACACATGCCCTGGATCGGAAGTTGGCAGAATGCACTGGACTCAGGGAAACAGCCCAGCTTTAATGATCTTAAATCCTTTTATTTTAGATCATTTTTTTCAGTATAGTACAACATAAACATTACAGGGACTTTCGTTGTCACAATACTTTAAAACAGTTGTCATGTTGCACACATGCCTAAAATTGCTGACAAACAGTGCCAACTCATATGACGTCATATGCTGGCACGAAGCTGACCGTGCATGTATGTTTTCCGTCATGCTACGAAGCATATGTCCCATGACGTGATGAAGATATGTACCAATGTCCCTTAGAATGCATATGATATGACGTCATATGCTGGCCCCGGACATACGGAAGCAGACCGTGCAGGTATGTTTTCCGCGGATGTCCCATGAGGTGATGAAGATTATGTACCAATGCCAGGGTATATTGGTTTACGATTACGAACAGTTGTCTGACTACATGAGACTATAGTGGCACACCGACGCGGAAGCCTGCCCTCACTTTTGCACATACGCCCCAGAGCCGAAGGCGGCGTCTACCTTTCTATGTCTATGGGTGGGCAGGACCCTCAAACAGGAATAAGAAATACCCAAAATTATTCCCTTGATGCGGCCTATGCATCCGACACTTTTCTTTAATCCATTTAGGCCTAAATCATGACAGTTTTCTGAAATACTATGTTTCTATATCAGTGGTGCTCAATATGTCACGCCAAGGACCCCCAGAATAATCTGTAAGTCATTCTTGGAATAGTTTGTTTGGTATATCCATCTTTTATTCCAACTCGTAAGCGACTGGTGAGACTAAAAACAAACAAAATGTTATATAGGGAGGGACTAGTGGAGAAGAGAGAGAGAGAGAGAGAGAGAGAGAGAGAGAGAGAGAGAGAGAGAGAGAGAGAGAGAAAACGAACAAAGGTGTGATCCCGTCTTTGGATGAGGCTGCCTTATACAATCAGATGGAGATGATTGATTTACAAACAAGCTCCTGGCTCAGCGATGCAATGTGCTAAAGCACTGGGTGTCATATTCGCTCAGACGAATACAGCACAGCCAAGAGACTCAACATTCTATGTGTGCGCTGCTCATAATATTCCCCTTCAGACTCTATGTGACTCATACGTTCTTTCTTTTCATCATTTGTTTTCCCACAAACTGATACACGACTCACATAGATAACATCATCTTCTTCTTCTTAAATAAATAAATGAATCTTTGTATATGACAGGAATTCTACCCCTTGGATGATATTTGCAAAACCTCCCTTAATGACATTTCTAGCATATTCTACTCCCATATATTCCACAACTGTGGGCCCCAAACTATAAGAAAAACCCACCCGTGTCTCCTTGGATAAGATGTGTGAGCCGTTCTAGTGGGAGCATTTGCAGAACATTACGGAGGCAATAAATCAACCTTTTACAATCCACAAAAGCAATAAAGAACATGAGAGCAGGAGAGGAATGGATCGACGCGTAAAAACCCTGAGAACTGCCTGCAAATTAAACAATTCAGGGCGGGAACCCCTTTTGGTGTTTTAAGCAATATGTTATGCTTTAGCTGTTGAAAAATAGCAGATCTACAAGCTCATAATGCCGCGCTACGAGTTTATAGATCTGCTATCGTGAAAATGTGGCTCAAATCTTTGAACATTCTTTCAAACGTACGTTTTTAACTCAAATCTTTGCTTCTGAGGAACAACATATTTTCAGATGGGGGTCGGTGGCCAAATACATATCATTTTTGAGGTCCTTGACATGAAATAGTTTGAGAACGACTGACATAGAAACATGTATTTCAGAAAACTTCGTCAGGATTTTGAAGACATTTGTTAAAATTTCAACGTCAGGCCTAATTGGATTATAGTGACCGACGATGGGAGAAGACAGCTTTCACATTTAGCACTAAGAGCTTTTGTTGCTGTATTCAACACCCGGTTTACATTGTTAATGAATGGCTCATTTGAACAAATGGCTGTAATTCCTGTCCCTGTAGTTTCAGAATTAGTGGCTTATGGACCATCCCAAAGCCCCCCCCCCCCCCCCCCCCCAAAACGATCGAGCAAATTCTGCCGTTTTTTAATCAACATTTCATCAATCTGCTTTGTTACTGTGCACATGCGTATAGCCCACATTCGCATACAGTATATTAAATAAAAGTGAAGTTTGATTGATTCACTGAACTGGTGTTATTTTCATACCACAGGCCTTACACGCAGCTATTTCAGCACCAGGAGCTGTCCACATCCTAGCTACTGTTTCACTATGAGGGTTTCAGCACCGGGAGCTGTCCACATCCTAGCTACTGTTTCACTATGAGGGTTTCAGCACCGGGAGCTGTCCACATCCTAGCTACTGTTTCACTATGAGGGTTTCAGCACCGGGAGCTGTCCACATCCTAGCTACTGTTCCACTATGAGGGGATCAGCACCGGGAGCTGTCCATAATCCTAGCTATTGATCCACTATAAGGGGCTCAGCACCAGGAGCAGTGCAAATAGCTTTCCTATTGATCCACAATGGATCAGAGTGTCTGAGCTGAAGCCTCCACGGTCATTCATGACTGGATGCGCCTGTCATTCACTCTCAACATGGATAGAAGTGTAAGAAGAATTATTCAGGTATCCACGTTTTTCCCCAACAAGGTACTGGGGCTCCTTGTTTTGTGTGCTTCGCTTCCTTCAGGCCGTGTTGCCATGTCTGCTTATTATAAGCAACCTTTGTTTTTTTCTGTAAAGTCACTTGCAAATAAATTATTGGTAGTTGCTGTTTGATGCTTTTTTACTAAAGTGTATAGTAGTTACTTATTTGGGCTTGCTTCCACATTTCTTCACATCAAGGAACCCCAGATTAATAGGCTATGTAATTATCCACAGACATCCATTTGAACATATTTTGTGCCTTTTTTCCATGTTTTAAATATTACGGATGTACAACCTCACAATGTGTCGCTGTGAGTTTGTAGATCAGCTATTTTAATTTGTGCTTGTTTTCATAGACCTGCATTTATTTCTCTTGCAAAACTGGCAACACAGCAAGAGAAAGGAACTTATGCACACACAAACAATACACATGAATGCTGTAAGAAAAAGGTGAATAGGACTAGATTCATAATGTGGACATTCCATCCCACAGGCCACCTGTTTCCTCCTATATACAACCACCTGTTTCCTCCTATATACAATCTCCTGTTTCCTCCTATATACAACATCCTGTTTCCTCCTATATACAACATCCTGTTTCCTCCTATATACAACCTCCTGTTTCCTCCTATATACAACCTCCTGTTTCCTCCTATATACAACCTCCTGTTTCCTCCTATATACAACCTCCTGTTTCCTCCTATATACAACATCCTGTTTCCTCCTATATACAACCTCCTGTTTCCTCCTATATACAACCTCCTGTTTCCTCCTATATACAACCTCCTGTTTCCTCCTATATACAACCTCCTGTTTCCTCCTATATACAACCTCCTGTTTCCTCCTATATACAACATCCTGTTTCCTCCTATATACAACATCCTGTTTCCTCCTATATACAACCTCCTGTTTCCTCCTATATACAACCTCCTGTTTCCTCCTATATACAACCTCCTGTTTCCTCCTATATACAACCTCCTGTTTCCTCCTATATACAACATCCTGTTTCCTCCTATATACAACCTCCTGTTTCCTCCTATATACAACATCCTGTTTCCTCCTATATACAACATCCTGTTTCCTCCTATATACAACCTCCTGTTTCCTCCTATATACAACATCCTGTTTCCTCCTATATACAACCTCCTGTTTCCTCCTATATACAACTGCCTGTTTCCTCCTATATACAACATCCTGTTTCCTCCTATATACAACCACCTGTTTCTTCCTATATACAACTACCTGTTTCCTCCTATATACAACTGCCTGTTTCCTCCAATATACATCCACCTGTTTTCCTCCTATATACAACCACCTGTTTCCTCCTATATACATCCACCTGTTTTCCTCCTATATACAACCTCCTGTTTCCTCCTATATACAACATCCTGTTTCCTCCTATATACAACCACCTGTTTCTTCCTATATACAACTACCTGTTTCCTCCTATATACAACTGCCTGTTTCCTCCTATATACAACTACTTGTTTCCTCCTATATATAACCACCTGTTTCCTCCTATATACAACTACCTGTTTCCTCCAATATACATCCACCTGTTTTCCTCCTATATACAACCACCTGTTTCCTCCTATATACATCCACCTGTTTTCCTCCTATATACAACCTCCTGTTTCCTCCTATATACAACATCCTGTTTCCTCCTATATACAACCACCTGTTTCTTCCTATATACAACTACCTGTTTCCTCCTATATACAACTGCCTGTTTCCTCCTATATACAACTACTTGTTTCCTCCTATATATAACCACCTGTTTCCTCCTATATATAACCACCTGTTTCCTCCTATATATCACCACCTGTGTCCTCCTATATACAACCACCTGTTTCCTCCTATATACAACCACCTGTGTCCTCCTATATATCACCACCTGTTTCCTCCTATATACAACCACCTGTTTCCTCCTATATACAACCACCTGTTTCCTCCCATATATCTAACCACCTGTTTCCTCCTATATACAACCACCTGTTTCCTCCTATATACAACCACCTGTTTCCTCCTATATATCACCACCTGTTTCCTATAACCACCTGTTTCCTCCTATATACAACCTCCTGTTTCCTCCTATATACAACCTCCTGTTTCCTCCTATATACTGTGTGGCCATGCTCGGGTGTGGCCCAGGTGGAAGAGAAAGAACCACTGGCAAGGAGGCTCTTTTATAGTGATTGGAGGCACTGGCCAGCTGCCTCCAATCCTTGATTGCCACCACTCTAGTAAAGCACACACACAAGTAAGACGCGCAAACGCGGGAAGCGAACGCAGCTCGTGTGTGTGTGTGTGTGTGTGTGTGTGTGTGTGTGTGTGTGTGTGTGTGTGCTACAGCTGCGCCCTGTGTGTGTGTGTGTGTGTGCTACAGCTGCGCCCTGTGTGTGTGTGTGTGTGTGCTACAGCTGCGCCCTGTGTGTGTGTGTGTGCTACAGCTGCGCCCTCTGGTGGCGGGCGGGTGGTGTCTCAGCGGGACAGACACACAGACAAACACACAGACATGAGCAACAGGGTCTCATAGTAAGTGGCTCACTGCGTTCGCAATAAACCCTGACATTGGCCCTGGGGCCGTCACACCCATAAACCCAACTTTTGTCACACCATCCACCAAGCCCGGATATATTTTATATACCCGATGTAATAATAATAATAATAATAATAATAATAATAATATAAATAAAATATTTCAAGTATGCAATACAATTTAAGATACCCTTCTTCAACATGAAAAAAAAAGAAAGAAAATATATCACATGGGGTGCAAAACCGGTGAAGAATATGTTGATCCCCCCCCCACCCGTCCTTCCTCTTCGATGTCTCCCTTTTGACTGATACCTGTCCATTTAAACTCTAGACGGGCCTGCCCCAAAGTTATAGTGCCCGGTAGCCTGCAAAAACTAGAGTTCTCAACAGGCCCGAAAATTAAGGCCCTCATCAAACCCTGTACACTCAAGACACTGCCACCGCTGCCACCCTTAGATCTCCATATATGGAGCTGACCTGTTCTGACATTCCATATGTTGATCTGACCTCATCAAACCCTGTACACTCAAGACACTGCCACCGCTGCCACCCTTAGATCTCCATATATGGAGCTGACCTGTTCTGACGTTCCATATGTTCACATATCTACACAAAGCATCAGTTAATTGCAGTTCAAGTAAAGAATAGCAGTTATTTGGCACTTCAAAAGCTCCTTTGAAACCTGTTTACAAAAACAAACGCTTCATTCCTTGGTTCCTGTCCAATAGTTTTTGTATATTTTATATGAAGAAAAAAAAAAGTGAGAGTTTTAGAGAGAACCATCTGACAGTGTGACTGCGACACAAGGACGAACATTAAGTTGAATATTACATTTGACTGTGTGAGAGTTAATCAAAAGTTAAATGCACTCAGATGGAGAGAGTTTAGAGCTAAGGCTCCCTGGGATCATATGATGTATTATTATTACCATGGCGCTGCTGTGAATAAATCAACCTGGTGACAAACTGTAATTTAATATGGCAATGCAAATGCCTTAGTCAAAGTTCAAGCTTTGATAATCTAATCCTCACAGGACACCACTAGTACATCCAATTAGATTATGTACATGGAACTGGATTACACAAAAAAAGAATGTGACTGCAGTGGCATGGAATAGCAATTCACCCTTTGTCAAGTCGTGGTTGTGCCCCTCTTCGCACCCATTGGTTGCCGTTTCGTGGTTGGACAAAAGTCCTCTCTCTCCATTCACTACCATTGAAATAACATGTTTTGCAGTTGCTTCGTATTGATATTCTGTGCGTTCAATTCTTATTTTAAACTTGGTGTCAGTAAAAAGGAACATCACAGGTGCAGCAGCAGCATGTTTGTTTTTAGTTTTTTCCCAAAAAAGATGTTTTAGCAAATCCAACATAAACAAGGCGGAACAAGGCAGAAAGAGCCTGCTGGTTGGTCAGCCAGGGACCAATCAGAAGGATAAGGCGTACGCACAGGGCCATGGGTCGCCAACATGTCCGTACACCAGTGTTGATTTCGTCAACTTAAATCAAGGCGACAAATGTCTGTCGACTACCTTTTTTTGACAAACGAAGCCATGAGGACTGAAACTAAGACTAAATGTATTGACAATTTCGTCAAAAAATGTTAGGAAGGGACTAGTGGACAAGAGATCCAGTAGAGTAGGCTATACGTCATTTTAAACTTGGTTGCATGCTGAAAATAGCCGATCTACGAGCTCACAACAAGTGTAAAATCAGTCATTGTGACGGCATCAATGCCCGCCAAAATGCATTTTAGTCGACTAAATCACCTGTAGATTTAGTCGACTAAAATATTATGGCATTTAGTCGACTAAAACTAGAATAACAATAAAGAATTCTGGGTGACTATAAAATGTGACTAAAACTGTCTGGTATATGCGGTCAGGCTTAGGCTTGGCTCAGGGAAGAGGACGCCCCTGCCATGCATAGTCCTCCATGGCACCGTTGGAGGTGCGACAAAGAAAGCAGGAAGACCATCGTTCTGTATGAAATATTGAAAACTATTCAAGAGACTAGGATTAAAACTAAACTAGAAATGTGCTGCCAAAAACAACACTGTTTTTCACACCATTATAATGTTCTTTTCATGTTATGTATATTCATTAATCTTTACTTCCGTGGCTTGTCGTTAAGACCCATCCCTTACGGGATTATTATTAAGACACCAAAAACACAAATAAACAATATCACGTTCACTTCCCCACACAGAAGCTATAAACAAAGTATTTGATGAAAACAAAAACGGAACAGAAATAAACCAGTAAGACGCCGTATAGGCGAGAGCGACAGCAGGGCTTAGCCACTCTCCCGGAATAATGTCACTTCATTATGTCAGCACTGTCATAGAAGTTTCATTTTAAATTGTCTCATATAAGCAGGGGGGCACATTATTATGTTTGGCTAGTATTCAAAGGAGCACCGGGTACGTATCCTGCCACAACGTCATGCTGCTTTCACACAGGCAGATGCAAAAGAGACAAAGATGCAATGTTGCACAGTGTATTTGTAGTCGTTATAAGCAGCAGAAGGATCCCACTAGCAGCATGTGAAAAAACATACAAATTAAATAAAAATACATATACGTTTTCTTTGTCCGTACATGTCCCAAGCTTTCTCTATATATTCTGCTAACGCAAATGTACTGTCCAATTATGAATGGACGAGATTATGATCAAGATTGGGGATGTATTAGGTGATCTGGACATGTGCTCTCATCAGGGAGAGTGAAGAACTGTCCACATTCCGTGGGGCAATAAATAGGCTACCTTCCTGCTAGAGCGTGGGGTGTTTTACGATATCCTACAGGGGAAGGGGTGCTGACTCACTATGTATGTTGATAGCAGGGGAGCAATGGATGAAGTATCATTCCAATTCCTGTAATGTGGGTCAATGTGTGTTCTAAAGTCCATACTTAGATATTGGGTTACCAAAACACCTTTATAATAATATCTAAGGGTCTACCAGTTTAAGCTAGTCTGAGATACCAGCTAGGCACAGCACAGGAAGTGTGGTGGAAGTTGGCTGACAGGCATGGGCTTAGAACCATACAGAGTATGTATTGTGCCTCTTCTTTTGTCTCCCAAATCAGATTTAAAACCATAGGTACCAACCAGGTAGTGTTGAACTAATCTGTAATAAGGTGCAGCTAAGTTGTACACCACGCTGCTCTGCTCTGACACAGCTGTATAGTTGCCCCTCCCTCTCTCTCCCGTTTCCACCGGTCTGGTAGTAGCAGCAGTCCCGTGTGTACTTTCAAGATTATTTAGTTTTGTAACAAAAGCGCATCCCCGTTACAAGAGAAGGACATAAAATGAAGGAAACAGAAGTTTAGAGAGGCACGATGCATCACTTGCAAAGTTGCAGGTATGTTGATGTGTTCATTATTTTACTAACATTAGGGCAAGTGGCGAAGTAGAAACGTGGAGACCAGATACTGTATTTTGGACAAACAGGCTAGCATTGGTGTTGATTTGTGTCAAATGGAGTCTGCATGGCTGAAGATAAATGAACACATGACGTCGGTGGGAGAGGAGTTATTGTGTGTTTTGGACAAACAGCGTGGTGTTAATTTGTGTCAGCTATTTGTGCAACCTCTTCCAGAGAGAGATAGAGACACTAAATATCAGCTGGAGAAACATGTTATTTGCATGCATGCATCGCTGCCTTGCATGCTGTGTGCTACTATGCCAAGTGACTGACAAGTATTGAGTCTGTCACTCACTTTGAGTGTCACTCACTTTGAGTTGTCTCTCTGTTAAAATCCAAATATGTTGTGGTGGTTTCTAAGTACAGTAGGCCTATGTATTGCCCAGGGAGGTAGACATTGGTGATCTTGCATTATAGAAGGGTCGGTGTCAGGGAAAAAACGGTCCACATTTTGCAGGTGTGCGAAGCACTCTCCGTGGGGGTAGGGGGTGGGGGTTGGGGGGGGGGGAACCAGAGGATAGTTGTGAGTAAGGCAACAGAAACGTCAGCTACCGCCCTGCAACTCGCGCTCTGATTGGCCGAGCGACGCACCGATGTACGTACGCAGAGACCTGATTGGCAGAGGGTGTCACCGACATACGCAGCCGAAAACAGTAATTGCACGCGCTCTGCTCGCGCGCAAGTAACCAGTGGAATCGGAAAGTGAACGTGATGCCACAAAGAAATGAGCAGGGACATCTTTTTTTAGGATGCCTCTCGAGCGTCTCCCTATAGTCCTCAATGCATGTCCCACAGGAAGGACTCAAGGAGACCCCCGGGGCAGACCAATGATGAGTTTATATCTCCAAAAGCTGCCAGGAACGCCCAGAATGAAGATACTAATGTTGCTGTGGAGACGGAGGTCCGGAGCTCTCTGGTGGAGCTGTTGCCCCCGCGACCCGACTACGGATAAGTGGTTGAAGATAGAAGGATGGATGGATGGAGAGACAAGGAGACAGACCCCATGTCACTGATCACTGTCAGAATATAGACAGTTTTTTTCCCCCCACAAAAAAGCTTTTAGTTTGATCGAACAGTCACAACTATTACTTTTAAAGCATGTGAAAGCATAATGCTGTTAAATGTCAGGCGTGATTATCGTAAGTGTAAACCTTCTCCTGTCTGGTCTACCCCCTCCATAAACACCAGCTGGTCGGTCGGTGACAATTTGTGCACTGCTGCTTGCCAAATGGACGTTGCACAAACAATACCCCCATTGGTCCTAGTGTTAGTCGACTGTCGACAAAAAAATCACACCCATGTGAACTGAGTGGTGCAACTCCCCTCTCTCTCCCCCGCCTCCTCTCCACCACCACTCAACAACACTGATTTGGAACAGCCCTGCGAGACGCAGTGGTCCCCAAGTGTTTTATGTCTCCTCGGGTCCCAAACTAGCGGCAATAGCAGATGATACAAGCTCTGCAACTCCGTTGTGAGCTTGTAGATCTTCTGTTTTCGGTTTACGATGGAATATAACAACCTTGTATATACCGTAATATAGAGGACAACATATAATAAATAAACCTTAAATCTCCAGATGTAAACATTTCACAGCAGTTCCTTCCATGTCTCACACACGCAAGAAGAATGATCCGATTCCAAATATGCCCCATCCTGCAAGTATTGAATCCCGGCAACGGCAGCAGACAGTCCTATAGTGTCCGTCTCCACTGCCTCAAGTGGCATGAACCCTGTGATTATGTTTAATTATCATTGCCGCTCGTTACAACTCAAATGACACGGTAACAATGCGTTAACGAGGGGAAGGTATAATGAGGGTGGGTAATTGGTAGTGTCTGTATAATCAGAGCGTCGGGGTCAGGGTCCCTGGGACGACGGCCGGGAGCGTTTAGCGATGAGGTTGTGACGGAAGGTGAAAAACCTTGGTCCTCCACGTCAGAGTTCCTCAAAGTGAAAACCTTGTCTCCCTGCAGTGTTGTTTTTGGCAGCAAATTTTGATTTTAGTTTTAGTCAGAGTCTCTTTAATAGTTTCCATGTAGTCACATTTCAGTCACCCGGAATGTTTTAGTGTTAGTTTCAGTCGGCTTAATCTACAGTTGATTTAGTCGAACAAAATGTATTTAGGCGGGCATTGATGCCGTCGTAATGACTTTCCTTTCAAACTTGCTGTAAATAGCTGATCTACAAGCTCACATCGCGTCGCAGCGAGAGAGAGAGAGAGAGAGAGAGAGAGAGAGAGAGAGAGAGAGAGAGAGAGAGAGAGAGAGAGAGAGAGAGAGAGAGAGAGAGAGGAACCGGGCCGGCACCCTGGGCGCGTTCCTGCAGGGTGTGGAAGTTCCCGGGAACCCACCCGGGACCCCCACACGGAGTTGCACCACTTGGTTCACACACAGGTGTGATTTTTCACTGACATTGAGCCGATCCACAATCCCACACAGCGTAACTGGTCTTTGGCAGTACGCGGTTTGTCATTGGTGGAGCTGTAACCATGTGACACTATACAGTAACGATACAGTTACATGTCTCTCTACACCACGCCACAGAGCACAGCTCAACAACACAACCAGTGTTGATTTCGTCGACTAAAACCAGTGGCTGATTGAACCCACGCTTGCGATGGCTAAACAGTGTACAGATCACCAAAACAAAAGTCACCAGGGGATTAACGAAGTCACTGACGAAGTCACGAAGCAAAGAAATTGTGATGCACGAGCAGTTAAGGGACGACAAATGTTTGTCGACTAGCTTTTTCCACTGATGAAAACTAAATGGAAACTCAGCTATGATGACTAAAACTGACACTAAATATACTGACAATTTCGTCGACAAATAAAAACTAGACTAAAATGTTAGGAAGGGACTAGTGGACAAGAGATCCAGTATGAGTCATTTTACACTGAAAATAGCAGATCTACAAGCTCACAGCGCGAGTGTAAAATCAGTCATTGCGACGGCATCAAGGCATGCCAAAATACATTTTAGTCGAATAAATCACCTGTGGATTTAGTCGACTAAAATCTCATGACATTTAGTCGACTAAAACTAAAATTGAAATTTGCATTCCAAAAACAACACCAATACTGAGTCGCCACGACTCCTCAAACATCATAATCTTCATCATCATCATCATCACCATCATCTTTATCATTTGATTTGATGTATTACTTGTGCAAGCAGAGCGCTGCTCAAGTACAGTAGCCTGGGGTCCACCTATGCTTTCTATGGCATATAAGCAGCTCCCGGCACCCGGATCTGTCGGGAGAATCTAGATGCAGCTGCGCGACATGAGTTTAATTAATTTGAGCGACAGATAGAGAGAGAGGAGTGTGTGTGTACGGGTGTGCATGTGTGCGTCAATTTAACAAAGGTGCAGATGATCAGAAATCAGCAGAGAGTGAGCAACGTTTGCGCTACTCTATGCTGAATTGAAGTGGACTCGGTCAAGGACTTTTTTTTTCTCCCTGGAAATAATAACGTCTGGGTTTCCGAGTCTAGAACAACAGTTGTAATAGACATGAGTTAGTAGCACCTCGACAGAGTGCATTTCTACTTTGAAAAGCAATGAAACCAACATGGCCAGCAGCAGTTTGAGGATTACACACGAAGTCCTGAGGCCTGTCCTCTCACGGTCAACAGTGATACAATACACAACATGTGACATTAACCTATACAGTACATATACATAAAAACATATCTTCCCTAGACCTGGTCCTAGACTAATGAGTATTGACCAGGGGGGCAGTCAGCCAGATATTTCGTGAAGCCTCATTTGAAATCGGTAGTTCATATAATGGCCTGTTGTGGCGCTGGACTGGACCCAAAAAGCCCCATAGCTCCATAGAGGCCCATGTATTTTGGCCCAACTTCACCTAGACTGTATTACCTTAATAAACATGGTCATGAATACTTTCTTCTTCCAGTCACTAGTTTAAAGTCTCATTTCTAATGTCATAATATTCTTTTTGGAAAATGATGGTCCCATTAATTAAAAAAATGACCATAAAGAAAAAAAACCATCGCGTATGTTCTGAGGGGCGTGGCTACCGTTACAGTCTATGATCGGGATTCCCCTCCCACTCGAGTCAAAATAAAAACCAACGGAGAAGAAGGGGGGGAAGTCCCGCCTCGTTGTCTGGGCAGCCAATGGCCAGCTGGTCCAAAACGGAGCCAGCCAATGGCCAGCTGGTACCAAACGGATCTAGAAAGATGGCGACTTACATCCATATTATTACAGGCTTCATTTTACGTTCATGTTAGACCCGGCGAACGCTTTGTCCATATTTTTTACAGTCTATGGTATTGACCCTATCTGTAGAGGAACCGTTTCTAATAGACATGCCGTTGTCTGCAACATGCATGTTTGTGTCGTGACAGTCACACTGCGGGCAATCTAGGAACCCCTCGGCAAAATACATGAATTTGCGTCTGGGGGCAGGCCCCATAGATATATATATAAGAAAGCTAGATGGCTCACCCGCGGTCTGGCCAATGGAGAGCGACGTTGCTACGTGGCGGCCATCTTACTTCGGGGCAGCATAACATTGTGTCTATGGGGCATGTGCTTTTAAATAACCACAACTTGCTCAATTTCCAACCGATTTGGTTTGTTATAAACGTCAGAGACGCCCGCATACTTCTATGCTTTTATATGACGTTCATATAAAAACTTTAATGAAGCAGATAAGCATCCTGAATCATAGCCACGTTGACAACGTTTGTAATAAACCAACCCGTTTGTAAATCCGTCAAGATTTGAGCGAGTTATGACTGTTTTTGTTTGAGCTGCCATAGAACATACTGTACTGTAGCCCCTCAGCAAGATGGCCGCCGGGTGAACTATACGTCAGAGACTCCGCCCAAGGACTGTCTAAAGAGGACGAGACGCGAAGACCGTAAGGGCGCCGCCATGTTGCTCACATGGTGCTCCATGGAAGGAAAGAAACATGTATGTACAGTTGAGACCAAGGAAGCTGAACGCGGAAGTGTTGGCTGCATAAAGCATGTTTCTTTCCTTCCATGGAGCACCATGTGAGCAACATGGCGGCGCCCTTACGGTCTTCGCATCCCGTCCTCTTTAGACAGTCCTTGACTCCGCCTTTATATATATCTATGGCAGGCCCCAGTAGAATGTGTATAGCAGGATGTTGGCCCATCACAGGCACACCACAGGAAGTGGTGTGCCTGTGTTTTCATTCCCCCTATCAACACATTCTGAATGGCCTTGCTGACAGATTCGGCAGCGCGTCAAAGAATCTGTTCTTGAGAGATCACACTTGCGGGTGACTCTGAAACGGAAAACAGCCTGCATGCATGCGCGTGTCAGTGGGGGAAAGTAACTAAGTATTTTTTTTTACTTTTAGTTGTTACATCCCCACCAAAGAGGTCCAGGTGTTTTTTTGTGCAAAAGCCCCTTATTGGCTATTTCCCCTACCATAAGCGCTCAATGAATTGCATTGAATTGAATGGGAATTGAATGGGGCTATGGGGTGTTGTGCTAATTCGCTTATTTCCATCGAAATAAGTAGTAAACTGTGCAGCTTGGGATATTATTTACATTATGAAGAGAGGATCCTGCTGAAAAAACAAATACACTGACAAAATGAGCCAGACCAGCTGACCAGCATGGTCCAACCTGGTATACCATCTAAACCAGCCTAAGACCAGGTAAAACCAGCTAAAACCACCTAAAACCAGCAACCATCATCAGCTGGTTTTTGCTGGATTTTTCAGCAGGGGATATATACAAAAAATATATAATTGTGAGCGATGGAAATAAGCAAATTAGCACAACACCCCATAGCCCCATTCAATTCCCATTAAATTCAATGCAATTCATTGAGGGCTTATGGTAGGGGAAATAGCTAATAAGGAGCTTTTGCACAAAGTAACACCTGGACCTCTTTGGTGGGGACGTAACAACTACACATAAAGGTAAGAAAGCCTTCTAGCATGGAATTCTCCTTTAAGTATATTTTGATGCCGATGCTTTTGTACTTTTGCTCAAGTAGATTTCAAATTCCATACTTTTACTTGTAACGAAGTAGTTCTAAATTGCAGTATTGGTACTTTTACTTAAGTAAAACAATTGAGTACTTTTTCCACCACTGGCGTCACCACATTGTGACGTTGGTTCTGCATGCACCTCTATCCACTGGCCGTGGAACTGCATCTTGAGGAGGACACAGGGGAGGACACAGGTGAGGACACATGGGAGGACACATGGGAGGACACAGGGGAGGACACAGGGGAGGACACAGGGGAGGACACAGGTGAGGACACATGGGAGGACACAGGGGAGGACACAGGTGAGGACACAGGGGAGGACACAGGGGAGGACACAGGTGAGGACACATGGGAGGACACAGGGGAGGACACAGGGGAGGACACAGGTGAGGACACATGGGAGGACACAGGGGAGGACACAGGTGAGGACACATGGGAGGACACAGGGGAGGACACAGGGGAGGACACAGGTGAGGACACATGGGAGGACACAGGGGAGGACACACAAACAGGGGAGGAGTGCACAAACAAAAGACACTTTGTGACGTTGGTTCTGCACCCACCTCTATCCACTGGCCGTGGGACTGCATCTTGAGGAGGACACAGGGGTCGGGCTTGTTCAGGGCATCGCGGTCGGACAGGCCCTTGCAGGTGACGCGCAGTTCCACCTTGGTGAGCCCGGGGCTGTTGAACAGACCCAGGGAGTTGGCCGCCGACTCGTAGATGTCACTCATGATGACTGGACGACGATGGACGGATGATGGCGATGAGGCTCTGGGGGAAGAAGAAGAAGAAGAAGAAGAAGAAGAAGAAGTAGAAGAAGAAGGGGACAAACACGTACGTTACTATACGGTCAATGTCGGGGGTGGAGGGAGGATGGGGTGCATGTGTTTGGTCCGACGTAGTAACAGTCCGACACCCTATACCCAAAAGACCCAAACCCCAAACCTATAACCTCACAGGGAAGACACAGGTTAATTTTAACCTGCCACGGGTTAGTGGGTTAGTTTTAACCTGCCACAGGTTAGTTTGAACGTGCCACTGGTTAGCGGGTTAGTTTGAACCTGCCACAGGTTAGTTTTAACCTGCCATGCATGTTGGGAGCCACAGGTTAGTTTTAACCTGCCACGGGATATTTTAAACCGGCCACGGGTCAGTTGTAACTGGCCACACAATGCCGGGAGCCACAGGTTAGTTTTAACCTGCCACAGGTTAGTTTTAACCGGCCACGGGTCAGTTGTAACCTGCCACACCATGCCGGGAGCCACGGGTTAGTTTTAACCTGCCACAGGTTGGTTTTAACCGGCCACAGGTCAGTTGTAACCTGCCACACCATGCCGGGAGCCACAGGTTAGTTTTAACCTGCCACAGGTTAGTTTTAACCAGCCACAGGTCAGTTGTAACCAGCCACACCATGCCGGGAGACACATGTTAGTTTTAACCTGCCACTGGTTAGTTTTAACCTGCCACGCATGCCAGGAGCCACGGGTTAGTTTTAACCTGCCACAGGTTCGTTTTAACCGGCCAGGGGTCAGTTGTAATCGGCCACACCATGCCGGCAGCCACAGGTTAGTTTTAACCTCAATAACCTGCCACCCATGTCGGGAGACACTCGTTCGTTTTAACCTGCCACACATGTCGGGAGCCACAGTGCTGTCGGTCTAATGCCTGTCGGACTGTCATGTCGGGTGTCTGGAAAAAGCCCTCTGGTTTCGAGATGTCATTCTGTTGCTGCTGTGAATAAAAAATGGGGCATTTTAAAAGTGAGTAGCGAGCCCTCTTCTTGCTTTGCATGATTCTGAGAGGATATGCATATGTTTTTATTTATTTATTTTTTCTTGTATAACTCAAAAGTAGCAGTAACAGAGAACATGTATTGTGATGCATGTTCTATCTCTTTTCTTATTGAAGCATTGTGAATCTTCTTTGCAAATGTTTGATGACATATCATGAAAGTCTTTCTGTGGGGTATATAAATATTTAACCAATGAGCAAGAGCTTGTGAATGATTTATTCTTTGTATTCTTTGGAACGCTGGCTGGTTCTCTCGTCCATTTCCTGGAGAGTAACAGTCTTGGACACATACAAGGTTTCCGACGACGATATGAAGGTGACCTCTCTCTCTCTCTCTCTCTCTTTCTCTCTCTCTCTCTCTCTCTCTCTCTCTCTCTCTCTCTCTCTCTCTGCTTTATATGGAAATAACAGGGAAGAATCAGAATTGTTTATTGCCATGTGTGTTCGCACATGAGGATCAGTAACTCATCTCGGAGAGGTTTGGTGCAACAATACACCGAAGAAACACAGTATAGAAACATCTGAATTATTCACAAATATTGACTAAAAACAAAGATAACTCGCTTGAAACTACATGTGTGTATACATGTATACATTACACTATATGTGCACTATGTACACCGTAGAAGAGGCTATAGGCATAGCAGTGTGTAGGTATAGAACTATAGATAGATAAATGAATAAATAAACAAATTCATATTAATAATTGAACATGTATAGAAACTTTACATGGAGGGAAGTGGTGTAGCACGCTGTGCTCTTGTAATGGAGAGTACGTGGCGTAAAGTAACTAAGTATATTTACTTAAGTACTGTACTTGAGTACATAATTGAGGTATTTATTTGTACTTTACTTGAGTATTTTCAATTTCCAGTATTTGTACTTCCACTTCCACTACATCTCAGGTCCAAATATTGTAATATTTTTTTGCTCCACTACATTTATTTGACAGCTTTACTTACTTACTTACTTTGTAGATTTTTAATGGATTATATAATTACAAAACATACATTACTCATCTACAAGCTCACAATGCGTGGCGATGCGACAGCTTGTAGATCGGCTATTTTCAAAGGTTTCAATGTGTCAATGTTTTAAAAAAAAGTGAAATGAGACATAATGCATAATGACTACTTTCTACTTGTGGTACTTTAAAGGTAAATTTAGTGATTTCACTTCATTCAAATATCAATTCTTTTTTTGTTTTGTTGTGAATTAGAAAGAAGAAGAAAAGGGCCCGTTATAACACTTTTTGTTTTGTTATTCTTCTTACTAATTATTTGATCGGCCCAAAACATTGTGTTTGTTGTCATGATTTGTCACAACTCAAGTTGGCTTTGTCCGCAGCAGAGTAAACGTCTTTAAATAAATACTTTTTGAAAAGTCTATGAGGAAAATGAACACTTTTGCCAATATTAAATGTTAGATGACAATAATATTGTAATGACGGGTAGGGTTCGTTTACTCATACTAGGGTCCTACGACATGGCAACCTTCTTTCAATTATTTTACTTTAATGAAACAAGAAGAATCCACCAAATTAATCGACAGCAGCAAGATTATGGTTCGATACGTTTTCGGTTCATTGCAGATTTAATTATAACGAATTATATGAGGAAGGTGACATTCACCACCACTTTGATATCCCGGAATAGCAAAAATAACCCGTCTACAAACTGCTGCTAGCTGCTGCACTGTGACTTTCATTCCATGTGGTTCTTATCTAGTACAGTGTAGTTACATAGTAATAGGAATATTTCCCCAAAGGAACTCCTTCGAGCCGGATTTGAACCCTAAGGATGTCAATCATTGCAGCCACTACAGTCCTAAGGATGTCAGCTCTACAGTCCTCCACTCTACCAACTGAGCTATCGAAGGGAGCAATCAGTTTTGGCCCGCGGGCCAAAAGTAATAGCATCTTTACAAGTAAAAGTACGGAATAGAGAATGTACTTGAGTAAAAGTACAAAAGTATCGGCATCTTTAGTACTAAAAGTAAAAGTACTCACGTTGCAGAATGTCCCATTTCACAAGTTGAAAATGTGTACAAAGTCTATTGGAAATTGCAGATCACAATGCGTCGCAATGCAACACATTGTGAGCTTGTAGATCGGCTATTTTCAAATGGCCAAAATGTATAGGGTTGAAGTGGTTAATGTATGTTTTCTAATCAAAATTTAAATCTCCAAAGTAACTAGTAACTAAAGTTTTCAAATAAATGTAGTGGAGTAAAAGTAAAAATTTTGGCTCTGAGATGTCGTGGAGTATAAGTAAAAGTAGGCCTACTGGAAATTGGAAATACTCAAGTAAAGTACAAATGCCTCAAAATTGTACTCAAGTACAGTACTTAAGTAAAAGTACTTAGTTACTTTCCACCACTGTCCACATAGTCACATCATGCTGAGACGTGTGATTTCTTTCTACGTCCGAGCATAGACATGGTAACGCCCCTCCTGCCTCTGATTGGCCTATACCGACACTGCCCGTCTTGCCTTGTCCTCCGAGATGCAAGGGTACTCCGTGGGAGTGGAAAATAAGTACAAGAGAATGGCAACACACGACAGTAACTTGTAACTTTATTTTTTTGTAGAAGACCTCCCCACCGGATCATATACAGACTTTTGAAACAGAGACCAGGCTTCCCTCCGAGGTGGTGGAAAGCCTGGTGAGGCAAGGTTACATGCTGGATAGTCTGCCGCGACAAGGTTTTCTTTTTGGGGAGGCATACTATGATCCGACGGAGCATTGATCCGAAGGAGCAATGGTCCGAGGTGCGCTGGGGGTCGGGAGAGGGTTGGGGTTAGGTTTAGGTGTCTGCCCCGGGGGAGGTTAGGGTTAGGGTGAGGGTTTGAGGTAGGTTGTCGATCGGACAGTGGGAAATAAATAAATAATACAAGTACGATATAATACAAGAGAATGACAGCTCGGCACGCGCGACAGTAACTTGTATTTTTCTAGAAGAGGCAAACTAATAATTTGTTTATGCCGTTGGCCTGTTTATTTGTATACATGTGTAAACTTGATACATTATTGTACTGTAAAAAGGTCTCTTTTCCCTTGAACTTTAACTTAGAACACAGCCAAATCAGTTGTTCACTCAATTATTCAATCAAAGCAAACGGTACACACAATATTGGTTTGCCTCTTCTACACAAATATCAAGTCATCTCGGAGGACAAGGCAAGACGGGCAGTGTCGGTAGGCCAATCAGAGGCAGGCGGGGCGTTGCCATGTCTATGCTCGGACGTAGAAAGAAATCACGCTGCAGCAACAGTGCAGCAACATGCCATGGCTCTTCATTTCCTCTGCAGGCACATTTGATGCGATGATACGTGTGTGGCTGGCATCAGATGGCCAATCATGGCTGTGCTCTTTTCTTTAGTTCCCTGCAGACACCACCCTCGTCACTGGACCACTGTTGATTTAATCGATGACGGAACATGTTCGTCGAGTGCCTTTTTTCACTAACCTAACTATATATATGGAAACCAAAACCAAATGAAAACTAAGCTACCCGCTATAAAATGTTAGGAAGGGACCAGTGGACAAGAGATCCAGTATAAGTCATTTTACACTTGGTTTGCATGCTGGAAATAGCCGATCCACACACTCACAACGTGTCGCAGCGCCTTCTGGGCCGTGGCTCAGAGGTCCAGTCAGGTGCACCTTTGGCTGGTAATCCAGTCTGGCAGTGTGCCGCGGGTTCGACTCCTGATCTCGACAGCCTGCAAGTCACCCCCCCCCCCCCCCCCCATCTCTCTCCCCATTTCCTGTCAGCCTACTGTCTATCCCTCCATGAAAAAATATAAAATAAAGGTGAAAGCAAAAAATAATTAAACGTAAAAAATTAAATAAAATAAAAAACACTGCCGAGGACACTGTTTATTGCTTGCCAACGGCTCTACATCACCTTGCCAGCAAAATGTCCTGTTAGCTCCAGACAGAGACGGCATGTATAACACTGCGCAAAAAGCATGGAACTTTCCAACAACAAACTCCGGTAAACTCCAGAATTGTACCATCACACCTGTATATTACCGTATATTCTTTATATGACTGCTAAACTTGAGTTTTACGGGCAAATCTCGCCCATTCTGAACGGGAACCCATTTTGGTGTTAGCATCATGTTATGCTTTAGCTATTGAAAAATAGCAGATCTACAAGCTCATAGCACGAGCTTGTAGGTCTGCTATTTAAAAAAAATCGAAGAACGACTGACATTTTTAGAATCTGATCTCAGGTCAGAATGGGTTAATCAGACCAGTGTGTGTCCAGTGCATGGTAACCTCGTATGAATCTGATCTCAGGTCAGAATGGGCTAGTGCCCATAATTGCCCGTTAACTCCTCTTTTCGCGCAGTGTAATGAACCCCCCGGAGCGGCTGCAGCGGTAGCAGCCATCCCCTCATACCAAGTGCATTCCTCTCTACTCAGCCTATATATACTGAGTATATCCGTTTCATGAAGACATCATAGCTGATATGGTACAATCGGATTGCAAGAACAAATAACACATCGGTGTGAGTTGATATAGCCATGCCGTGCAGTGACTAATGTACTGTAAACCTTAACCCGTTTAGGCCTGACGTCGAAATTAAAAAGAAATAAGTCTTCTAAACCCGACAGTTTTCTGAAATACCTCCTGTTTCTATGTCAGTGGTGCTCAATATTTCATGACAAGGACCCCAAGAATGATGTATTTGGCCGCCGACCCCCGTCTAAAAATGTGCTGTTCCTCAAAGAAGCAAAGATTTGAAAATGTTCGCTCTGAAAGAATATATATATTCCAAATGTGCGGCCACATTTTCACGATTTTTTCAAAAATAGCAGATCTTCAAGCTCATAGCGCAGCACTCGGTGCCGTGCTACGAGCTTGTAGATCTGCTATTCTTCAATAGCTAAAGTAATGCCTTAAAGAACACCCAAAAGGGGTTCCCGCCCAGAATGGGTTAAGGTTTCCCCTGAAAGTGTCTGAGGGCGTTCTTGTGGAGATAGACCGTCAGCTCATCTTTGATGCTGGTATATACATTGACAGGAACTTTCTTTTGCGGAAACTTTTCCTGACGGCTGACGGTGTGCTCCTGTCTTCCACATTGTATAAGTATAGTCGCTTGGTCTTCAACCAGCCAAAATTCTCACATGTCTCTCACATGCGCTGCCCGCACAGAATACAAAACTCTGATGCTGGCATTCAAAGCAACCAAAGGTATGGCTCCCCCATATCTTGCAAGTATGATCGAACCCTACAAACCCTCCCGCGCACTCAGATCAGCCAACGCAGGGAAGCTGGAAGTACCCTCACTAAAAACGCCGGGACAACGCTCCACACGTCCCAAACTCTCAAACTCTCAAAACTGTGGAATGCACTTCCCATTGCAGTCAGAACTGCAGCATCACTCCCAATCTTCCGCCGTAGTCTGAAAACCCACCTTTTCAGAATCCATCATGGCCCGTAGCACTTACCCCACCCCCTTAGATAGCATTTCTGTAGACGTAGATAGCATTTGATACAGACTTATAGCATGTTATGTAGACAGCACTATAATTGCATTGTATGTAGTCATAGCACATCATAGTACATATAGTAGTATAGATGTATAGTTTATATGTATAGTTTCATCATATAGATATTCCACTGTTACTTTCTTAGCTTACGCATGTTTCATGATAAATGTTCTTATGTGATGTATTCCCATGCTTTTTTGTTCTTGCTTAATGTAAGTCGCTCTGGATTAAGAGCGTCTGCTAAATGCCTAAATTGTAAATTGTAAATTGTATATCTTGTCACCCAGGCATCCGTGATGACCACTGGTGTAAGTATACATTTATTCAAGTACTGTATTTCTACTCCACCTCAACCCTATATATAGAGTACATTTCCATTTGGAAATAGCAGATCATTATTATCATTACTAAATTCACCAATCGCTGTGTGTCTCTCCTATTCCGGGTCACCAGTGAAATGCATGTTGGGACGGACACAGATTAATACTGGGACACACTTTTCGGCGTAACAGACCCACGCGGGGAAAACAACTCGGGACGGGGCATGTTAACGTGAACACACGCGCTTGTTTCGACACCACACTGAACATCAACATTGCTGTTCATATATTCAGAACGGGTAAGGACTAGTCTTTATTAATATTTACTATAGTCCTACTAGACCCCAGGAAATTACATCTGGCCACAAAAGATCACAGGATCTACTGAATGTGAAGAGGGAGGTACTGTAGGCAAGGGGGATGCCATGCTGTGTGTCATAGGCTCAATATGTCAGTTTGTCATATTCTTTATGCAAATAATGCTAATAAGGAAAAGTTGCACGGCAACAGATACATTTCTGACAATCCAAACGAGCTCAGACTGTAGATCACATTTCTAGATGAACTTAAAGCAAATAAATATATATGCTATTTCCTGGTGTTTGCCTGCTTTTGGACTGAAAACGATTTATGATAGCAACCCAATTAAGGCTGCGTGATGTATTCACGGCTAAGATAAGAATTCTGGACATTTAAACTTATTTTGATATAAATATATATATATATATATATATATATATATATATATATATTCTTCACAAACAAAGTTATAGCCATTCCCCATTTCGGGAGCGAATAATTAGATATTTATGGTAATCGTGCACGCTAAATCTAACAGAAAAGAAAAAATTGAGAGTGCTTTATTTGCCTTCCTAGTTACCCCAAGAATCAAAGCATCGCAGTCTCCAAAACAGTACTGATTTCGTGCACTAAAACTATGAGGAAAAATGTCCGTCGACAACCTAGTTTCACTGACGAAAAGTCGAAAACGAAATGAAAACTAAGCTACACTGAAGAAAAGGCGGCGATCCGAGCACTCAAAAAGGTATACAAATGAGGAGGGTTACCTGCCCCGATGAAGACTCCTGTGTGAGTCGAAACATGTTGGCTTTTTAAACTTTTCTAATAAAGTACCTTGATTTTATATCCACCCTCTCCTCATATGTATACATTTTTTAGTGTTCTTCAGTATTCCAGTCCCTCTGATCTTTGAAGCACCATTATACAACAGGTCGTTTCGAGGAAGCAATCTGATTGGTTGAAAGGCCTTCTAGCCGTGGTTCAAACGAGCACCACTCTGACTCCACACCTAATCAACACAAAGAATCCAGCTGCTCTGTTTTCCCAGAGCGCAGAAAACTCAGTTTCTAGGCTAGCTAGTTTCTTGGGACATTTGTGGTCGTATAGTGACTACATTTGTCATGAAAAAAAATGTTTTTTCAGCGTTTTTCTTAGTTTTAAGGGTAACTGTTGTATAATTGCAATATTACACTCAAGGGTGTGGTTTAACGTGATTATTGCCACTTCAGTGATGCTTGCGGACTATACGTCTCGTTCCTGACTGCATCACTGTCGTGGCAATAATCACGTTAACTTGAAGAAGAAAAGCAAAAGCAAGCACTCGGTTGAGTATCTCCACGTCATATTGTCACGGGCGCACGGTTCTGGAAGATACAGACTGTAGAAAAGAATTACCAGCACTCACGTTTGTATCCTGGAAGGATTTAAGCTTTATTTTGTTAAAGCTTAAATCCTTCCAGGATACAACGTGAGTGCTGGTATTCTTCTCTACAATCATTAATCACGTTGAACGGACCACACCCTACACGTGTAATATTGCTTAAGTCTACTTTTACATTTTGTTGTGCAGAATTACAGAAGTATACAGGCAAGACATAAGGCGCCACTGGAATGCAGTGGTGGAAAGTAACTAAGTACTTTTACTTAAGTCCTGCACTTAAGTACAATTTGGAGGTATTTGTACTTTACTTGAGGGTTTCCAATTTCCAGTACTTTTACTTTATACCTTTACTTTATACTAAATTGCAGTGTTGGTTATTTTACTTAAGTAAAACAACCGAGTACCTTTTCCACCACTGTTGGATTGTATGTTTAATGTTTGCTTGTTTAAAACGTGCGACCTGCGTGGTGGTCTCTCTGCACTTCAAAGACCAAACCAAAGGCATCACTTATTACACAGCATAGGACATAGGGAAGGACATTAGGGACATTGCTGTTCCTTGGAGTGGCTGCAACACTCAAAAAAGGCTTCTAAATCCTAAAAGTTGTCTGAAAAGACCATGTTTCACCCACCACCTGGTTGTATTTAAGGGTGACTAATCAGCCAAGCTGGCATACAGACCCTGACGAAGACCTTTTGGTCGAAACGCGTAGGTCCTGTTATTTATTTGCCTTGCTCATCATCAAATAAACTATTTAATTTTTCACCAAAGACGGAGTGCCTTGGATTATTTTCTTTTCAAGTCTGCAATTCACATTTTGACAAGCAGTACTACTTGGAGGAAGGATACCTTATGACCATGTTTCTATGTCAGTGGTTTACAAACAATTTCAAGTCAAGGACCCCACAAAAAGTGATTGGCCTGCCGACCCCCATCTGAAAACATGTTGTTCCAGGGACACCCTCATATCTTGTTCGCTCATATCTCATATCAGTCGTAACCGTCCACATAAGTGAGTTGACAATGCACGCCGTCGCTGTCAAAACAGCGGCCGTGATCAACCGCACGGAACGCAGCTCACCGAGATCTCGCCATAGGTCCGTAGACGCTATACTGAGAGCATTCAATGCTCCGATTAAACCTGACCCATTCTGTCCCTTTCAGTGCATCGATGGCATTCCAAACGCGAGAACTACAAGGAGATGTGCACGCCGATGGGTTAAGAATACAGACAAAAAAACTGCTAATGCATTTCAGCAAAGTAGACCGACATTTGCACGAGCACGCGTGCATGTGTGTGCGTGTGCGTGTGTGTGTGCGAGACCCTGAGAGAGGTAAACCACTGACTACGGTAATATAGTGCACACAGGAAGTCCGAGATAGAAATATCTTCCAGAAGGCTAAGGCGTGGGTGTCGGGTTACATATGATCTGAGGAGAGGCTGGAAGTAGTGAGCTCTCAGCTTTCACCCCATGGATGTCAGGGGAAGAAACGTCCCTGTTTGATTTCTTCTGTGAGATGTTATATTTTATATAGTTGTCTCAACTACAGCAGTGGTTCTCAACATTTTCAGGCCGCAAAATACCCCACAATTATCATTTTTTAACTGCAGGGATCCCCTAAAATAATAATATTTGAACTGGAGACCCCACAAAATAATGATATTTGAACTGGGAATGTGGACCCCACAAAATAATCTTATTTGAACTGGGCACCGCACAAATCAATCAATCAATCAATCAATCAATCAATCAATCAATCCATGAGGAAACGGAATCGTGATTGTTCCACGACACGTTCTATATCTCCTTCTCTTGTTTTAACTTTTCCATTATTACGAGTGCCATACATTTGCTATACGCACAAATGAAATAATAGCAGCAACGCTGAGCTCTGTTTGGTGCTCCTTGATGAAAGGAAAATATGAAATATTCAGCGCAAAGGAGAGAGGAGGAGATGTTCCGCTTTGATACTGGTCATCTAACATTTAAACTCCAGAGAACTCCGGTCATTAATTTTGACTACTGCAGCTGTCTCCTTGAGCACTTTGCACCAGTGGTTCCCACACTTTTCAAGTCGAGACCCAAAAGAGATATTAAGAGTAAGACGTTTGCCCGGGACCTAAAAAACTAGTGGAATATAGCAGATCTCACACGCACACACAACGTGTTGCTTCGCACTTGCAGTTGGGAGTTGTAGAGGATGAGTTTCATTTTGTTTTCTATTGTCCACTATACCATGATTTAAGAAACGTTTTATTTGAAAAAATTCAGGATAAGAACCCAGATCTGTTTTGGATGTCTGAGTGTTTTATGTTAAATTGGTTGTTCAGTAATGAAGTTTTGTTTTTGGAAAATGTATAGAGAAAGCATGGCAGTTACGTTGGAGAACGATGTATCCATGAGTCATGTCTATTTGTGTATATGTATTATTATACAGTATATTATGTACAATTTTGTTGAGTGTCTTGTAAGCCCGTGCGGGCTGGGCATCTTATGATGTAGGACACTTTAATAAAAACTCTATCTATCTATCTATCTATCTATCTATCTATCTATCTATCTATCTATCTATCTATCTATCTATCTATCTATCTATCTATCTATCTATCTATCTATCTATCTATGTAGATTGGCTAATTCTCACTACTTCTTAAATATATTTTTATTGGATGGAATTTCTTAGATTTGTTTTAAAAATTCATAAGATTATCTCAAATAAGCCCAGAGATCTGCTATTTTTGGGGTTCCCATCGGAATAGGGAGTGGGGGGGGTTTCAAGCGGGTTACTCGTAATTGATCGTCATAAACTCACTCAGGCTGGGTCTGCGGTCGGCTGGAGTCACTTCTTCCCACATCACTTTTATCACGATCCAGGAGACGTGACTCTTTCCTACCAACTGTCTGTGGCCGGCGGTGGCTGAGGTTGCCTCCTTTTGAAAAACGTCCTCATGTCCTTAACCCATTCTGGGCGGGAACCCCCTTTTGGTGTTTTAAGCATTATGTTATAATTTAGCTATTGAAAAATAGCAGATCTACAAGCTCCTACGAGCTTGTAGGTCTGCTATTTTTTTTATCGTGAAAATGTGGCACAAATCTATATATTTCAGAGCGAACATGGGGGGTCCGTGGCCCAATAGAGATACTTCTGGGGGTCCTTGACATGAAAAGGTTTGAGCCCCACTCTGACATAGAAACATGGGTTTTTTAGGATTAGGAAGACATTTTTTTTAATCGACGTCCGGCCTAAATTGGATAATAACGCCAGTTCTCTGAAGATATAGCGGGTGTGCTGGCTGCGCACGGAGGCGACACAACGGCAACAGGCACTTCTAGTAGCTTCTAATAGGCTTTAGACGCCCGTTCTAAGTGAGAGGCATTTATCGCTGCCTCTCACTGGAAGGAGGAATCAAAGACACACGCACTTGAGTATTTTCCAATGCTTTTACTTCTACTCCACTACATAAAAGATCCAATTATTGTACTTGTGCTCCACTACATGTATTTGAAAACTTTAGTTACTAGTAACTTTGTAGATTTTGTTTATTATTATAATTACAAAACACTTATACATTTTGGCCGTTTGAAAATAGCCGATCTACAAGCTATACAATACAACCCGGCAAACTTCAGGACAAACTTCCCTCTCTCGGGTCGGGGCGGCTACTGGAACTGTCGGAACTTTCCATAACCATCGTTTCATTAGCCTGGTTTCATAATCACCATTAGCATCTTTTCATTAAAGGAGCATTCAGTGATTTACTGTAGGTGATTTGGAAACACCCCCCCACACGCGACAGGCCAACAGCACACACACCAAGGCCCGCCCCCAGCTCGATAAGGATAGAGAGGAATGCCCCTCTCTATTCTGATTGGGTGAAAGCTGAGCCACCTATTCAAAATCAAAACCTAAGGCTTTTTGATCCCAGCGGTTAACTGGGACAGGGAGGAACTCCTTATATAATGTGGTCAGCACACTCTATAGTAGGGAGGATTATCACAACAAAACAAAAAAGAAGTGATATTTGAATTAAGTGAAATCACTGAATATACCTTTAACTGTCCATAACCATGTTTCATAATTATGATTATCAGCTTCTTTTCATAACTTTCCATTAAGTAAAGCTTTCAAGTGAATGTAGTGGAGTAAAAGTACAATAATGGTTTCATATTATCAAGATCATCTTTATATACCTTTCCATAAGCGCATGGGTTTCATATCATCATCGGCACCTTTCAGAGGCTATACCACTATAGTTGCCGTCAATGATCCACCAGAATGTACAACTAAATTGTTGAATAATATCCAAAAGAACAATGCATTTCTTTTAAGCGTAACATTTTGCAAACAGCATAGCATTATTCTTTTTTTTCCCAGGAGGGCAGAGGGGCTTCCGCATGCCATTAAATGCTGCTTGCTCTTCAGTGTTGTGCTGTGTGGTGTTGTAATGTAATGCAACCCGCTGCCTCGAGGAAGCTTGTGTAACAACAACAACAACAACAACCCGAGCGCGGAAAGCCATTTAGTAATACTTTTTGCATAAATATACTTGGTGGTTGTTTATTTGTGTACAACTACAAAAATTAATGAAGGAGTTTTCCCTCCCGAAACATGAAATATGTGTTCACACTTTCTGTTTTAACCCATTCTGGACGGGAATCCCTTTTGGTGTTTTCAGCATTCTTTTATACTTTAGCTATTGAAAAATAGCAGATCTACAAGCTCGTAGCGCGGCACTCTACGAGCTTGTAGGTCTGCTATTTTTAGAAGGTCGGAAATATAGTTATGTTATTCTGGCAAAGAAGAGAGGACACATACTGCTTTGAAATAAACTTTGTCATCTAACATAAAAAAACAAAACAATAGACAATGATTTCATATAGATGGCAGACTCCTAGTTCCGTGCTGCATGAAATATTGAAGCACAGCGATGGTCGTTATCTCCTGTTTCACTCAAACTGTGCAGCGATCGCTTGCTTGTCTGTGACAAAAAGATCCATTCATCAATTCATTTAGTAGAACCGTTAGGTTAAGGGGTCTCTCTACCTCTCTCTAACTCTCTCTTACGCACGCACGCACACAGAGTGAGTGAGCGAGGAATGGGGAGAGGATTAGTGAAGCATAGCAGAAAGTCATCAAAGGAGGAATTCAAGTCTGCATATTTTACATCCAACCAGAGCATGGCAATTCAAAAGTGAAATGGAGGTGGCATACCACAAATAAATAAAATATTTGTTTTGGGGGCATGTCATGAGAGGAAAAACATTCAGAAACTTTTCAAAAGAAACCTATACAACTATTAAAACTTTTTCTTAAATATAAAGATGCCGTCTACAAGCACATATAGTCTCTCCTCTCGTCGACTGTTGACTCTCGCAATTTTCCAAATGCTTCATCATACAGTCTGTAGCAACGGAAGAGCTATCATGAGTAAGCGATAAAGCGGAAGTGGAGCCTTCATCTTTACAGATGCAAATGTATTATAATATAAATAGAAATCATCTAAGCATACTGTATATAGATTGTTGCTTAGCAGAAAATAAAATACAATAAAATGTAAAGATATTTTAAAATATATTTCCGTGAACGGAAATGGCAGCTTCCTTACTCAGCTCATGGGGGCTATAGTTCCAGACTCTATATAGCATTCAGAGATTGTGGAATAGTTGTCTGGCTAGGCGAGACAAGCACAAAACGCATTGCATCATTTATGATGCAATGCGTTATGAGGAAAGGAGCCAGCTTAGGTGGTTCGGGGCAACTGGTTAGGAATAGGATGCCTCTCGGGCATCTCCCTAGGGAGGTCCTCGAGGCACGTCCCACTGGGAGGAGACCCCCCGGGGCAGACCAATAAGGCGCAGTTGGAGGAAACACATCGACTCACTGGCCTTGGAACGTCTTGGGATCCCCCAGGAGGAAGTCACTGATGTTGCTCTGGAGAGGAATGCCTGGAGCTCTCTGGTGGAGCTGTTGCCCCCGCGACCCGACTACGGATAAGCGGTTGAAGACGGATGGATGGGTGGATGTGAGCTTTCACTTTGTCTATTTTCACTATTCGGCATACAACAAAGTAGCCCATATGGCTTAGGTTGAAAACCACTTAAAGCGATCTTGACATAAAATATATTTTCTGTAATGTCCCTTAATTTTGCATAAAAGTGAGTGGTGCGACTCCAGACCCACAGGAACGCACCCAGGGTGCCGGCCCGGTTCCGGGGAGCCGCCCCGCGTCCGAAACGGTAGAGAAATGACGGTTACCGTGTGCCGGTCCCTCTACTGTACTGTACTGTCACTGTACTGTACTGGCACACCCGAAATCATCATATATACAGTTAATATGTGTGTGTTTTTTGTGTGTGTTAGGTGGTGAAAAACAACCATGCTGCTTTCGTGCTCATACCCAGCCAGCCAGGCGCATAACTCCGTAAGGGAGTGGTTGTACCACTCAAAAATCCAGATCAGGATTAACATGTTCCTTCCACGTGCTACGTCCGGCCGGGGAAACTCCCCCCATTCAGGTGAAAAGAAGCAGCTTGGACTCCTCATGCATAGAAGAAAGCATGAGGTCAGTCTACTGCTCCCCCCCCTCCCCCCCTCCCCGGTTGGCAGGGGAAGTGTATAGCGCCCAGGATTACATTAGATAATTGGCACTGGGTGAAAAAGCTAGGTTGCAAAATTGTGGGATTAAACATTTATAAGTAAAACATGCACAGATCACTTACATCTTTTAAAACAGGCCTGCATGGAAATCAACCTTTCAGCAGGCCCAAGGGAGAGGAAATGATCGCCCCCCCCCCCCCTTAAACCCCCCCTCCCCCATCCATTTCCCCACGCTGTATATATTTTTTTTTTCCTGAAATTATTTTGTTTTTTTTGTTGTCATTGGGGATATTGAATTTTGTTAGTTTTTGTTTAGTTTTTTTGTGCTATATAACGTTTGAACTGTTTGACTATACTCTTGTTTTTACATTCATTGTTCAATAAACTATTGAATCAATCAATCAATCAATCTGGTTACCAATTCTTCATCATTTAGCTGCATGGGACCACCTGGGTGGACCCCCATCAAGAACCACTGGTGATCCCCAGACCACTGGTTGAGAACCCTATGTGGTTCCATCGAGGCCTCGGCTCTTCCTCACGACCGTCTAACGCAACTCTGAGCTTCGAGCTGAAAGCAGGAGAATCCTTTGTTGTTCTTCTGTCTGTGTATTATGTAGTAGATGATGATGATGATGTGTGGGCCGTGCGGCCCTCAGGGTCCTGATGCTGCTTGGTCGGATATACACCATTTAAACCATTCCGGGCGGGAAACACCATAAGCATTACGTTATGTGTTAGCTATTGAAAAATAGCACATCTACAAGCTCGTAGCTACGATTAGCTATTTTCTAGGTCCCTGGAACAACATATTTTCAGATGGGGCTCGGCGACGTTTTAGTTTTTTTGGCATAAATCAGTGCTATTGAACATCCTTTTACGTCTGTGTGTTGTTTCAAAAATATTGAACCAATGGAAAGTAGTAAAAGGTGCTTTGGACCCTCAAAATGTCTGCTAAAGCAGCTAACTCCACCACCTCTCCCCCTCTCATGGAAGTCATTGACAATATATAAAGTTACAACACCAACTTTGATGAGGCCGTATTGCTTTGTTATAAAAATATAAGGTTTTCTTAATTTCCTGAAAAATGTATATTTTTAATTTCCTGAAAAATGAACATTTTGGAGTTATGAGGTTTCCTCCCGACAGCAGAGATATAATGTTTGGGGTCCTTGACATGAAATATTGAGCACCACTGACTGATATAGAAACATGGGTTTTTCAGAAAACTCTCTGGATTTAGATTTTTTTTTTTTTTCAATTTCAACGTCAGGCCTAAATGGGTTAATCTAACAAATCCTCATCGACGTCTATATGTTTCACCTCGTTAAGCCACATTGTCACATGTCCTTCATTAACTATCGAACATTAAGGGTTTACTTGTGAGAGGGGGATTCCCCTCTTGCTTTCATCATGTGGAATGATGAAAAGCCGAAGGCGTATTTTAAAACCAGTGGTTTACCTCCAAACCTCTTTTTCTTGTTGCTCGACAGCTGAAAGAGAAGTCTGATGTCTCCCCGGAACCCGTCACACAAACTTGTAAAGAAAGCAGACCTACAAGATTGTAGATTTGCTATTTTCATGACTTCTTAAAAGTTAAATCTATTGTGGCATCTCGAGGGGACAGGTGGTAAATGGGTACTATATATTCCCATACACAAAATGGCTACTGGAACAACAACTACTACAACTCCCAGGGTGCCTCAGCACACTACATGACTACACACAGGTGTAGGTGTGTGAGGCACCTAATTGAGGCAAAGCTGAAAGACTAGATGGGAGAACAAAGAAACGGTGCATGAAGAGAGACAAAGGGCTGAGGGCTGGACGGAGCTGGACCCCAAGGATGGAAAAGGACTCCGAAAAGGACTGTGTTAAGTAACAGTGTGGACATTCTTTGAACTTAGGAACATTTCAGTTTGGACAACATTATTCTCCCTCTGGGATGTTTTTTGTTGCCGTTGCAAATTGCCTCATGTTGAAAATAAACCTAATTTCCTTTTCCTTTTTAAATTCTGCACTGCCTCACAATATCCTCACTATACCTCTCATGATATTACACTATCTATCTATAAATTCACGTCTCTATGTCTCTGTGTGTAGGCTACGTACGTCCACCACGTAACTCGAGAACCGTTCACCCCACCGACTTCAAGTTTCACACACGCGTTCCACACCGCGGTGTCGAGTCGGTCTGACCCACGGTTGTCCAGAACCGCCACAATAGGCCTTTGCCCGGCCTCTGGACCTGCACCCCTATATATCTCCATATATGGAGCTGGCCTATTCCGACATCATTCTGACATCTGCATAGACTCCATATTTGGGCATGCCTGATAAAGAACTCCATATTATAGTTTAGTTTGTCCAATGTTAACCTTATTAAATTGGATGAGACACATACGAGCACATAAACAAGACAAGTTTTATTTATCCTAGAAATGGCTTCACTCCACCATGACTCCACCGTGACTCCGTCCCAAGTTTCCTCTCCCATGTAGGCCTATACCTCACTGTTGCCTCAGTGTTTCGTGGATGGACAAAAATCCTCTCTCTCCATCCCCTACCATTGAAATAACTTATAATAATAATAATAATAATAATATATTAATAATAATAAGTTGCTTCGTGCACTCAATATTGTTATTTTAAACTTGGTGTCAGTAAAAAGGAACATCACAAGCGCAGCATGGTGACTATGCAGGGCATAATCATGTTTGTTTTTAGTTTTTTCCAAAAATGATATTTTAGCAAATTCAACATAAACAAGGCGGAACGAGGGCGGAACAAGGCGGAACGAGCCTGCTGGTTGGTCAGTCAGGGACCAATCCGAATGCTGACAAAGGGTGAATTCCCCGCACCTGTCTTCCATTGTACAGCTTCACCTGTCAACACGTTTGGTATAGGTATAAAGTACAGTCTAGTTAATTTTTGTAACCGAGGATCATATCGTTTAGAGAAATGAGCCGCAAATCAAGCTTGTTTTGAACCCAAAAGAAGAATCTGAGATATTACGATTCTAAAAACTGCGTCCCCATATAGACAGCATAATCCAGCAGAATTTTAATTTTCGTTTTTTTTTCTCACCACACCAGAACCGGAGTGTATACAGGACAGAGTTGTGAACCGTAACCAATGAGGGCTTTTCTCGGCCCCACGCCTCTCAGATTGTTTCTATATTGTGTTTAGGATCCAAGATGGCCGCAGCACCAGGAGGGGGTGGTGGCGGATGTGACATTATGCCCTTACTGAGCTGCATTCAAGACACTTTCAGCCTTGTGTCTGACACCTGACTTGTGTCTGAACACAGCTTTGATGGATGTGTTCTGCCCCCCCCCTCCCCCCATCAAACAAAATGTTTGGTCAAACCATATGACTAAACACAGACACAAGACAGGTGTCTTGAATGTGTGAACGCAGCCCAGTAAGGCCACCCCCTCCTGGTGCTGCGGCCATATAATAAACAATGGGAGAGAGGTGGGGCCGAGAAAGACCCTTAGGGCGCCAAAGGGCGATCTCGGCGCAGAGGGCGTTTGAACAAGAGGCGTCAAAAGGCGCAAATGGCGTTTAACAAATGGAAGCCTGAGGATGGTCTCGCGAGGAAAAACCCATTTGGGGCGGGAACCTCTTGTGGTGTTTTAAAGCATTATGTTATACTTTAGCTATTGAAAAATAGCAGATCTACAAGTAAATAGCAGATCTACAAGTTCATAGCGCAGCACCGAGTGCTGCGCTATGAACTTCTGCTATTTTTGAAAAATCGTGAAAATGTGGTGCAAATCTTTGAATATATTATTTCAGAGCGAACGTTTTTAACTCGGATCTTTGCTTCTCGGCCTCGGGTGTCCATGGAACAACATATTTTCAGATGGGACTCGGCGGGCCAAATACATTATATATAATATTGAGCACCACTGATACAGAAACATTGTTTTTCCAGAAAACTTTTTTTTTTTTTTTTTTTATGGGTTAAAATAAACCTTTCTTGAAGCAGCATACTGGCAGTGTGCGTGCGGGTCTGTTGTCCTTTACTAACAAGTCCAACCTTGCACTAAACCAGACGCATTCCCACGCATTCGACGTTCGACAGACAGACGAGATGCAACAACACCCACAAGGAAAGAAGAGAGAGCGCCTGAGGTGTGGAACAAACAGCAGTGAAACGTCTTCATTAAGAGCCTCCGCAACGATGACACATGACAGAAAAAATAATGACTTGACAAGTAGCTGAACACATTCAAAACACTCCACTGTTGAAGTCGAATAATCTGACAGACAGACAGGACAGCAAAGAAAGCGGAAAATTGTAAATGTTTGGTGAGGATATTATTTTATGTTCAGACAATATACTTGCACACACTAGTGGTGAAAAACTACTACTATTACTACTACTAGCGGTAATTTAACTTCAAGTAAAAGTATCAATACTGCAATGTAATAATAATAATAATAATAAAACTTTTGTATACATTTGTATAGCACCTTTCATGACATGAAATGTAGAGACGCTCTGTTACAGTACATCAAAATGTACTTAAAGTACCAAAAGTAGAAAGTACTCATTATGCAGAATGTCCTATAATTCCACAAGTTTTCAAATGTATAAATATATTATATATATATATATATATATATATATATATATATATATATATATATATATATATATAATCTATATAATCTGCCTCTGATATGTAGTGGAGTAGAAGTAAAAGTAGGCTACTGAAAAAAATGGAAATACTATAAGTGTCAGATTGTCAGCTTTTCCGATTAACGTTTTTTTTTGTTACAAAAAGTTTCACTTTCGAATGCAACCGGCAGTAAGGGGAATCACACCGTAGATTTTGTCAGCCAAGGATCCTTTTATCTCAAGTCTCTGTTTGTTCATTTATCTGTTTTGGGGTTGTCTTGGGCAAACACATGCAGTACTCATTGTGAAATAAAAGCCTCCACATAATGACTGTATTATAGTGGAAGTGGACTGTTCGGACAGCAGCTCACACACGCACGCACACGCACACACACACGCATAACCACACGCACACACTGGCAAACGTTCTAATGAGAGAGATGACTGGCGTTTAAAATGGAATCCAGTGGCCATTAAAATGCTGACTGCTGAATGTTCTGTAAGCACTTAATGGTCTAACACGGCATAACCTCATCAGCGCTGTTCCTCTCTCTCTCCCCTAGACAGACCACTAAGGGCTGTATTTTGTGTGTCTGAAGTACCAGGTCTTATTACTTAACTTAAGACCTGGAGGCGTGGCCAATGCTCTTTGGCCACTCAGAATAGCCGTTCGACTCCTGAGCCCGACACGGCCTTTACTGCATGTCTTCCCCCATCTGCATGTCTTCCCCCATCTCTCTCCCGTTTCCTGTCAGCCTACTGTCTGTCCCTTCCCTTTCGTCGACTATAAAACCGAGACGAAAAAAAAGTCTGACTACCATTTTTCACTGACGAAAATTAAATGGAAACTAAATAAAACCTAAGCTAGGATGACTAAAACTAAGACTAAATATACTACAAATTCCGTCAACAAATAAAAACTAGACGGAAATGTTAGGAAAGGACTAGTGGACAAGATAGTCATTTTACAATTAGTTGCATGCTGAAAATAGCCGATCTACAAGCTCACAACGCGTCACGCTGCGATGCGTCGTGGGCTTGTAGATCGGCTATTTTCAGCAAGTGACGACGACATCATTGCGACGGAAAAATACATTTTGTTCGACTAAATCTACAGTTGATTTAGTCGAACAAAATCTTATGACATTTAGTCGACTAAAACTAGACTAACACTAAAACATTCCAGGTGACTCAAATGTGACTAAAACTAAATGAAAACTATTCAAGAGACTATGACTGAAACTAAAATCAACATTTGCTGTCAAAAACAACACTGGAGGCTTCGATACATTCAAAACAGTGCAGCTATACATGTGGTACTGATGATGAGAGCTAGTGTGTCCTCAAATGTACATAATTTTTGTATTGATTGTATTGCTGTATTGTTGTATTGTTCTTTCTGCTTTGGCAATGTAAACGTATGTTTTCTCATGCCAATAAAGCCCTTTGAATTTAATTGAATTGTGTCGATTTGACCACGTCACACACATAAAAACTAGAATAAAAACACTATAAGTCATTTTACACTTAGTTGCATGCTGAAAATAGCCGATCTACAAGCTCACCCCTCCCTCCGTTCACTGCACTGTCTCCCCTCCCCATCACCTTCCGGACTGAATTCAAGATCTACCTTCTGACACATCAACTTGTTCTATTCTTTTTTTACTTTGCCCTGTTTTTACCTATAGTTTTAAACTTTGACCCTTAGTTTAGCCTTAGTATAACTGATGTGGTTGCCTGTATGCTGGTTTTATGCCTTAATATGCTGAGACAGGAGATTAGCTGTCACTCCCCCCTGCCGCCCCTTTCAATCTAAACATCTCACTGACCTCCGAACCGATAGACACTTTCAAACGTCCCATTTTCAGTTAACAAAAAGAAAGAAAAAACACAGACTGAACCACATTTATACTGGCTTTCTATCCTATAACAGGACCCCAAATATACTGCTGGGTTTCTATAGACAATCAGGCAGGCAGGCAGGCAGGCAGGCTGGGGTTCAAACCGGTCTGCAACATCACTACACCTTGCTTTTAGACCCTGGCCTGCCTGCCTGCCTGCCTGCCTGCCTGCCTGCATGCCTGCCTGCCTGCCTGCCTGCCTGCCTGCCTGCCTGCCTGCCTGCAGAAACCCAGCAGTAAATTCGGGGTCCTGTTATAGGATAGAAAGGCAGTATAAATGTGGTTCAGTCTGTGTTTTTTCTTTCTTTTTCCCTTTTTTTTAACAGAAAATGGGACGTTTGAAAGTGTGTATCGGTTCGGAGGTCAGTGTGATGTTTAATTAGCGGTCCGATTGAAAGGGACGGCAGGGGAGTGACAGCTAATCTCACTCACAGACGCACGCGCACACGTATGCACGCATGCACTCATGCACACACACGCGCGCGCACACCCGGAAAACTAGTCTATTCCTCCTCAGCTTAGAGCTGTGTGACAGAATGTGGTTTCTATATGGGCTGGGCGATATCTTGGCTTCAAACAAACATCATGATGCTTATACCAAACAAGAGGCACGTAACATCATCATACCCAGAACTTATGCAGGAACGCCTATACTGAGTGGCCAAAAAAGAAGTCTTTACAGTCCATACATTCAAACAGAAAAGTCCCCAACAACGTTAAACTTACTTTGCCTCTCACTTTGCCACTTGATTTGCCACTCACTTAGTCACTTCATGCATGCATACCCTTACCACTTAAAAAACTGAGTGCCCTCCAACCCCACAAGGCCACTGGCCATGACAATATTCCCTCCAAATTTCTCAGAGACTCAGCCTTTTCCATAGCTCCAGTCATCACCCTGCACATAGTTAACCTCTCCATCAAACAGGGACAGGTCCCCCAAGATTTTAAACTGGCCAAAGTAACCCCCTTGTACAAAAAAGGGAGTAAATTAGAACCCGGCAACTACTGCCCTATTTCTATTCTAAGCTCCATCTCGAAAGTGATGGAAAAAATAGTCTATGAACAGGTTGAAAAGTATCTTGCCACTAATAAATTGCTGTACGAGTTCCAATCTGGTTTCAGAACATCCCACTCCACTGACACATGCCTCCTCTATTTGAGCGATCACATCAAACACGAGGTGGATGCTGGAAAATACTGTGGCATGGTCATGCTGGACCTCCAAAAGGCTTTTGACACCGTGAACCACTCCATACTGGTTAACAAGCTTAAAGCTATTGGTTTTGATAGCACATCAGTGAGCTGGATGCAATCCTACCTGGAGGGGAGAGAACAGATGGTGGAGGTGAACAGAACACTGTCCCCTCCCCTCCCAGTGAGATGTGGCGTCCCACAAAGAAGCATACTAGGGCCTTTACTGTTCCTAATTTATGTTAACGACATGACTTCAGCTTGTGACTGCAACTTGTTCCTGTTCGCAGATGACTCAGCACTGCTGGTCTCGGACAGGAACAAACTGCAGGTTGAAAAGACCCTCAGCTCTGAACTCGGTAGAATCTGCACCTGGCTCGCTGATAACAAACTATCCTTACACCTGGGAAAAACTGAATCCATCCTCTTCGGATCAAATAGTAAACTCAGCAAGGCAGATGGCTTCTTGGTTAGAGTGGGTGACAATATTATCACACGAAAAGATGAAATTACCTACCTAGGTTCCATCCTGGAGGCCAATCTTTCCGGTGATAAAATGGCCACCAACGTAATCAAAAAAGTCAATCAAAGAACAAGATTCCTTTACAGGATCTCCTCACTGGTCAGCAAAAACACCTTGAAGACCTTAACAGGAGCCCTCGTACAAGGTTTCTTTGACTATGCATCCACCTCTTGGTACCACAGCACCTCAAAGGCCCTTAAAACAAGGCTCCAGACCTCCCAAAACAAACTGGTCAGGCTCCTACTTGGCCTCACCCCCCGAACCCACCTCACCCCTGCCCACTTTGACAGGCTGGGATGGCTTAGGGTCGACGACAGAGTACAGCATCTTGCAATGGGTCTGGTCCACAAGATTCGATACACCACCAAGATACCCATGTACCTGTCTAAATACTTCCTTAATGTAAACGAAGTCCACACCAGAGGGAGTGCAACAAACCATGTACAACCCAGATTCGGCACAAACAAAGGACTAAATTCTTTTCGCTCCTATGCCACCAAAATGTGGAACGCCCTACCAACAGTCATTAAGACATGTGAATCCCTTGACTCCTTCAAAACCGCTCTCAAAGGGCACCTACGGATGGCTGCAATTCGAAACTGGCCTCTGTAAAATCTGAATCCCCCCCCCCCCCATTTCCCCTCACTGTATATTGTATCTTTTCCCTTTTTTGCTTCCCATATGATGAATTCCTGTTCTGTTCTTTAGCTACATAAAAATGTCTATTTGTATGTCTCTAAATGTTTGTATGTCTTTAAATGTTTTGATGAATTGAACAATGTGGACCCTGTTGTAAACAAGTGTAATGCTTAATTGGGTCGTCCACTCACAGTTTACAGTCTTTGTATTGAGTTTGTGCTTAAAATGTACTGTAAATTCCACAAACTGTTAATAAATATTTCAATCAATCAATCAAACCCTATAGCTCTATACAGGAGAATGAGACTTGCAGCACTGCCAAAGACACCAAGAGCTCCCAGCCAACAAACTGGTGCTGGCTGGGACCTATAGAGAGAGAGGGTATGCACATGCATAAAGTGAAAGGCAGATCGAGTGGCACATCGAGTGGCAAAGTGAGTGACAAAGTGAATTTAATGCTGATTAAAGTCATTTAATGCAATCAAATATGAGTTTTCTGTTTTGGATGTATGGGCTGTCAAGGCCAGAAAGTGTTTTTTTTTGCCCCTCAGTAGGCATTTCCGCATAACTTCCTCGTATGATGACGATGTCACGCGCATACCCTCTATTGCCTTGATTACCATGAATATGATATTCCTTCACCGCGTGAAACCCGGCATACATATATTATTCATCCTACAGTGATGTTGAGTGCATGTCTGTCAGGACATCGTCGCTGTTGGGTGGAATTAAACTGTTACGGTGTAAACATCAATGGTATTGGCTGAAAATGGTAAATGGTGCATTTATATACATATACTAGTCCTTACCCGTTGTGAGATATTTGCCCCATTTTTAATTCACTAATAAATTCATTATTAATCATTAATGTGTCAAATCAAAAAAAGGGCTCCGTTACGCCCTCCATATTCATATGGTCAATGCCTGGGAGTGATTGGTGCAGGCAATGAGGAGATAATGCGGTGTTTCTGACACACACACACACACACACACACACACACACACACACACACACACACACACACACACACACACACACACACACACACACACACACACACACACACACACACACACACACACACACACACACACACACACACACACACACACACACTCTCTCACACACACACACAGACATTGTTAGAATTATAGTATGATATATATAGCGCCTTTATCCAAGGCACTTAAATAGATTGTGCATTACATTCACCCATTCACACACACACATTCATACACCGATGGCGGCGGAAACCATGCAAGGCACCAACCAGCACATCAGGAGCAATTTGGGGGTTCAGTGTCTTGCTCAAGGACACTTCGACAATGACTCTGGGGGAGCCCGGGCTGAACCAACCACAAAGAAAATAGATCCTACTAGCGTCATGACAGGAGCCTGTCATAAGACCCCCTGCTATTCAGTATTTTAGCCGTGACGTGAACGCGCCCTCCAGAGATACTTCCGGGTCCTACTTTTGTGTCGCTTTTGTGTCCCCATATAGAGTTATACTGTGACGCTCCGTCGGGACTAAATCTGAGACGAAAACAACCACGAAAGTCTCATTTTACCGCTTTCCTCGCAACTGCTCTCCCAAATCTGGCTGTGACAGGCCGTCTGCCCCACACTGGATACTATCGCCATTTTATTTAATTGTGTCAACTAAATCCTCATTAATTGCAAAGCCTGCACACATTCTAAATATGCCCCCGAAATAGTGTACTGAGCAAATGCTGTTACCACATTCAATAATAATGATGATAATAGTCTTTATTTTCTCCACATCATATATTTTCTTTGTCATGGACACTCCTCTCCTCTCCTCTCCTCTCCTCTCCTCTCCTCTCCTCTCCTCTCCTCTCCTCTCCTCTCCTCTCCTCTCCTCTCCTCTCCTCTCCTCTCCCTCTCTCCTCTCATTAGCGCAGCATCAATACTGATAGTCCAGAGATAGCAGGACTGTGTGAGAGTGAATCCCCAAGACATCACATTTAATACAACATATATGAGCTACATATAGAACACCATCGTACAGTATATATATTTCATGTCTCTCCTATTAGTCTATTATACATTACACTGTCTGCCTCTCAGCTGTCCTACTGTCTGTCTCTCCTACACTGTCTCCTTCTCAGCTGTCCTACTGTCTGTCTCTCCTATATACACTGTCTCCCTCTCAGCTGTCCTACTGTCTGACTCTCATACACTGTCTCCCTCTCAGCTGTCCTACTGTCTGTCTCTCCTACACTGTCTCTCTCTCTGTCCTACTGTCTGCCTCTCCTATACACTGTCTCCCTCTCAGCTGTCCTACTGTCTGTCTCTCCTACACTATCTCCCCCTCTCAGATGTCCTACTGTCTGTCTCTCCTACACTGTCTCCCTCTCTCAGCTGTCCTACTGTCTGTCTCTCCTATACTGTCTCCCTCTCAGCTGTCCTATACTGTCTGTCTCTCCTACACTGTCTGTCTCTCAGCTGTCCTACTGTCTGTCTCTCCTACACTGTCTCCCTCTCAGCTGTCCTACTGTCTGTCTCTCCTACACTGTCTCCCTCTATCTCAGCTGTCCTGCTGTCTGTCTCTCCTACACTGAAATCACCTTGTTTTTATTGTGATTCCATATACAGCTTCCCCCCCCCCCACACCTGTCCAGTCGATGATGTGAATAAGTATATCTTATATTGTGACAGGGATTAAGGGTCAAAATTAATTCTTTGTTGAGAACCAGTCAAAATGTGTCAACGATTAAAGCGTTCTCAACGAGGACATGCTTCGGGGGAATCCGTCTGAATGCATTATACTCTTCATTTGATCAATTTCTTGAAAGGTGGGATCAAAGGTCTGTCTTTATCTTCTCTTTTCCTTTTTCTTTGTGTGTTTTCTCTTGTCAGATATTTCACATTTCCTTCCGTTCATTAACCAGATTCATTGTTTCTTTTTTTTTAGTGCTGGTTTTAATTCATCTATTTTAATGAAATAGTTAACCAGTATAGACACCTTCTCTGCATGGGAGCATTTATTAGATGTTGAACTGAATACCAGAACGCTCACCTCAAACCTGCAGTCGCCTCGGGCGTATAGCCTATAAGGCCGGCGGAACGGTAGATTCCTAAACTTAACCTAACCTAACTGGGCAGCGGTGGTCTAAGGGTTAGAGGAGCACCCTTGTTGCCCGAAAGGTTGCCGGTTTAATTCCCCGGAAGGGGCAGGAAAAATCGTATATGAGCTTGTAAATCTGCTATTTTTCAATAGCTAAAGCATAACAGAAAAAAACAACAGCTAAAACACCAAAAGGGGTTCCTGTCCAGAAACCTCAGTAAGATATGCCTAAATGGTTAAACCTAACCTTATTCCTATAATCTTAACCTCAGAAAAACCATGCCAAAGCCTAACCCTATTCCTAAACTTAACCTCAGTAATACTATGCCTAACCCTAAACTGGGGCGGTGGTGGCTGTGGGGTAGAGTGGCTGGATGGTAAACCACAAGGTTGCCAGTTTCAACCCGGGCTCCCCCATGAGTTAGCGTCGAAGTGTCCTTGAGCAAGACTCTGAACCCCTAATGGCTCCCGATGGGCTGGTTGGTGCCTTGTATGGTTTCCTCCAGAATCGGTGTATTCATGTATGGGTGAATGTAATGCTAATGCTTAATCTATGCAAAGCGCCTTGGATAAAGGCACTATATAAATGCACCATTTACCATTTAAACTTATTTCTAACTTTATCCTCAGTTTAAAACTATACGCCTAACGGGTTAACCCTAAACTAATGTCTAACCTCATCCTCACAGCTTTGTACATCTGCTATATTTTTTTAACATGACAGATCTTGCAGATGCTGATCTATAGCCCATTTTGGGGCGGGAACCCCTTTTGGTGCAGATCTACAAGATCTACAAGCTCACAAGCTACAAGCTTGTCTGTTATTTTTGAAAAATCGTGAAAACGTGGCACAAATCTTTGAATATATATTCTTTCAGAGTGAACATTTTTAACTCAAATCTTTGCTTCTGGGGGGGGGGGGGGTCCCTGGAACAACATATTTTCAGAGGGTGTCGGCGGCCAATTACATTATAGTTTCTGGGGTCCTTGACATGAAATATTGAGCACCACAGAGATAGAATCATGTGGATTTCAGCATTTGTAGATTCTGCCTCAGGTCTTGATAGGAGCTAACAAGCCCCCCCTAAAGAGCTCCTCCACACCGGTGAGGTCTCACTGACACACTCCCTCACACAAATCTGACTGCATGTTGATAAATGTGCTGTTCACAAACCCACTGCTTGTTTCTAACACAGATCCCAGACTATAGTGAAAATAGCAGATCTATACAAGCTGCTATCTACAAGCAGAACATGCAAGCTCTACAAGCCGAAAATAGCAGATCGGCTATGAGCTTGCAGATCGGCTATAGCTTGTAAGATCTTCTGTTTTCACCACTGTATACTTAAACATTTGTTTTCTAATTTATGGAATTTCTTAGATTATTCTAAAATGTAGGAAACAAGCTTTTCTAACCCATAACATCATGACTTTTTCCTCCCCCTTTTTTCTGTTTTTGCATTGGCTATTTATTTTTTTCATATCTTGAAAGTGTGAGAACTGATGAGCCAGGGGGGGGGGGGGGGCATTTTGTAGAATCTCAATCTTAAATGGGCTATCAATCAATCAATCAATCAATCAATCAACTTTATTTGTTCAGACTCAGGGTCCAATAAAAACAGACAACATAAACACTAAACGTACACTATAGATGAGATGATGGGGATAACACATTGAAATGAATCAATTGGTCTTTTCTTCTGTCAAAACCAACGATTATTCATATTGACAAATTATAAACAGTGATGGCCACGCACAAGATCACGACAACACCAACTCTCTCTATCTCTCTCGCGCGCGCGCTCTCTCTCTCTCTCTCTCTCTCTCTCTCTCTCTCTCTCCGTCTCTCTCCATCGCACTCACACACCTGTGCAGATATTTCTTCACGGCTGGGTTCATGTGAAACTATTTACCAAACACCTATCACGGTAGACTGTTACATTACAGGTACAATCAATGGAGCATTGAAGGCACGTACTACTCACCTCAATTAAGATGCATGAAAAGTGTGCGAAAAATGTATTCCAAGAATGGTTGAAGGCAACAGACAAACGAAAAAAGTTTTCTAATTCAGTGTCCGCATCATAGATAGATAGATAGATAGATAGATAGATAGATAGATAGATAGATAGATAGATAGATAGATAGATAGATAGATAGATAGATAGATAGATAGATAGATAGATAGATAGATAGATAGATAGATATAACTAGCCTACTAGTTTGACTCTCTTTCTCGCACTCTATTCAAGCTCTCCTCTCCTTTACCCATGTAAGACTGTATCCTCATGCTATAAACCCCCTACTCTCTCTCTCTCTCTCTCTCTCTCTCTCTCTCTCTCTCTCTCTCTCTCTCTCTCTCTCCAATTGAAAATCCTCCTCGCGTCACTTCTTTCACCGGGGAACACCCATCTATGGGAACACCCCCTCCTCAATTATTGTACACCCGAAGCTGTGACCTATCGAATCCTGTGACTCGCTCGAGGTCTGTTTTAGGTTAGTTGCTGTTAAAGTTGGATCATGCTGACAGCAGACAGTCCGCCTAAAGAATGATTAACATTATGCGATGTTCTTCTAATGTTGACTGTTGAATGTTGTCAGATGAGAAGGTGTTTCCTCGTAGATTCATGTATTTCACTGAACGAACTCAACGAAGTAAGCGACGCAGGTAAGACACAAGACTGCTACTTCTGGAGTCATGGCTCATGCACACAATGTGACGGGTCACCAACTTTATTGTAGTCTCTATACACACCACACTCCTCTTCTTACGCGACAGCACCATCTACTGGTCAAGATCGCTCACGTACACTATTCATCATTTTGATGAAAAACCCTCACATGGAATAATAACTAGAACTGCACTCTGTCGAGTGCCTACTTGCTTGTTGCACACTAGTAGGCCTATGGCCTACTAGCCATTTATGGCCTACTAGTGCGCAAGCAGAGCGCGCAAGTATACCGCTACAAACTGTCAAATCTCAGCTTCTCTGTGAAGGAACGTTTGAAATGTTGAATTATTAGGTTTAGCTATTTGCTACCTACCTACTTTATGCATGTAAAAACGTAGTATTATGAAGTCTGGTACAAGTTTCTATCTATAAAATAAATGCAGCTTTATCGATTTAGAATTATTCTGGATCCCTTTTTAGTTTCTCAAAGAAATAAATCATCGATATCCGATGAAAAAAAAAAGGTAGGCTATATATAAACTGAAATAAAATATGTTATCACGTATACGGTAGGCCTATAATTATTTAATTATTTATTTTAAATTGTCAATTGCTTTAAATGTAGCCTACTTAATCTTGGACTATAGTGATTAATACTAAATGCCTGTAATTTGTAAGTTGATTAGCGGTATACTGTGGTTACTTTGCGCCACTTTTGATGCGTATGCACCGTCCCAGCATATGACGTCAGGGTATAACTGGTATAACTAGCTCTCAATGATGACGTAATAAAGATGTGGATTACCCTACCCCCTTAGATAGCATTTCTGTAGACTTGGATAGCATTTGATACAGACTTATGGCCCATAGCACTTACCCTACCCCCTTAGATAGCATTTATGTAGACTTGGATAGCATTTGATACAGACTTATAGCATGTTATGTAGACAGCACTATAATTGCATTGTATATAGTCATAGCACGCCATAGTACATATGTATAGCATAGTAGTATATGTATAGTTTATATGTATAGTTTCATTATATAGATATTCCACTGTTACTTTCTTAGCTTACGCATGTTTCATGATAAATGCTTTTATGTGATGTATTCCCATGCTTTTTGTTCTTGCTTAATGTAAATCACTCTGGATTAAGAGCGTCTGCTAAATGCCTAAATTGTAAATTGTAAAGGACCCAATGCCAGAGTGTAATTGGTTTTCGATGGTGACGTAATGACGATATGTTTTTAGTGTCGGGAGGATTAAAGGTATAATGCTCCTATGTATACATGTATGTAATCTGGCACCACTGCCGTATCAGGCACAAGTAGTCATTACGTCATTTGCTGGGACGGTGCATACGCATCGAATATCGTCCTGGGCGAAACTAGTACTTGCGAGCACCGCATTCACTGTTGTGTATAACTTATAAGCTTGGGGATCTGTGCATTTTGCAGGCTGTAATGACGTTTTTCATCCGAGGACAGATATTTCCTGTTGCCTTATATGGCGTGGAATGAGCGTGGATGTTCCATGAAACCAGGCTACACCAGGCAAATCACCTGGGAAAGAGGCCAAATGAGATACGCGGTCGCGATACACGATCCGCACAAATGCAGTCATTACGCCACCTTTTCTGAATGACACAGGAGCTTGTCGCAGCTTGATCGGACGGATAAATACTATATCATTCATTACGCATTTCATTTACACCTGGTCGTATATTTCCGTTGTGAATTTGGCCCTATATAGGGCTCCATCTTGCGCCACCCCTTACCCATTATCCCTAAACTTATTTGCCACTTTTTACTATTTTAAAACATTTAAACATAGTTCAACTAGCCAATTCTACATCGACACGTTGTTAGCTTGTAGATCGGCTATTTGTACTGTTTTAAAATGTTTTAAAATAGTATAAACAGAGTATGTATTGTGCCTCTTGTTTTGTCTCCCAAATCAGATTTAAAACCATAGGTAACATAGGTTACTAACTTACTACATAGGTAAATACCAACCAGGTAGTGTTGAACTAATCTGTAATAAGGTGCAGCTAAGTTGTACCAGATCGAGAGAGCGAAGAATGGCTCTCAAGTGACCGGTCTGGGCCAGCTTAGAATGTTTCAATGAAAGCTGAACTCCCAGCGGCAGATAGGTTAGGGGCAGACTATTAGGCAAAGTTCCAGAGTACTACTACTGTATCCATCCTGTGTCGGGGAGGGGGAAACAAACAGTGTGTATGTGTGTGTGTTTATGTGTAATAACGAGTGAATAAAACCATATAAAAAGCATGCGTTTGTAAAGAGAAGCGATTATTGGAACGTTTTAGTTCAGTCTATGCGTGTTGAATCTTAGTTAAAGTCTTGCCGGTTGCTGAGTCCGTCGGATACTCGGTTAATCTCCCGAAATCCGAACAAAAACAAAGAGAACCTTCAGACGGCTGCAATTCGAAACTGCAGGCCCCCTCCCCCCCTTTTTCACCATACTGTAGGCCTTTGATTGATTGATTGATAGATTTTTTTAACAGTTTGCTGAATTACAGTACATTTCAAGTACAACTCAATACAAAAAACTATTAACTGTGAGTGGACGACACCATAAAGCATTACACTTGTTTACGATAGGGCCCACCATTTGCAATTTATCAAAACAGTGGGCCAGTTTCGAATTGCAGCCGTCCGTAGGTGCCCTTTGAGAGCAGGTTTGAAGGAGTCAAGGGATTCGCATGTCTGAGATGATTGTTGGTAGGGCGTTCCACATTTTGGGATTTGGTGGCATAGGATCGAAATTAATTTTGTCTGTGCCAAATCGGGGTTGCACATGGTTTGTTGAACTCCCTCTGGTGTTGTGGGTGTGGTCGTGTGAACTTCGTTGACATTAAGGAAGTATTTAGACAGGTACATGGGTATCTTGGTGGTGTAGCAAATCTTGTGGACCAGACCCATTGCAAGATGCTGTACTCTATCGTCAACCCTAAGCCATTCCAGCCTGTCAAAGTGGGCAGGGGTGAGGTGGGTTCGGGGAGTGAGGCCAAGTAGTAGCCTGACCAGTTTGTTTTGGGAAGTCTGGAGCCTGGTTTTAAGGGCCTTAGAGGTGCTGTAGTACAGGAGGTGCAGGAGTACCAGGAGGTGCATGCATAGTCAAAGAAACCTTTGTACGAGGGCTCCAAGCTGTTAGAGTCTTCAAGCTGTTTTTTGTTGACCAGTGAGGAGATCCTGTATAGGAATCTTGTTCTTTGGTTGACTTTTTTTATTACGTTGGTGGCCGTTTTATCACCGGAAAGATTTGCCTCCAGGATGGAACCTATAGGTAGGTAATTTCATATTTTCGTGTGATAATATTGCCTACATGTTTTTCCCTTTTTCTCTCTTTCAATGTTTTTATTGGGTTTTCTCGATTATTACATTACAACGACGTACATACAACAAAAACAAAAAAACAGAATCAACAACATGCCAGAAAATAATACAGAAAAAAGTAGCAGTCAAGTATACTCCCATCATACAGTTGAACTCATGCTTTATACTCCCATCATACAGTTGAACTCATACTTTATATATATATATATATACTCCCATCAGTTTAACTTATTCTCATACAGTTACACCCATACATATTACTCTTTTACATTCGTCTTTTAAGAATCTTGCAACAAGTGACCAATCTCTAACAAAGTCCGCAAGAGTGCCTCTTAATACAAATGATTTTCCCTTTTTGAGGGGTGCTAGACTGTCCTATAGCCAGTTTGTTTAAGATGAAAATGTACACTAACATACTAACACTATAGGAGGGGGAAATAGGGGGAAATAGCAGATCTACAACTTAGCTCACAACACGTCGCAACGACACAAATAATTGTTCAGTTGGTATAAATGAAAAGGTTTGGGAATACCTATAATTTTGATGAATTGAACAAGGTGGACCCTCTTGTAAACAAGTGGGTCGTCAACTCGCAGGTAACAGTCTTTGTATATTGACTTGTGCTTGAAATGTAGGACTGTAATAATTCTGCAAACTGTTGTGTTACTGTTAATACATATTTTCAATCAATCAAACCACACTGTACCACCTGGCCTGCTTATTTCTCTCACACGATCTGGCAACACTTGTGGACTCTGTGGAGAAAGAAACTCGCCAGCAGGCACGCGGAAGTTCAAAATAAACGAACCACACGCGGCTCTGTCCTGTGAGCTAATTTAGAACTTCCTGTCTGAGAGCTAGCTAATTTAAGACATCCGGTTGCCTTCAGAATAAAATAAGATTATTTAATTCGTTAATTAAATAATTATTACATTACATTATTAGTATTATTATTTCATTACAGTTATTGTATTGACTATATTATATTATATTGACTTTATACACACTGGACAAAAGACGGCTCCGCGAGGCAACTATCTGGACATACCCACGCGTTCGGGGAGATGTCCTCTACCACACCCCCCCTCTCCGCTAAGCGGGAGAGGTGTAAAATTCACAGCAGCAGACCTTCTACTGGGGTCAATGCTCAGAAAAGTACCGTTTCCGGACCCAGAATGGACACTGGACAAAAGACGGCTCCGCGAGGCAACTATCTGGACATACCCACGCGTTCGGGGAGATGTCCTCTACCACACCCCCCCTCTCCGCTAAGCGGGACAGGTGTAAAATTCACAGCAGCAGACCTTCTACTGGGGTCAATGCTCAGAAAAGTACCGTTTCCGGACCCAGAATGGACACTGGACAAAAGACGGCTCCGCGAGGCAACTATCTGGACATACCCACGCGTTCGGGGAGATGTCCTCTACCACACCCCACTCTCCGCTAAGCGGGAGACGTGTAAAATTCACAGCAGCAGACCTTCTACTGGGGTCAATGCTCAAAAAAGTACCGTTTCCGGACCCAGAATGGACACTGGACAAAAGACGGCTCCGCGAGGCAACTATCTGGACATGCCCACGCGTTCGGGGAGATGTCCTCTACCACACCCCACTCTCCGCTAAGCGGGAGAGGTGTAAAATTCACAGCAGCAGACCTTCTACTGGGGTCAATGCTCAAAAAAGTACCGTTTCCGGACCCAGAATGGACACTGGACAAAAGACGGCTCCGCGAGGCAACTATCTGGACATACCCACGCGTTCGGGGAGATGTCCTCTACCACACCCCACTCTCCGCTAAGCGGGAGAGGTGTAAAGATCACAGCAGCAGACCTTCTACTGGGGTCAATGCTCAAAAAAGTACCGTTTCCGGACCCAGAATGGACACTGGACAAAAGACGGCTCCGCGAGGCAACTATCTGGACATACCCACGTGTTCGGGGAGATGTCCTCTACCACACCCCACTCTCCGCTAAGCGGGAGAGGTGTAAAATTCACAGCAGCAGACCTTCTACTCGGGTCAATGCTCAAAAAAGTACCGTTTCCGGACCCAGAATGGACACTGGACAAGGAGGCCTCCGCGAGGCAACTATCTGGACATACTGATTATGTACAGTGCTCTCATTAAATGCATACGAGTGATCTATTTCTACAGCATCTATTCTAGACTCAGAGTCTGTACAGACTGATTATGTACAGTGCTATACGAGTGATCTATTTCTACAGCATCTAGACTCAGAGTCTGTACAGACTGATTATGTACAGTGCTCTCATTAAATGCATACGAGTGATCTATTTCTACAGCATCTAGACTCAGAGTCTGTACAGACTGATTATGTACAGTGCTCTCATGAAATGCGTGGTGCACAGCAACTGGCTTTATAGGCTGCACATGAACACTGCTGGTTTGATTTAAATGTGATTCATCTACACTAGTGCTGTCTTCCTCATCTCCAACAACTGGCTTTATAGGCTGCACATGAACACTGCTGGTTTGATTTAAATGTGATTCATCTACACTAGTGCTGTCTTCCTCATCTCCAACAACTGGCTTTATAGGCTGCACATGAACACTGCTATTCTTTTCAGTATATAAAATCCCCTGTGTCACTGGCTCATGATTGCAAGTAGTGGATAAACACGCATAATTGACAATAATTAGTATTACTTTGCAATTGCATGCAGAGCCATTCATTAGTGTTCCAACACCAGTAATTAGCACTGTAATAGTATTACTTTACCCACTTTACACATACAATGTCTGTTATAGGCCAGTGATTTCATGTCAATGCCCCAAGGCACAGCACTTTTTGAGCGTTGACCTCAGTAGAAGGTCTGCTGCTGTGAATTTTACACCTCTCCCGCTTAGCGGAGAGTGGGGTGTGGTAGAGGACATCTCCCCGAACGCGTGGGTATGTCCAGATAGTTGCCTCGCGGAGGCCTCTTTGTCCAGTGTCCATTCTGGGTCCGGAAACGGTACTTTTTTGAGCATTGACCCCAGTAGAAGGTCTGCTGCTGTGAATTTTACACCTCTCCCGCTTAGCGGAGAGTAGGGTGTGGTAGAGGACATCTCCCCGAACGCGTGGGTATGTCCAGATAGTTGCCTCGCGGAGCCGTCCTTTGTCCAGTGTCCATTCTGGGTCTGGAAACGGTACTTTTTTGAGCATTGACCTCAGTAGAAGGTCTGCTGCTGTGAATTTTACACCTCTCCCGCTTAGTGGAGAGTGGGGTGTGGTAGAGGACATCTCCCCGAACACGTGGGTATGTCCAGATAGTTGCCTCGCGGAGGCCTCTTTGTCCAGTGTCCATTCTGGGTCCGGAAACGGTTCTTTTTTGAGCATTGACCCCAGTAGAAGGTCTGCTGCTGTGAATGTTACACCTCTCCCGCTTAGCGGAGAGTGGGGTGTGGTAGAGGACATCTCCCCGAACGCGTGGGTATGTCCAGATAGTTGCCTCGCGGAGCCGTCTTTATCCAGTGTCCATTCTGGGTCCGGAAACGGTACTTTTTTGAGCATTGACCCCAGTAGAAGGTCTGCTGCTGTGAATTTTACACCTCTCCCGCTTAGCGGAGAGTGGGGTGTGGTAGAGGACATCTCCCCGAACACGTGGGTATGTCCAGATAGTTGCCTCGCGGAGCCGTCTTTTGTCCAGTGTCCATTCTAGGTCCGGAAACGGTACTTTTTTGAGCATTGACCCCAGTAGAAGGTCTGCTGCTGTGAATTTTACACCTCTCCCGCTTAGCGGAGAGTGGGGTGTGGTAGAGCACATCTCCCTGAAAACGTGGGTATGTCCAGATAGTTGCCTCGCGGAGCCGTCTTTTGTCCAGTGTCCACTTTATAAAGTCCATGCACTCCAGTGAATAGCATTTATCCATTTAGATAACTTTATTATTATTATTATTATTATTATTATTATTTAATTACTTATTTTTACACAGAAACATAATGTGTGTCTTATAGCATCATTTAAATGCTTAATTTGTAGTTTTAATGTGCAAATTAAACTTTTTTCAATACTCTAGAGGGTACTCTTATTTTGAAGAGATCGTCCAGCGGACGTCTTAGATTAGCTCACTAGACAGTGCCACCACAGGCTCACACCACACCGCAGCAGGCAGCAGCAGCAGTGCAGCCTGGAGAGACAAGACAGAGAAGTAACGCGCATTCCGATCTGATCCAAGTAAAGAGCAATACTACAGGAAATCGTCTGAAAGAACGATTACAACACAGGACGGTGAGTCTAGGCTACACCATTTGAACGCTCGTGTGTTATCTTCCTGCTTCTTGATCACGCCTTATTTCACGAGTTTAGTTTTGAGACGTTTCCTCTTTCGCAAAAAACGAAACCGGTTTTTTTGTTCGCTCTTCTCGGAGCTAACACACAGCGGAGGTACAGCGGAGGGTGAGGACGGTTGTTTTTTGTTTGTTTTGTAGCTGGGTTTGTCTACAGAAAAGCGATTATATTACATAACCTTTATTCAACCGGTCTTATATTTAACTACACGCGCAACTGAGATGGAACATCTATTGTTTGTTGCCTTTACGATGTAACGTATACATCGTAAAGGCAAGGCGTTGTCCCTATACTGGGCCTCCAATCTGCAAACTCACTGATGAACAATGAGTCGCCACCATTTTGAGCTTGCAGATCGCTTATTTTTTTGGGCGAGCGACACCGTTTCCATTTCGTTTTGTTGACGTTGTTTTTACATAGTTATTGGCGTTTATAGGGTAGCTCTAGTCTGGACCATAGCGTTATAACTTATAAGGACATTCTTTAACGTTATGGGCCATTAGGCTATACGATTGATTGATTTCTTTATTTAAGTGTCGTGCTTTCGAAGAAGCCCAGCCCATATGGGCTTTATAATACAGGACACTTTTTTACAGTTTACATAAACAGTGGCAATGATACTACTACAATGCTAATTAATCTGATACTGTTGAACATGTACTTGTGAGTTATTGCCTAAATGTTGCTTGTATTGCAGTCTGCGAAACAGAAAATGAAACTTGTGACTTGTCTGCAATTTGCAGAAAAAGTTTCATTTTCTGTTTCGTGTTGCCTACAACTTTGGCTATGAGCTATAGGTATCGGGAGAACTCGGCCCAGCTTTCCGACTCGCCACGTTTTAGTGCATTTTTGTTTTGGCCTACTTCACCTTCATTTAATTGCATGGGAGAGGGGGAGAGAGAGAGGTTGTTTAGAGTTTACACTAGACTCTCTGTGCTGTGGTCTGAACCCGGAAAATTCGCTGCTCGTTTAAACGCATTGTAATAAAATAAAAAACATAGGCTACCTCAATTCAACTAACGTTTCGAACGCTATTTTGTTCCGATCCATACAGGAATTAGAAGGTTAATACTTTATGTATTTGAGTGTGTATTTTATTTTTACTAGCAGACTAAAGTGAGCTGCCTGGCAGTCTGTGCACATAACCGAGCCGAGGAAGCCACTGAGCCAGACGAGAGGTTGTTTAGAGTTTACACTATATATAGAGAAAGTAGGAATGCTAAACGTTTAAACACCAAAGTACCGAAACAATGTAGGCTATAGGCCACCAGGCCTACTTATCTGAGCTATACGGCCATGTAACTTTTAACGAATACAATGTCATTTTGTTCAATCTGTATGGTAGAGTATGTTAGTACAATATAAACAATATAGACATTTAGACCAGTGGTTCCCAAACTTTCCATGTCAAGGACCCCCAAATTGACACTAGTTTGAAAAGATATGCCAGGGACCCCCATAAGAGAATATTTTCACGGCTCTAGCAGTGATTCTCAACCCGTTTAATTTCAAGGACCCCCAGTTTGACATGCATTAGGGTACGGACCCCCCATTTAATGGCATTTCTATCTCTGCGACCCTCAATTTATATTGTAAAATCAATGTTAATTTAACTCTGAGCGTGTACAAACGGGTCTATTTGGTTCCATTTATACGCTCTCAGAGTTACAGAACCATAAGGGTCCATTTGGTTCCTAATTATCATTTAGCTGGGGACTCCCTGGAACTCTCTCAAGTACCCCTAGGGGTCCCCGGACCCCACTTTGGGAACCACTGCTTTAGGCCATGTCAAAGGTCATATCTCTCACCTAGATACAGGGTCTGACACATTTTGACCTGAAGCTCTAATGGCTCAATGGTATAAAAACATGTCAGCACTTTCACAGGAAACCGGGTTCAAATCCCGGAAGGGGAAAGTAGCTTTAACCCATTTTGGGTGGGAACCCCTTTTGGTGTTTTAAACATTATGTTATAATAGCTATTGAAAAATAGCAGATCTACAAGCTCATAGCGCGCCGAAAAATCGTGAAAATATTTATTTCAGAAAACTGGATGATTTAGAAGATAAATCATTAATAAAAAAAATAAAATAAAATTTTAAATTTAGACGTCTTTATGGGTTAAAGGGGAATTCCACTCATTTTCAACATTTAGCATTTTGTCATTAATATACTTCAGAGCTGAAGGGCTGTAAAGTTCCCCCATTCTGTGTTTTCTAGACCTGGAGACCTGGAAAAAAATGGTGAGACAACTCTTGAAGATGACATCAACAGCTCTAAGGTATAAAACCCAATAAAACACTTTCAAAGTGTTTTATTGTATTTGTGCAACATACCGGTAGTCATTATTTTGAATAAACGTATAATCATTATATATATATATATATATATATATATATATATATCGTATCGTGGGCTCTGTATCGTGATACATATCTATCGTGAGATTGTAAGCAATATCCACCCCCTAATCAATACAGCATGGAATTGTGGACAACGGAAATAAATTATTCTAGGTCTTGGGTCTGAGAGGCTCATAATGTCATCAAATGGTGGTCCGTGGTTCAAATGCAGAATAAATAATGGACATATATGTATATATATATATATATATATATGAAACAAGGTTGAAAACCACTTGTCTATGAGAGGGTATATGAAGAAAAAAGTGTACTGTCCGCACACGATATGGTTCTGCTGGAGGGGCGAAACGTTGTTGTATTTATAGGTTGAAATAAAAAAGACGGGGAGCAGAACTATATATCGTGTGTGTGTGGACATTCCACTTTCTTTCTTCATTCAGTCATTTCTTTGGGTCCAGCACCGTATTCTGAAACTGGGATGTGCATATCGTTTTCCTTCTTTACATAGGGTGTAATGGCACTCCGTCTAAATGTTCTTAAAAATGTACCACTTGGTGGAGTAGACCTCACGAAAACACAAAACAGTTGTTGTACGCAAACGACAGGACAAAAATGACTTTTCATAAAAAGGTTTTACTGAGAAAAAAACACCAAAAGTTACAGAGTCCAATGTATGGTCAAACAACTGTGTTGCTTCCTTCTATGTCTGACTCCAACTGACTACAATACTGTGACATCAAATAGAAATACACACAGGTGCCTCAAATTGGCTCCCATCAACATCAAAGGACAATATTGGCTCCCATCAACCTCAAAGGATAATTAGGTCACACTCGGGTCAGGTCAGCTAGACCTTTGTAAACACACACATGACACTCATGAGATGCAATCAAATAACCAGCATAGCTTTTTAACCTTTTTTAACCAAAATAATTATTAATCTTAAAGCGCAAATAACATGCATTTTAAAACTACTTTTAATATTTAATAATCATATTGTCTATGTCCCTCAAAGTTATTTCTAATGGTTTGAGCCTCAATCACCACTCTGATATAACCAGGCCTTGTCAATTCTTTCTGGACTTTGAAAGCAGTTTTAGCTGCAGTACCACACTGTCCTGAGGTGGAGAGGTATCATATGTGCTGATATGCAGATTATTTAATATTTGAGTCATTATAATACTCATGCTAGATAAAACCAGGCTTGTTTCCATTCCATGCCAGCTTGGAAAATCAACAATGGTGGACATTGTAAACAAAGTGGAAATGCAAATTTGCAACTGAAGACTGAAGAAAAGGAGGAATTAGACAAAGAAGGGTGACATTGATGACATCACGATGAGGCCAAAATCAGTCAAGCTGTTTCTGAGAGCAATTTCCATTAAAACACCCATATGACATGAAGGCCTGATTGTTCAAAATTGGTTATTTGTGGGGATAGAAAACACACATGGGAGCCCCAAAAACACAAAAGAAATTGAAAAAGTTGAATTTTATGTTATAGGTCCTGTTGGGGACAGGTTAGACAGCTTGATGGGTTGCTATGGTTACTATGGTCACGTGGTGTTGGGTGGTGTCAGACAGGTAGTAAAGGTAGTAAAGTCAGCTGTTCACTGGTGTCATTTCATGAATGGAAGGAGAGGGGGTGAACGACGGGGAAGTCCAACTTTGCTGACCGCTTTACAAACGCAAACGCCATGCTGCTATCTGTATAAGATTCTGCACAACGCACTTTGTTACGATGTTTTAATATAACTTTAATAAATGAATAAAAACGGAGTACACTGGAGAAGTGAGTCCTTGGCATGCAGCGCGTCTGGCAGTACATTTCCCCGCTTTTAGCCTCTCGGTGGCTTAATAAGTTCGTCGCCACCTACATTGTCAGCAAATAGTGACACAAATGGAACGATTAGAGCCATGGAAGGACCCGACAAGTCACACGTTGACGCAGAGCAAACGAGCCACGCAAACAATTGAATGAACACAGCTGAATGAACACAGCCACGGACACACACAACCGGACCCGAGCACTTCAAATGACAAGCGGTAATGTAACCCTGTCGCGTTCTGCTGTTGAACTAAAGTTGGATCAGTTTGAGCGGGTTATGCCGCTGAGTGGAAACTGGAAACTGACATTGTCTTTGTGATGCGCTGTGGATGCAATTGTGCGCCCGCCGGGCTAAACTGTATCGTGTGCGTGACAATTAACGTGCATTGTTCTCTGAGCGATCGCCGATCGCTGTGACTGTTTTCATGTGGCTGGCTTTGCATTGGATTCTCATTGTGTAATTTGCTTGCACATTCAAAATGAGTGTAACGAAAGTGGGATCAAATGTTGGAAAACAGGACATGGAAAAAAGGAAAATGAATCTCTCTGGAAAGGCTCTTGCAAATAAAATCGAATCAATCCAAAGGGAACACAAAAGGAAAGTGAATGAAATAAAGGCTCTGATGACCTCCATCAAAGAGCTCATGAAAAATGCCAAAAACGTTTCACTGGTTAAAGAACAACTTGATGCTTTGACGCAATTGTCTCACATTTCTAATGAACTATATGTTTCTCAAATAACTCTTATTCCACACGATGAACAAGGAAAACAAAATGAATGGTTCTCAAATGTTAACAAATATAAAGATGGTCTCACTGAGGATGTTTATGCCTGGTTCTCACAAATTATAGGACCCCAAAATAAACCTCAGCTAGAGGCTCAGTGCAGGCCTATTGAAAGGCCTATGCAGCATGAGGCTGCTGAGGAGGAAAATGGAGATCATGGATACGTGGAAAATGTGGACGTGACTTTGCCCCAGTCAAATCATGTTCATGATGCTCAGGAGGATGTTAGGCCATGGGACAGCATATCAAACGCAAACAGCGAGAGTCACGGTTCAAAGGTGTCCTCCACTGCATCACAATGTGTCATGGTTGAGGCTGAAATGGCGGGTTTAGTGGCTCGGCAAAGGTTGCTTGCACAAAAACATGCTCTTGAAGAACAGGAAGCTCAACTAAGAAAACGAAAGGAACAATTTCAGCTTGAAGCAGACATAGCCGAATCAGCTGCAAAATTAAATGTTTTGAGAACCTCTGGGTCTGGAGTAGGAAGTGCTGCTTCTCAGAAATTGGACGGAATGGAATCCTACTTCGAAAGTGGCCTCAATATTAATACAGAGGCATTATCACACAAGGATGGGATAGGAAGAGGACAACCTACAGTTGTTGGAGGGGACACAAGGCCACAGGAAAGACAACATGATGGAGTCAAACATCTACAGAGGCCCTCAGCGCCCGCACAGGCACGGAGCATGGCCCCAGAGGCTAGAGACATACATACTTCTAGGAACACCACCAGTGAACAGAACAACATGACGGCCATAATGCAAAACCAAAATGAGATAACTTCAATGTTGGTGCATCAGCAATGCATTGCTTCACTACCTAAAAGAGAGATCCAACTGTTTGATGGCGATCCTCTGCAGTACCATGGTTTTATACAGTCATTTGAACAGACCATAGAAAGGAGGGCTGACAACGCTGTCGATCTCTTGCACTATCTAGAGCAATTCACTAGGGGGCAGCCTCAACAGCTAGTCAGAAGTTGTCAACACATGACTGATGGCACTGGATACGCTACAGCAAAGGCTTTGCTCCAAGAACATTTTGGAAATGAACACGTCATAGCATCTGCTTATATGGATAGAATCTTCTCATGGCCAGCAATTAAGTCTGAGGATGGTAAAGCCCTACAAGCATACAGCCTATTCTTGCGAGGCTGTTGCAATGCCATGAAAAATGTGTGCAGCCTATGTGACTTGAATACATCTGCAAACATGCTCTCTGTGATTAAGAAGCTGCCCTACGAGTTAAGAGACAAGTGGAGAACAGAAGCATGTAACATCCAGGAAAGGCATCACAAACAAGCTTTGTTTGCTGATATTGTAACTTTTACTGAGCGACAGGCGAGAATCGCTACAGACCCTGTATTCGGAGACATACAAGATGCTCCAATGATGGGGGCTTTCAAGGAAACTGGCAGGGCTAAACCTGTGCCCCATTTCCAGGCAAGAGGGAGCAGTTTTGCCACAACATTATCTACTGTTGAAAGAGACATTCATTTGAAACACGAAGCCAAAGATGGACCCGAGAAGACTTGTCTTTTCTGCAAGAATAGTGCACATGCACTGGAGTCATGTGTTTTATTGGAGGGGAGAGCTCACAGTGAGAAGATGGAGTTCCTGAAGAAGAATGGAGTCTGCTTTGGTTGCTTGTGCGCTGCAGGGCACATCAGCAGACTGTGTACGAAACGTCTGTCTTGCAAGACATGTGGTGCACGGCACCCCACCTTACTCCACATCCACCCTGAGAATGGAGATGCAGAGGAGGTCAGGAATGACTCAGACAGAGCAGTGGTTGAAGTCCATACCGGTGGTCTTACTGGGGCCGGTGATAGAAATTGTAAGCTTGCCATCGTACCAGTTAAGGTGAAGGAAAAGGGAGGTCAAAGGTCAGTGGAAACGTATGCCTTTCTAGACCCAGGGAGTACAGCGTCCTTCTGCACAATGGGTCTGATGGATAAACTGGGACTCTCAGGGAGGAAAACAAGGATTATTTTACGCACCATGGGCCAAGAAAGGGTGGTTGACAGTTGCATTGCATCTGACTTGGAAGTCGCTGGATTGGACAGTGACTGTTACTGCGAAATGCCTCAAACATTTGCACAACACCAAATGCCTGTTAATAGAAGTAACGTCCCACGGCAGCAAGATTTGGAAAAATGGCCTCACCTGAAGCACGTCTATCTGCCACAGATAAATGCAGACGTGGAGATGCTGATTGGCTTGAATGTTCCTAGAGTCTTGGAACCACTGGAAGTCATCCGAGGTGTGAATGGAGGACCATATGCAGTAAAGACTATGCTCGGATGGACTGTAAATGGATCACTTGGAGGAGATGGCAGTGATGAACCTATGACCCAACCTGCCATCAGCATTAACAGAATCTCTGCTGTCACTCTTGATGAACTCTGGAACCAGCAATTTAAGTCAGAATTCCCTGAAAACAACCAGGATGAACTGCTGGAATTTCTGGAAATTGCTAACAAGACAGTGGAGCTGGTTGGATCATTACTGAAGACCATGGAGCAAACGCCTGCATTTGAGGAAGCTCGACAGCCGCAGCTGGATGCCCTAACCCAGCAGCACCTTACTACTCTGGGGGACCCCAAAGAAACACATAGAGCAGAGGTGCTGAGCATCCTGAAAGAGAGAGATCTAGGACTCCAGGCACATGTGGAAGACACAAACCAGAAACCCTCGGAGAGACTGTACATAAAGCAGACTGAGTTGGAGACACTCTCTGCTGAACTGGCCGAGGTGTTGAGCAGTAAGCAGCTTCTGGAGATGAATCTCAAGATTCTTCAGATTCATGAGCATTCACAAGGCGGACTGGAGAAAGCTGTGGAGAAGGAACTCTCTGAGAAACAAAACTCTCACACTGGAGAACTGCATAATAAGCAGTTACAGAAGCCACTCGACGATCAAAAGTCTGCCCAGGAGAGCACCGTAAAGGACATAGAGCCGGTGAAGTGGAAAGCGCAGGAACGACAGAAATGGACGAAGATCAAGCAGAACTTCCTAACTTAATTCATGCCAGACAGGAATGGACTTGTGTGACAGGTTCGGATTAAGACCCGGACCAGCTTCTCTGCAGATCTGCCCTCTTCAGGAGTTGTGAGGGCGTCGCTTCTTTCCATGGATTTGGATTACAAGTGACTTTTTCTTGACATTGGAATACTTTGACTTTTTCATGACTTCGGATTATTCGTGTTTTTGCGAGTTGCTCGATTCAAGACCTGCAATGGTCTACTGAACTAGGAACTCAATCGCAAAAAAGGACAAACGGTTGGAGAAAGAATGTAATGTGTTTTTCTATATGAATTAATGCCTTGATAATTATTACTGTGTATTTATGTGTAATAATTAGGGGCCGGAATGTTGGGGACAGGTTAGACAGCTTGATGGGTTGCTATGGTTACTATGGTCACGTGGTGTTGGGTGGTGTCAGACAGGTAGTAAAGTCAGCTGTTCACTGGTGTCATTTCATGAATGGAAGGAGAGGGGGTGAACGACGGGGAAGTCCAACTTTGCTGACCGCTTTACAAACGCAAACGCCATGCTGCTATCTGTATAAGATTCTGCACAACGCACTTTGTTACGATGTTTTAATATAACTTTAATAAATGAATAAAAACGGAGTACACTGGAGAAGTGAGTCCTTGGCATGCAGCGCGTCTGGCAGTACATTTCCCCGCTTTTAGCCTCTCGGTGGCTTAATAAGTTCGTCGCCACCTACAGGTCCTTTAATCATGAATTCACTTAAACATAAACATTGACAATTGGCACCTACATAGGGTTTAACCCATTTTGGGGCGGGAACCCCTTTTGGTGTTAGCCTTATGTCATGCTTTAGCTATTGAAAAATAGCAGATCTACAAGCTCATAGCGCGCCACCGAGTGGCACGCTACGAGCTTGTAGGTCTGCTATTTTGAAAAATCGGAAGAACCACTGACATAGAAACGTAGCTTTTTCAGAAAACTGTCAGGATGTAGAAGAACATTTTTAGAATCTGATCTATATTCCATTCCGGTGGTCCATTCTGTCCCATCCAGGTCCATCATCATGCCAGAAAGCAGGCCTAACGGTGAACCGCACCATGTCTACAACCCGACCACGACCAAGGAAGAACCGGAAGAAAAGGAAGAAGAACCCGAGACTAAGCGCCTGACCCTGGCCGAGATCTTCGTTGTCCCTACGGAGATACTGTCCAGGCGGAGATGTGTGATCAAAGTGGCTGAAGTGGTACGTACTGAGTAGAAATGAGTGAGAGAAAAAAACCCATGACACCTTCTTTCTATGAGAATTTGCATTTACCTCAGTGGCGTAAAACGTGCACCTCCTTTTTTTTTTCCCCTTCCAGTGTTGTTCATGTCCCCTTATTATAAGCGACTTTAGGCTTGTTTTTCTGTATAGTTGCTTGTAAATACTGGTTTTTGGGAGGGGGTGGTGGGGGAGTCTCGTTTCTAAAGGGCAGTTGCTTATTTGTAACCTGACTCCACCACATTGCGACAGTATTGAGTTCACAAGTTGCCTCCTCCTACCGGCATCTGGTCTCTCTCAAGCAGAAACGATGAATGGGGGGGGGGGGATTAGTGTGTCATTTTGGGGGTCCTTGACATGAAAAGTTTTCTGAAAAACCCCATGTTTCTATATCGGTGGTTCTCAAATATTTTCATGTCAAGGACCCCCAAGATTATATGTATTTGACCGCCGACCCCCATCTGAAAATATGTAGTTCCAGGGACCCCCCTCCTCTCCTTTCTCTCTCTCTCTCATATTAGCAGGCAACAGTGCAGCACTAATACTATCTCTTCCTCTCCGTTTCTGGCACAACAGCGCCCCTACTGGTAGTCAGTCATACTGGTGCTCATGAACACATACATAGGTGAACCAACACATAGGTGAACACGGACATAATCCACAAAACAAACGTTTTTTTATTTTTATTGTTGACCTATTTCTAAAATATTAGCGTGACTTTCGTTCAACTTTGACCCCTCCATCACATGGAACTATTTTTTGGGCGTATTGATATGGACACAAAAAACATGTGTGATAGAGAGGTAAAAAAACAACGAAAGTTGCACTAATATTTTAGAAATAGGTCAACAATACAAATAACGTTAGTTTTGTGGATTAATTTACCTTTACTGCGTGGCCCCCAGTGCCCCCCACAAAATGACCGGAACTGCTTGATATTTCACCAAAACCAGAGCAGAACTCCCACCACGGGACTCTGGCAATCAATTCATACAGTTTTAACCACGACATTAATGGCAAGTATTTCTTTTCATACAACTTAAGTTCAAAAAATCTTAACTATCCCTTTAACGGAAAACACATCCAGTCTGCAAGTACCTTTACTGGGGGGGAAAGAAATCATTGAATTCTGTTTTTACTTTGTGAAAGGTTTTAGCTTTATTGGAAATAATAATTGTGTCGCAATGTACCAAACAAAAAGTAAGAGTGTTTGGGAACCAGGGTTTTAATGGAAGGTGGCATTCCACATTTTGGTGGCAGAGTTAGTAGAATGAGAATTTCGGAAATGTACCCATGATCAACAGTAATAGAGTACACTCACTGTAGGCTATTACAGTATCGTCTAATAGTCCAGGGCTGCACAATGTATCATTTCAGCATTTGGCATCGCATAGTGCACATTATGCAACAGTCCCCCTGCAAAGGGTGCATTGTACTGTAGCTATCTACGGCAAATTGAGTTAGTCAATCACATGGTACTATAAGACAATTGTACTTGTTCCTTCCTAGAAAAGGAAATCTTGCAAGGTTCTCGTTTAATTCATCATGACTAATCTGGAAGGAAAACTGGGGATCAATCAAGTCAACTTAATTGAAGTGACACAGATGCCAAAAATACGTTTTTAATATATTTAAATTAAATATTATTTTAGGGGCATGTCATGTTGGTCTACCTGCAAGGCCTTTGTGATCTACTGGTAGATCGCAATCTATACCTTTTGGGCACCCCTGCAGTGTGGTGTCTCTTGGGACACCACACCTGATCTACAAGCTCCACACAGGTCCAGAATGTTAGGAATGCTAGGGTTTTATGTGTGTGTGTGAAGGGGGGTGGGGGGGGGGGAAGCAGTCCTTTTGTGGTTTGTCGCTCGCTGACTCTGAGACAGTTTCTTTTCAGGAGATCAGAATATAGTAGCGGTTCCAATTCAATGAAGTTTAATTGGATAATACGTTGCATGCATTCTAAAAAATGTCTTCTACATCCTGACAGTTTTCTGAAAAAGCTATGTTTCTATGTCGGTCGATAAAAAAAAGAAAGAAAAAAAAGCAGATCTACAAGCTCATAGCGCGCCACTCGGTGGCGTGCTAAGAGCTTGTAGATCTGCTATTTTTTCAATAGCTAAAGCATAACGTAATGCTAACACCGAAAGGGTTTCCCGCCCCAAAATGGATTAAGTCACATAGCGGTGAAAGAAAACCCTGTTTTGGCTTTTGTGATTTTGTAAATAACGTGCGCTGTTCAGGTTGGGAAGTAGGATTGTTTACGAGGACACAAACAAGTGCGATGAGTTTACGGTCTGCACTCATTATCTCTCACCTCTCATCTGTTTTATCCTAAAGTTAGGACGTCACAACTGGCCTAGAGTCAGCTCTTATCTCTCACCTCGCAGGATGGGAAACAAACCATCCCTTGTCTGACGTTTAAAAACAAAATACAGTTTTCCCCTTGTATGATCAAACGACAAGGAACTGGCTGTTTCTGCAAGAAGCAGAGAGAAGCTCTGTCCGGGGGGTGAATCAAAGTGCAGATTAACCCATTTAGGCCTGACGTCAAAATTTAAAAAAAAATATTTTTTTAAATGTATTTTGCTCTGAAAAACCTCATGTTTCTATATCAGTGGTTCTCAATAGAATATATGAAATTGGCCACTGACCCCCCCCCCCCCCCCCCCCCCCCATCTGACAATGTGTTGTTTCAGGGACCACCTCCCAGAAGCAAAGATTTTAGTTAAAAACGTTCGCTCTGAAAGAGTATATATTCAAAGCTTTGCACCACATGTTTATGATTATTCAAAAATAGCAGACCTACAAGCTCGTGGCGCGCCACTCGGTGGCGCGCTATGAGCTTGTAGATCTGCTATTTTTCAATAGCAAAATTATAACATAATGTTTAAAACACCAAAAGGGGTTCCCGTGATGTCTTAGCTTCTCCACCCAGAGACAAATCTGTTGAGAAATGGAGAAGTGAAAGTGGGGGGGAAGTGAAAGTGAGGTTGGGTTCTGGTCAGTTGTGACTCTGACCGTTAACGTTCGCTGAGTCTGCGTTTTAACCCATTCTGGGCGGGATCCCCTTTTGGTGTTTTAAGCATTGTTATGCTTTAGCTGTTGAAAAATAGCAGATCTACAAGCTCATAGCGCGGCACCGAGTACCGCGGTACGAGCTTGTAGGTCTGCTATTTCTTTTTTTATCGTGAAAATGTGGCCAAATCTTTGAATATATATTATTTCACAGCGGACGTTTTGAACTCTTATCTGGAACTGGAACTACATAATTTCAGATGGGAGTCCACGGCCAAATACAGATAATTCTGGGGGACCTTGACATGAAAAAGGTTGAGAAGCACTGACATAGAAACATGGGGTTTTTCAGAAATCTGTCAGGATTTAGAAGACATTTGTAGAATCGATCTTGGGTCTAAACGGGTTAAACTCACTTTGCCACTCGATTTTTGCATGCTATGTCCTCTATTTTCAGCATGCAATCAAGTCTAAAATCAGGCATGATTACGACGCCATCAAGGCCAGCATTTTAGTAGACTGAATTGACTGTAGATTTAGTCGACTGAAATCTTCTGATATTTAGTCAACTGTCTAAAACTAGACTAAAAGTAAAACATTTCAGATATGACGTAACGGAATCTTATTCAAAAGACTAATATGACTCAAACTAAATCAAAGTACTGCTGTCAAAAGAGCAGGAGTCTGTCTCTCCTACACTGTCTCCCTCTCAGCTGTCCTGTCTGTCTCTCCTACACACTGTCTCCCTCTCAGCTGTCCTACTGTCTGTCTCTCTTATACACTGTCTCCCTCTCAGCTGTCTAGCTGTAACTAGGGATGCACCGATCCGATACTCGTATCGGAGATCGGTGCCGATCCAGGCTAAAATTCTAGATCGGGTATCGGATCGGTGGCCGATCCATTATCCGATCCGATTCGATAATTATGTGTAATTACAGTATGAAAACAACTCTACCTCTGTGACACAGCAGTGTAGTATTGACAGTATAACATGTGGAATGCAGCCAGGCTAGCCTGCGCACACATTAACCTGGTTTAATTGTTGCACAGTTATTTAATAAATAATTCAGTGCATTTATATCTGTGTTTGTTACATTTTGTTTTACAAAGTTGGGAAAGTAATGTTTAAGTCAAGCCTTGATGTTGCCTTACAGAAAATAATGATTCCAGACTCCACACAGTGAGGCATACAGCTTAATAGGTTATTACGTTTCTTTGTGGAGGGTATCGAATCGGTACTCTGTATCGGCAGATACTGGACCCCCATGTATCGAAATCGGTATCGAATGCCAAAAAGCCGGATCGGTGCATCCCTAGCTGTAACCCCACATACTGTAAACTATATAATTATGGAGTGTGCAAGTACTTTCGCATCAATGTGTAAAATGCAGCATGTGTGTGCGTGTGTGCATGCTTGTGCATGTGTGACGGAGTGTGTGGGTGTGTGTGTGACTGACTGGGCATGTTTGTCTACCCGCGCCGTCACAAACTGTCACAAGCCACCGAACGGTAACCCAAGACTGAAACGTGTGCTGCTTTTTTAACCCGTTTAGACAAAATGTCTTCTGAATCCTGACAGTTTTCAGGGGGGGGGGAAAACTGTTTGTCAAAGGTTTTCATGTCGAGGTGTGAGGTGTGTTATTACAATTAAAATAAAAAGTACATGAACCTGTGGACTTGGCGCCCTCTACCGATATTGACATCGGACTTCTGTGCTCTATTGGAGAGACACACATATATATATATATATATGTAGCTTTAAATGAAAGACGTTTCTTTTATGTCTATCTCAGCATGTGTACTGTTGTTGTTGTGTCTCAGTCAGTGTGGTGCGAGTAGCTCTGCTACCCACCTCTCTCCATTTTAGACCTGAGGTCGATTCTACAAATGTCTTCTAAATCCTGACAGTTTTCGAAATACCCCTATGTTTCTATGTCAGTGGATAGATAGATAGATAGAATACTTTATTGGCAGTTTAAGAAAATTACAGAAAATGACATCATTTAAAAAAAACGCCAAATGGACTTAGACACAAAAAAGCCTTCGCTTGTTTCCATTGTGGTCCACTTTGTAACATGAAACTATACACATACATACTGTACAGACAAAACAACCATGGAACATATAATAAATAATCCTTATATATATATATATATATATATATATATATATATAAGGCTGGGAGCTATATACATAGGACAAGAGGTACCCTGAGAGAATGGTCCTGAGCATGGGAGATGGGCTATCCAGGGTCGGAAGCTGACCAGTTAGTGTGTAGAAGGAATAGGGCTCTGTCACTATTTCAATATAAATCATGACATCAGAGTTAAAAACCACAAAATGCAGCTTGAGTGTTTTTACTGCATAATTGTCATGTTGTGTTCTAAAGCGTCTTTCATGTCTGTCCAATTATTTCTTACATTTTATAACGGTACATCCTGGCGCGCACACAGTAGATGGAATTGAAACACACACACACACTGGCAACTTCTCTCAGAGGAATGCTGTGTTGTATTCAAGTGTCGGGCGCACAAACAAACCAGCCTTTCTCTGTTTTCCCCCCAAATGAATACACACAAAGCATATACGAGTAAAATAAAACACGAGCCAAAAGAAGTCGATCACAAACTCGTGCTCCTGTGGTATCTTATTATACAAGACTAAACCTGCGCGTCACATTAGCTCAGCATTGGGCAGGATTGCTGTTTAGCAACACTGCTGCAGACCAGTGTTGTTTTTGGCAGAAAATTTCTATTTTAGTTTTAGTCATAGTCTCTTGAATAGTTTTCACTTAGTTTTAGTCACCTGGAATGTTCTAGTGTTAGTCTAGTTTACTAAGACTAGTTTACTAGACTAAATGTCATACGATTTTAGTCGACTAAATCTACTGTTGATTTAGTCGACTAAAATGTGTTTTGACAGCCCTTGATGTCGTTGTAATAACATATTTTACTAGATTCTAGATAACATGCATCAATCACTCCTGTGGTATAGATGGCATTCATATAACAATCATTGTGATATTGATTAGTCTAATGTATTATTAGTAGATGGAATTTGTGATGGCACCCTCTCTGCCAGGAGGACTGTGTGTGCGTGTGTGTGATGGCTATAGACTAAAGTCCATGTAAGGATTGACCACCTGTGTGTACTTCTCCTACTAGTTGTGTGTGTGTGTGTGTGTGTGTGTGTGTCGGGGGGGGGGGGGGGGGGGGGGTTCTATGTGGGTGCTGGGGGTGGAAGCTCTGCAGAGTCTCTCTGTTAACCCCTTTCGGTGTTTGAAGCGTTGTTATACCTTGGCTGTTGAAAAAATAGCAGATCTACAAGCTCATAGCGCGGCACCCAGTGCCACACTATGAGCTTGTAGATCTGGTATATTAGAAAACTTGAAATCTTTGAATATCTGTTCTTCCAGAGCGTCGTTAAAAATGTAACATTTCCTGTCATTCTCTCTGTTCTTGGCTTGCTGTGGAGGCAGTGGAACTGGAAGTTCTGGAACGTACGTGTGTGTGTGTGTGCGCGCACGAGCACACTAACACCGATACACACCGTGTCGTTTCTCACACACACAGCCGTTAACACAACATGCACACCGACAACCGACCTAGTAACACGCACAGAACAACAAAAGTTGGTTTGCTGTGTGCGCGCACGCTCTCCATGGGGAAGCAGCCAGGTTATGAACACCCATTTGCAGACACAACCCCCTCTCTCCCTCTCACACACACAGTAACACACACAGGTTAGTGCCTTGCATTGTTTCCTCTGCCATCGGTGTGTGACTGTAATGCCCAATCTACTGTATGTAAAGCGCCATATAAATGCACCATTTACACACACACACACACACACTACTGTCTGTTTAGTCACCTAACACAGTGATTCCCAACCTGTGGCCTGTGTGCCACGGCACTTTAGTGTGCCATTTTGAAATGGCCAGGTGTGCCGTTTGATTTGAACAAAAGTAGCCTCGGAAACCCAGACGTTTTTAATTCCAGGAAGAAAAGTAACCCCGACGGCAGACCCTCCCCCGATAGCAATATATACTGGGCTGCCTGCGGTTGTTGTTGCCCCTCCCCACCAGTCTAACGACCCTCGGCCATAGAAATGCTAATGTTAGCTTTGTTTACACATCACCTACTCTCCTGAAACACAGCAATACCTCTGTGCGTTCCAGCCTGCTTTTTGCTGTTGTCTTTTAAGCTGACCTACAAGCCCACACTGTGTTGCAAAAGCGGCAGTGATGGGCTTACAAATCGCCAGGGCGGAGCTACATACAGCTCAACTCCACCACTGCATGTGGAGAAGTAACGGCAGACGAGTGAGAGACGACACAAGAGAGAAGCAGAGTAGCCACTAGCAGCCAGGTGCCGGGTCCTTCACGTTTCAGAATAACGTTCGCTGTTGTCATACCGTAAATGTATAATGCGTTTCTCAAACGTAACTTTCAAGTGAACTTCATGGGAACTTTAGGGAGAAGTATTTCTTGCCTGACTGCCGTTTACAAACATATGTGTCCCAGTCCAGTGATTTCAACCACAAGTCGCCAATACTTTAACTTCACAATTGAATAAAATACATTCTTTTTTTTTTGTGGTGGTTTTCGTTTTTAGCCACATTAACACAGTTGGAATGTTAAAGAATGTTTTTATTCCATCAGAAAGTCGTTTTAGTGTCATTAAGTCGTTCTAATTGCTTAAACATGTCACTATGTGTAATGTTTTAACGATTGGATTAACCATTGCTAACAAATGCTAACCAGAAAATAGAGCTTTCCTCTTAAAGTATGCAAATTCCGCTAAAATTCCGCTTTTTGTACACAATCGTTTTTGAAGATAATACTAGTCTTTTACTAACTGGCTAACAGAAATAGCAGAGAAAGAAGTATTAACCATCGTATTTTGTAAAAAGTGTGTTTATTTCCGGTCCGCCTAAAGCTAATGTTCCAGATGGGGGCACTGGTGAATCAGAACAATGGAACATGTTGAAATGGCTTCCTGTTTCCAATAGCAGAAGAAGAACACAATGTAAACATTGTAACATTATGTCACCATAACGTGGCTATTATTAGTTACTTTGGAATGTACCTGCCATGAAAATTAAGGTCATAATAACGCAGATCACATCGATATGTAATATAGCGCGATATGTACTTGTTTTAGCTACAGGATTGATATCAATATAATGCTAAACGTAAGCTAAAAAGCTATCGCGGGGTTGCCAGGTTCTGAGAAATAAGCAACCCGGTATATGAAAACAAGACCACAATAAGCTAAAATAGCCGATCTACAACAATACAAATCTTGTCCCTGGAGACAAATAATAATAACGGGCTAATATAGCTATTTTATTTGTAGGCTACTCATCTGGAACATTTACATAGGCCTGATCTACAACAATACAAATCTTGTCCCTGGAGACAAATAATAATAACAGGCTAATATAGCTATTTTATTTGTAGGCTACTCATCTGGAAAATTTACATAGGCCTGATCTAATAAGGGTCCACTTGGTTACCAACTCTCCATAATCAACTACACTTTAAAAACAAGCCCAAATAATCAACTACACTTTCTTTTTTGTCAAATACATTTTTAGTAACGGGTTATAAATTATTATAAAATTGGTACAGTAGGCCTATGCATTATTTTTCTTTAGAAACAAGGCCAACTAATTATAATAAGCAGACATGGGAACACTGCTGGTTGAATAATGGAGGAATGAAGGGAAAACAGCGCCCCCTAAAGTCATAGATCACTGCTGAAATCTTTGAAGGGGGAATGCTCTAATTTGGGAATTCTGGTTCAACAAGTTTCAAATGGTCATATCTTCTTTATTTTCCCCCCAATTCCAATGAGCAATACATCATATGAAAGGTTACAGTGTGCAGTTTCATAATATGTAAAGAACTGAAAAATGACCATGGCCCCCTTGTATATTAAACCACTGGCACTGGTCACATTATGTGTGATTCAGCGTGTCCAGATTGCGACTGACACGGGCACACACAACACTGCACACACAGAAAGTAACTTTCTGACTTTGTCTATGTGCACTGCATGTACTCAAACTTTGTTGACCATGCGTGACGTGATGAAAGCAGTTAGCAATTGTATTCGCATTGGTAGGTCAGGAAATAAAATATATAGGCCTAAATATTTAAAATATATTTGTTAAATATATAGAACTTGCCATCTTGTGTATATGAGAACAAATGTGATGTTCTGGTTTCAAATACATTGTAGCAGCTGTGTGGTGGTGGTGTGTGTGTGTGTGTGTGTGTGTGTGTGTGTGTGTGTGTGTGTGTGGAAAAAGTGTATATATACACACACACACACAACCCCCACACGCCCCGTATATGTAGGTGTGCCCTGGCAGAAAAAAGGTTGGGAAAACTGACTTAACACACTAGGTTGTTAATAGAATATAACGCATACACACACTTATCAATTTATTATATTATAAGCACTTTGCTGCATTTCTTAACCACTTTGAAAGGTGTGCATTGTTTGTCTCCTTATTGGATAATCCAACCCGACACTGTATTCATTGATGCTCTTTATTTCTGACCTGAGATCAGATTCATACGAGGTTTCCACTGGACACGCACTGGTCTGATTAACCCATTCTGACCTGAGATCAGATTCAAAAAATGTCAGTCGTTCTTCGATTTTTCAAAAATAGCAGACCTACAAGCCATCTGCTTGTACATCTGCTATTTTTCAATAGCTAAAGCATGACATGATGCTAACACCAAAATGGGTTCCCGTTCAGAATGGGTTAACATGATATTCTGTGTTGTTCCAGTGACACCCCCCCCCCCCCCACCCCCCCGAAGCAAAGATTTGAGTTAAAAAATGTTTGCTCTGAAGGAATATAAAGTCAAAGACTTAGAAAATACATTTACAAAAAATAGCAGATCTACAGGCTCGTAAGCGCGTCACTCGGTGCCACGCTATGAGCTTGTATAGATCTCATGAGCTTGTAGATCTCATGTCGATGAAGTTTATCCCTCCTCGGATCCCGTCCTTCCTGAGGTGACGACCGGCTCTATGAACTGTATGACAATAACGTTGAGGTCTGTCCGGTGCTCTCCCCAGCTCCTGTCCTTCCAGCTGTATGAACTGTATATGTCAATAACGTTGAGGTCTGTCCGGTGCTCTCCCCAGCTCCTGTCCTTCCAGCTGTATGAACTGTATATGACAATAACGTTGAGGTCTGTCCGGTGCTCTCCCCAGCTCCTGTCCTTCCAGCTGTATGAACTGTGTGTATATATATATATATATATATATATATATATATGACAATAACAATGCTCTCCCAATGCAGCTCATGTCCTTCCTGACCTTCGTGCTGGAGGAGATTGTGACCACCTGCAACAACTGCCTGCCGCTCTACTTCTTCGAGTTTGCCAGCTGTTCGGCCTTCCTCTTCACACTGCTGCTCCTCATCTGCCTCGGCACCATCCTGCACACCAAAGTTAGGATGACAGTGAACATCTGGGCCAAAGTGGTACGACCTCCGACCTCTCTCTGTGTGTGTGTGTGTGTGTGTAGCCCAAGGTTAATTAAATGAGGTTAGGAAGCGAAGACCGTACGGTGGACTCCATGTTGCTCCCCTGGATGGAAAGAAACATGCGCAATTGAGACCAAGGAAGCTGAACGGAACGCGGAAGTGTTGGCTGCATATAGCCCATTGCGCATGTTTCTTTCCTTCCAGGGAGCAACATGGAGTCCACCGTATGGTCTTCCCTTCCTAACCTTATTTAATTAACCTTGGTGTAGCCTGGGAAGCATTCCTTTTTCGGGGTTTCGGGTCCGGTCGGGAGCGGACGATATCATTACGTCATGTTGTTGCAGTCATTGTTTTGTAGTCATCAGGATGATATTGTTATGTCATGTTGTAGTCATTTTGTAGTCATCAGGCCGAAAGCATCAAACCGGTTTTTTTCCCCCAATAAAAGAAGCAGGCTACGAGAGAACGATTCACGCTCTTTTTTTTTTATTATTTATTTTTATTGTTGTTCTTCCGGTTTGACGGAAAGGAAGTTCCAGATTGATGGTTCCGTGCGTGCGTGCAGGACTATGCTCACTAGTTGCGGCCATTTTCAGGTTCCACCGATCGGTCCGATTCCCATTATTATTATTTTTCCATAGAGATCAATTATTTTAAGCTTGAATCATTACGATAAAACTTTTGATTATCTGGGGGGGGGGGGGGGGGGGGGGGGGGTTTGTTTTGAGCATCTCTAGTCTGTGCCTATGTCTGCGGTTATAAATCCTCTAAATCGTAGACACAACCGGTAACAAAAATGGTTAATAGTTTGCGGTCGGACACGTTTGAAAAGAGTTTACTGTAAGTAATTAACGTTTTTGTGTGTTTTTTTCTTCTTTCCAGGACTTTGGGTACACGCTTGGGATGGCTGTTATGCTCGTGAGCGTCTCGCTGTGGTTCGCTATACAGAACGAAGGCACTGTCATGGAGCACGCTGCAGCGGTGAATATATATATATATACATTCAGATTAACCCAGTCTGACCTGAGATCAGATTCATACGAGGTTTCCACTGGACACACACACTGGTCTGATTAACCCATTCTGACCTGAGATCAGATTCTAAAAAAATGTCAGTCGTTCTTCGATAAATAAAAAAAATAGCAGACCTACAAGCTCATATCGCGCCACTCGGTGGCGCGATATGAGCTTGTAGATCTGCTATTTTTCAATAGCTAAAGCACGACATGATGCTAACACCAAAATGGGTTCCCGTTCAGAATGGGTTATCTGTCACATTCAGACATTTTCTGCCCTCCCCAGGTTGGCAGAAAAAGTGTAGCGCCCAGGATAACATTAGATCATTGACACTGGGTGATGAAAATGGGTTGCAAAATCGTGGGATTAAAAATAATAATACTACTAATAATAATAATAATGATGGACCTTGATATGACAAGGGTTGAAAGCCCACCGCTCTAGCCCATTCTGGATGGGAACCCCATTTGGTGTTTTCAGCCTTGTGTTATACTTTAGCGATTGGAAAAATAGCAGATCTACTACAAGCTCGTAGCTTGTAAATCTGCTGTTTTTGAAAGATCGTGACAATGTGTCTCAAATCTTTCAGAGTGAAGGCTTTTAACTCAAATCTTTGCTTCTGGGGGGGGGGGGGGGTCCCTGGAACAACGAAACGATGGGGGTCGGCGGCCAATTACATATAGTTTTTGGGTGTCCTTGACGTGAAAAACTTTGAGAACCACTGACGTAGAGACGTAGGGTTTTTTTCTGAAAACTTTCAGCATTTTGTAGAATCGTCCTCTGACCTCAGGTCTGAATGGGCTATAGTTATAGTAGGTGTGTGTGTGTGTGCGGTTTTATAATAATAACCCCTTGTGTTGTCTGTGCATCTCCCAGGCGTTTGGCTTCATGTCCGCCGTGGTGTTCCTCGTGGACTTCGTTGTGCTCGTCCGAACGCCAGACCATCCTTGGACGAAATGGGACCCGAAGGTTGTTAAGGAGGAGGAGGAGGGCGAGGAGGGCGAGGAGGGCGCAGAGGGCGCCGAAGGCGAGCCTGAAGCGCAGCGGCTGAACCCCCTGCCCAACGGCACCGGTGGCGAATGACATGATACACGCGCGCGCACGGCACAAGACACACGCACGGCACAAAGCTCACCCACACAACAACAAACACACACGCGTCTGCGCGCGCGCCCGGACCGCACACAACAACAACATGTACACACACAAACGTTCACGCTAAACATACACGTACGCACGCACGCACGCACGCACACGCACATACACACACACACGCACACACACACACACACATACAGTAGAACAGAATCCTGATAGAAGGTTCACCCTGTTACAGAACCTATAAGCGACGGAAACATGGCCTTGTTTGAATACCAGGGGGGCAAACATTCGCTGTAAATAGCCGATCTACAAACTTAATTGCAAAGGGTCATGTTTGTTTTGCGTCGCGAACTTGTAGATCGGCTATTTCTGTCAAAGACATTTTGGTGTAGAGAGGAATACTAACGGGCCATGTACAGAGCTCTGGGGGACCCCGTTTCAACTGAGCGCAATGGGGTTCGAGTGGTTTTCAAGTCCACTAACTACTATCGTGGACATGACAATCACTTTTTAATAGCTTTTCTTTTTTACATGACGTTTTTAAACTAAATGTAAAACAATCAATATTTTTTTACTATGCTGAGGTTTTGGAACGCTAATGCCATCTATTAGTGTAGGACAGCCAACAAATATAAATGTTATATTTTGCGTTATTTACATTCTCTCTCGGTTAAACGTGGCCCTGCTTTTACGTGGCAATACATTCCCATGATTGTTTGCATGAAGTGTGACTTCTCCCTTGCACATTCAATAGAGTTGACGGTTTAAACTGCATTTGAATACATCAGTATTCATACATCCATCCATCTTCAACCGCTTATCCGTAGTTTGAGTCGCGGGGGCAACGGCTCCACCAGAGAGCTCCAGACCTACCTCTCCCGAGCAACGTTAGTGACTTCCTCCTGGGGGGCTCCCGAGACATTCCAAGGCCAGTGAGTCGATGCGTTTCCTCCAACTGCGCCTTGGTCTGCCCCGGGGTCTCCTCCCAGTATTCATACATATACATGCATATATGACACCGAAACAGTGTCCAGTTGGGTGACAAGGGTCTTAAATAATTCAAAATTAATATATTGTTTAGGCCTTTAACTCATTGTTCACTAACCTTTGACTGTTATGATATTCACATAACAGTCTCCAGTACATATCTCAGTTAATATTCACATCATAACAGTCTCCAGTACATATCTCAGTTCATAATTATACTACCATAACTGTTTCCAGTACATATCCCAGTTCATATTCACATCATAACAGTCTCCACTCCAGTACTTATCTCAGTTCATATTCACATCATGACAGTATCCAGTACATATCCCATTTCATATTCACATAACAGTCTCCAGTACATATCTCAGTTCATAATTATAATACCATAACAGTCTCCACTCTCCAGTACATATCCCAGTTAATATTCACATAAGAGTCTCCCAGTTCACTACATTTGACTGACGGGTTCGTTCTGTGTTGTTGTTCAAAGCCACTCCCTCCTCTCACACGTAAACAAAAATACTTCTCAGATCTCTTCTTTTTGTATTAATCAGCTTTTTATTATTTGTGCCCGTGCCTTTGCGTGTGCTATGACGAGATAACCTATTCACTGTCTTCTATCAGAACATCCTGTTCATTTGAAACGGTTCTGTCCTGTCACATCAAAGCATATCTCTGTCGTGGAACATATAGTTTGCTTTGATACTCCAGCCACGTGTAATGACATGTACTTTCATATTGTCACATGTGTAAGCAGTTTTTTTTTATCAACAGTCAATACTGTATCGGCTAATCAATGATGCTTTGTAAAGGCTTAAGGAGAATTCTGGACTAGCGCTTGTCTCACCGTAATCTTTATTATATCCATTAACAAGTGGTAAGGCGGGAAAAAACAAAACGATAAAAAAATAAAACATTTCCTGCGCTCCGTAGCTCTGAGCATGACGGAGGCGTTTTTGCAGCAGTTTTCCTTTTACGACAGCCCATTTGGGAAATTATAAAAATAATAATTGCTGGAGAATTTAGTGATAAGCCGGAGCTGAGGTACGCTCGTCGCTCGGGATGGATATTTCTTTTTTAATTGTTTTGCCACTCATTAGATTACGGTAAAAAAAAAAGAGCGCTAGTCCGGACTTCTCCTTTAAACCTAAACAAGTCCATGCCTCTATAGAGGAACACATTCTAGGAATCTGGCTGTGCATCGTGTCTGTCTGTCTGTCCCAGTTCTATTCCCAAATATGGAGATGAGTGACGTCATATAGTATTGACATCATAAATTGCTCGGAAAGGAACATGAAGTTTGCCTTTATAACGTCCTGCTGTCCATGTAATGACATTTTTTCGTACAAGCTCCGCAATATCTATCAGCTTGTCCGGCGTTGGCTGTGTTGTTTTTATTGCGCTGAAGTTGGTCGCGTTTTCAGGTTTCGGTACCCAGCATTGGGTCTTTAGACAGATGGTGGATGGAAATTAAGCTCCACCCACCATGCGGCTGACTGCTGCGGGGGGGAAGCGTTTCCGGTAATCTGGCCGGAGCGGCATTCAGCCGCGTGGGTGGAGCTTCTTTTCCATCCACCAGCTATCTAAAAAGCCGGAAAAGACGCTGGCCAATAGAAGAAAACGTCCGCGGCTGTCGGCTCAGGTCTGGAAACGCTGTCTCTGTCCCTATCTCTCTCTTTAAGAAATCTTTAAAATATGTCTTACATTGCCAAAGCATACATATAACATAACACAAATGATTGCATTGCGCATACGGGGACATAACAAACATAAGGTGAATAACAAACGTCCTCTGTTTTCCGCATTGTTTTGTTCTGTGCGTGTTTTATGTTTTGTTTTGTTTTTTAGCTTGCTTGTTTTTATTTTTTGCAAAATGTCTGCCATGTTGTATGAATGAAACATGCTGTAACAAACCAGCCCGTGTTGAATCACGAGTCAAACCTCATTTCCTTTTTTTTTTATGAAGAAAACATTTACTTTAGTCTGTGTTGTCGTGTCATTTTGGCTGGCTGTGAACATTGAGCTTCTTCCTTCTATTTAACTTAACCACTTACATACATGCACCATACATGACTAGTGGAAATAGCCGATCTACAAGTTCACAGCTTGTAGATCTTCCCTATTTTGTAACAATGTCATAACATTGTAACATGTTACACATATCTATAAAAGTACATTATCTCGTATGTTATAGAAACATTACTTATGTTAACCTGGTGAGTTTGCATTTGATAATGTTGTGCAATGAATTGATCAAAAGCATATTTTATTGTAGAAAGAAAATCTATTTGAGATATAATAAGTTATCATAGTAGCCTATGTCAGGGAGGTTTTCATGATACACTGTTTATTAAAAGGTGATTTTTAAATACTTTCCTTGTATTTGAAAAGCATTACTTGGTCTATGTTTAAAACCTCAGGCTAGCACAAATTAGTGTAATTTTGCATTTTAAGAGACTCTTTAACTCACTGAAGAACATGCAGACTAGTCAAACATGCAGACCAGTCAATCAGTGTTCTGCTAGTAACATCTGGTGGCCTCTGCTGCCATACTGACACATTCTAACTAGTAAAGAAACATGAGAATAAACTGTTCTAAACTTAGCCATTCATATTTATGTTTAATAGTTCCAACGTTATTTATCAATAGTAATCAACAGCCTGGCTCGGGAGCATTCACTGACAGATATGTAGGCCTGCAATGAAATGGATATAACATATTTATACTAAAGATGGCCATTACTCATGTAATGAAGCATATGCGGTAGCACATTGTAAGATTTGATTGTAACATTTGCACAGTAAGATTAACCATATTTTCAGAATTATGAAAATGTATAAATTTCCTCTATATTTAAGAGCAACAGGGCAGGAGGGACATGTTATGCTTTACCATCAGTAGCCTAATCATGCAATTAAACCTAAAACATTGATAAAAAGGCAAATTAAACAGTGGGGGTTCCTGTAAAAAATGCTTCTTTCTGAAGTCATGTGACAGAAGGGACATAATGGATTTGCATCAGCGTAACGGCCGGGGCACAGTAGGCCTACAGTAAAGTCGGGGACAAAATGGATTTAAAGATTTTATCCTAAGCATTAAAATACGTTTATCACACATTTGGTGAGAACTGAAGCATAACTATAGCCTACTATATAATAAGAATTCAAATTTTAGATTTTGTTTGAATTTGATTATAATTTTTAACTGAAACTGAATAATGGTGGGTGACACATGGCATTTTAGCATACCTCTACTCAGATCAAATGGATTCTACTCTGAGGTACAAATGTTATTTTTTTAATGGTTAAAGCTTAAAAAGTATAAGATAAGTATTTTGGAATAGTGGTTTTGCTCACAAGCTTTTATGACCTGGGGACACAGATCATCCCCCCCACCCACACACACGTTTGATCCAGCCATATTTTAACGTTTATTCACAAAATGCATAACCTTGGTTATGTAAAATCTTGTTTCTAAAACCTTGCTTTGTGGATCAATCTTCGAGTGTTATGTTTATTTTACGCCCCACTAGGGGGCGTCTGGATCCTTTATTGCGCATGCTTGAACCACAGTAATCTAGTTAAGAGTGGCGACTTGGGCGTTAAGGGCTATATTTCATAATAACATTGGAACTATCCCATTGAGATAGAATGAGCACTTCCGCATTCCACGGTTACAATGGGAGTCAACGCTACAGTGTCGCCACTTTCTTACTAGATTACTCTGGCTTGAACCACGTCAACGTTCACCAATCTTCCGTTGACGTTCACCCGGAAGTAAGAGCGGGTTGCTTTTGTTGTTTAATTAAGGGACCAAGAAGACACGCAGTGACTTTGGTCACTTCTTGTTTTTGTAGTTTTTTTTCTTCTTCTTCTCCTTCCGCCAAAAATAGCTGTTCTGACTGAACCGTGCAGTCGCTTTTCGTGAAACTCGGTAATCTGGTAGAGGGCCATGCCAAACGGTGACTATGTGAAGCCCATGACCATTGGCCAAATGGTGGCGCTATAGCACTGAAAATTGAAAATTAAGTTAAAATGCTAACTTTGAATGTGCATATCTCATGAACCGTTATACCGTTGGCAATGACACTTTGATTCACATGTCTGTCTCCTCATGCCGAACAACTTCCATATTCTGACTTTTGACCTCTGACCTTTAGATTACCCGCCATTTTGAATTATATGAAAACCATTAAAAATCTATCTTCTCCCAGGATCTTTGATCAAAATGCACAAAAACGTCTACACTTGAACTTTGGACTTATACGAACAAAAAATCGTAACAGATTTCTTTTAAGTCAAAAAATGAAGTTTTTATGAGCCAATAAAGAAATTCTGTCTTGTGAAACCTCTCATGCAACCAATACGTCTTCCAAATACGGTTGGCAGAGCTAATACCTATACTGCATGTTACTGTATAGAATGAGTCAACTGACAGAGTCTGCTTAGCTCAGTCGGTAGAGCTCTCACCTTTGGACCACAGGGTCACTGGTTCAAATCCGGGTAGTGACAACTCAGCCTGTGATTCTTATTTGTGCATATTGTTCTTTCTCTCTCTCTCTCTATCTCTATCTCTCTCTCTAATAGAGATACTAGTAACTGTAATAGAGTAATAAGTGTAATAAGTTTATTTAGTGTAATAGTGTAATGAGTGTAATAGTAGTGCAATAGTGTAATAGTGAAATTGTGTATTAAGTCTAAATTTGTAATAGTGTAATAAGTGTAATAGTAGTGTAATAGTGTAATAAGTGTAATAGTGTAATAAGTGTAATAGTGTAATAAGTGTAATAGTAGTGTAATAAGTGTAATAGTGTAATAAGTGTAATAGTAGTGTAATAGTGTAATAAGTGTAATAGTGTAATAAGTGTAATAGTAGTGTAATAGTGTAATAAGTGTAATAGTGTAATAAGTGTAATAGTAGTGTAATAGTGTAATAAGTGTAATAGTGCAAAAGTGTAATAGTGGTGTAATAGTGTAATAAGTCTATTTAGTGTAATAGTTGTGTAATAGTGTAATAAGTGTAATAGTGTAATAGTGTAATAGTAGTGTAATAGTGTAATAGTAGTGTAATAGTGTAATAAGTGTAATAGTGTAATAGTGTAATAGTAGTGTAATAGTGTAATAGTAGTGTAATAGTAGTGTAATAGTGTAGTAGTGTAATAGTGTAGTAGTGTAATAGTGTAATAGTGTAATAGTAGTGTAATAGTGTAATAAGTGTAATAGTGTAAAATTTGTGTAATAGTGTAATAGTGTAATAGTAGTGTAATAGTGTAGTAGTGTAATAGTGTAATAGTAGTGTAATAGTGTAATAGTAGTGTAATAAGTGTAATAGTAGTGTAATAGTGTAGTAGTGTAATAGTGTAATAGTGTAAAATTAGTGTAATAGTGTAATAGTGTAATTAGTGTAATAGTGCAAAAGTGTAATATTGGTGTAATAGTGTAATAAGTGTATTCTGTCCTCTCTCTCTCTCTCCACCCCCCTCTCTCTGTCTCTCTCCACCCCCTCTCTCTCTCTCCACTATCTCTCTCTGTCTCCACCCTCTCTCTCTGTCTCCACACTCTCTGTCCTCTCTCTGTCTCCACACTCTCTGTCCTCTCTCTGTCCTCTCTCTGTCCTCTCTCTGTCTCCACACTCTGTCCTCTCTCTGTCCTCTCTCTGTCCTCTCAATGTCTCCACACTCTCTGTCCTCTCTCTCTCTCCACACTCTCTGTCCTCTCTCTGTCTCCACACTCTCTGTCCTCTCTCTGTCCTCTCTCTGTCTCCACACTCTCTGTCCTCTCTCTGTCTCCACACTCTCTGTCCTCTCTCTGTCCTCTCTCTCTCTCCACACTCTCTGTCCTCTCTCTGTCTCCACACTATCTGTCCTCTCTCTGTCTCAACACTCTCTGTCCTCTCTCTGTCTCCACACTCTCTGTCCTCTCTCTGTCCTCTCACTGTCTCCACACTCTCTGTCCTCTCTCTGTCCTCTCATTGTCTCCACACTCTCTGTCCTCTCTCTGTCCTCTCACTGTCTCCACACTCTGTCCACTCTCTCTCCACACTCTTTGTCCTCTCAATGTCTCCACACTCTCTGTCCTCTCTCTCTCTCCACACTCTGTCCTCTCTCTCTCTCCACACTCTCTGTCCTCTCTCTGTCTCCACACTCTCTGTCCTCTCTCTGTCTCAACACTCTGTCCTCTCTCTGTCTCCACACTCTCTGTCCTCTCTCTGTCCTCTCACTGTCTCCACACTCTCTGTCCTCTCACTGTCTCCACACTCTCTGTCCACTCTCTGTCCTCTCTCTCTCTCTCCACACTCTCTGTCCTCTCTCTCTCTCCACACTCTCTGTCCTCTCTCTCTCACCACACTCTCTGTCCTCTCTCTGTCTCAACACTCTCTGTCCTCTCTCTGTCCTCTCTCTGTCTCCACACTCTCTGTCCTCTCTCTGTCTCCACACTCTCTGTCCTCTCTCTGTCTCCACACTCTCTGTCCTCTCTCTGTCTCCACACTCTGTCCTCTCTCTGTCTCCTCACTCTCTGTCCCTGTGTCTCTCTATCCCTGTCTCCACACTCTGTCCTCTCTGTCTCTCTCGCTCTCTCTCCACTCTCTCTCTGTCTCCACCCTCTCTCTTTGTCTCCACCCTCTCTCTCTCTCTCTCTCTCTCTCTCTCTCCACACTCTCTGTCCTCTCTCTCTCTCTCTCTATCTCCTTGGTCCCGCCTTATCGCTGCTTGCAGCTATATTTTGTTTTTGTGAGCAACAACAAAGAGCTCTGTGGACAAATGTCTCATAATAAAGGAGGTGACATGTTTCAAATAGAGTCTATACGGCTGTCGATAAATGAACACCTGACGTCAGTGGGAGAGGAGATATTGTGCGTTTTGGAGGAACAGCGAGACGATGTTTGCAACGTGACGCTTAATGTCAGAGTGTTTGTGATGGAGCGTCTCAGTACAGCGGCTAAGTTCATGTTCAGCCTCTTCCAGAGAGAGATGGAGACACTAGAAACTCTGCTGGAGAGACGAGGTAAACTGCTGGACGTGATTTTACAGCCACGCGATTCAGTGGGCAACTCCACCGCCCTACGCCGAGACCAGGCAGTATCACAGTCTTATCTTCATCTTCAGTATCTGTCGTCTGCATCATCCTCATCTGATGCCAGTTCTAAATATATCATACTATAATTCTAACAATGTCTGTCTGTGTGTGTGTGTGTGTCTGTCAGAAACAAACACTTATCTCCTCATTGCCTGCACCAATCGCTCCCACTTTTCACACAGGCATTGACCATATGAATATGGAGGGCGTAACGGAGCCCTTTTTTCGATTTGACACATTCATTATTAATAATGAATTTATTAGTGAATTAAAAACGCACCGGGCGCAGTACCCCCCGCGGGGGTAAGGGCACAACGGGTAAGGGCTAGTACAAATAAATAAACATTTAGCTGTAGTCAGTGCACGGCTGCACGCTACTTTTGGTGTAACCTAATGCATACACATTTTGCCAATCACATTAATCGTAGCCAACCGGCCATTCTTTATTGGCGTAGGTTATTTACCCGGCTGCTAGCGATCAAATTAATTTATTGTACCGTGGCTTTATAGGCCAAATCATAACATGATCGCTACAAATAGATGCTTGTATAATTACCAGTTAGATCACAATAGAATATAGCGACGTGATGATGTTGGCCATTGTTGTAATATTCTAAGTACTGGACCCTCGTCTGGTTCTGACAGACCGGTCAGCTGGTAGGCTGTGGTGGTGTGTAACAACCCGGTTGAATTATTCCTTTGTCCGGCGGCGGACAGACGAACGGGCCCGGGAGAACAATTAACATGACACGAGACAGTATCACGCTAAGACGTTCACCAGATTTATTACATACATACAGAACATTATATAGCTTTGGATCCTCATGTCCTAATGACGTCACTAACTAGACTTAATAAAACAATCATAGGAAATATTAGGCCTATATCAGGGGTGGGAAACTTTGACGATGGAGAGAGCCACTATATTTCCACACTCACTCCAGAGGGCCATATTTTGCATATTACTGTTGTAGCAAAAATAACCGATCTACAAGCTCAAAACGCGGCACATTTTGAGCTCGTAGATCGGCTTTTTTTGTTGCTATATTTGAATTGAAATCCTGAGAAATTCACAATTTGATTTAATTTCAAATGCCTTTAATTCTAGTTATGTTGACTTCATGAACTACATACAAATACATTGGGCATAAAATAGATGGTAACCTTTTATTGTAATATCCATATCCGATTCCAAGCTACCTGAAAATATAATTAATGATACTGTACATCTCGTCGTCTCAGTGAAAACAGTCTGAAACTCACACGACGGTGCACACGGAGCACTAAAGCTAGGCTAGCAGGTTAGGCTAGTCGTTTGGATGGCACATTTGTGTTCGTAGGCTACTAGCTAAATATGGAATAAATAAATCACACCCGTGTGAAGTGAGGGGCACTCTTATCATCATAAATTGAAAACCCCTGCTCTACAGGGATACAGTGAGTGTCCCTGCAGTGAGTGTGTAGTCAGGCTGCTCTCACAGCCTGGCGGTCGGAGACCCATGCAACTGCGTCGATTTGTATCATTTCGATGAAGAAGCAACTAAAAGATTTGGTGGGGGATAAATTATGTTTGTCGCTGATGCAGCCCCCGGCCCTCCGCTCTTCTACCGGCTTGAGCCTAGGGTTCGTGTTGCAAGGCTGTGAGCGAGGGGATCGACACGGACAGGTATAAGTGGAAGGAGACGTATGTCAATACAATACAGTAGATTAGAGTACATTATAAATACAATATGCCCCAAACTGCTGCATGACGTCATCACAAGATGTATGATACTTGGTACAGTATCATAATGATATTGTCGGGCCGTATCATGCCCCCTTCGAAAGGGGCATGTTTTACATTCAACCTTCATCTACAAGCCATGTTACATCACAGCCCTTATTCTATTCCTTCATTCCAGACCAGTGTGGGGTGTCCAGCCTGCAGGTGAAGATGAACTCTCCACAACCATCCAGGACCGTTTCTGTTAAACAGGAACCTGAAGACCAACCGGACAGTGAGTTTAATGCTCTCTCTCTCTGTTCCATATATTACAGTTATTTAAATGCTACATCATGTACAATGTACATTTATAGTCCAACTCTCAACCTTCATCTACAAGCCATGTTACCAGAGGTTTTCCAGGAAATACATGTTGGGCAGGCAAGATGTGCACGATCAAAAGCACTCAAAGAGATATACCTCCCAGACGTGTACACTACAAAGGCTGAAAGGCATGCATTTGCATTCCAATGGGTGATTGAGGGTCGCGCTCTACGTGCAACAGCCAATCAGCTGCCCAATAATAGTGCTCAGGTCTGGTGTTTGTCCTCTCTTTTTTCTCAGTGTATGGATTTTGGCCAGGCATAAATGGATTTGGACAGGCCTGTCCTCGCCTTATTGTAGATCTATACGCCACTGCATGTTACATCTAAGTCCTTATTCTATTACTTCATTCCAGACCAGTGTGTGGACACCAGCCTGCAGGTGAAGATGAGTTCTCCTCAACCATCCAGAACCATTTCTGTTAAACTGGAACCTGAAGTCCTCCTGGACACCAGTAAGTTTCATGCTCTGTCACTTTTTTTCTTTAATTCTCTTCTGTTGTAGGACTACCTCCTCATAGGCGGCGGGTGCGTTTTACCTTTGGGTAGGCTATAGAATTGCGTTGCGGGGGGGGGGGGGGGGGGGGGGGGGGATTCTCGCGGCTGAGCGGAGCGAGGCCGCCGCCGTGGATTTATTTATTTATTTATTTCCCAGATGGTCTAAAAATTAGTTATTTAGCATACTTTTACCAATGAATTAGCCTATACACAGACAACGACTTTTGGACGTCTTTTTCTCAAGTCTCGAGTCAGTCAGTGTAGATTACCCGGCGGTGTTGGCGTGTTGCTGCCCCTCCGGGAGTCGCGGCTCATGGCTCTTCACAGACGGCACAGAGACAGCAGTCACTCCGCTAAACGTGTCAGTGTTGCTGCAGTGGTGTGAACTGTGAACCGTGCGGGCACTGGCGCTGCTGAGTTCTGACAGCCGACTCACAGCTTCTTCTTCTGAATTACTTTATCTTTGCCTTGAAAAATACATTTTGCGTTTTGCTGTTTCCCAAAACAAACCATACTCTTTGCTACAAAGCGACTGGAAGGACGAGGTTTACAGACATACCAATAGTAGTCAATCATATGCTGATTAGGCCAGTTGCTGTATAGTGTATAGCCTATCCGATCAGCGATCACCAGGGGGCAGAGACAACACACACGCACACACACACACACAATAGCCTTCTATAATGCTGCGCACATATATTATATATATTAAAAAAAATACCCAGCATAATTTTTGGGAAGGCTAAGCCTTCCCTAGCCTTACGCACCCGCCGCCTATGTACCTCCTCATCAATGATTCAATACTATAAAAACCCTGTTTCCACTCGCTTGATTTTGCATTTCATTTTGTCATCCTGTGGGAAAGTGTTCAGATTTTGAATGCTGGTATATTGCACCATCAATATCACATCCCTCTATACATAGTCAAATGCCTGCATTGTTATCATGGCACATGAGTGTAAACGCACAGTGTCACCATACCAGTAGCGTCAAGCTCTGGCTGGCAATTACAATCTCCAAAAGGCTTTTTATGCTTTCTCATCACTAACCATTTCAGCCCTCACAGACTTCAAGTGAACGTGATCCTAATTCAGTGAGTCTGTAAGGGGGACATTGGAATTGGGCCAGAAAGACTGAAAGAGAAGAATTAGCCCTTTGCTAAACCCCATCCCAAAAAGAGATTGTCCAATGCCAATTGACTCTTCGTTAAGTCCCACCCAAGCTCGTTGTTGGCCAATACCACGTTAGAAACGGTTACTAGGTTAGGATCCTAGTCAAGCTTGCAATGGTGGGGCCTGTTTCACGAAACTTGGATTAGAGATTAAGCCGGGATTTAACACATATCCTGGTTTAATATATCCTGAATCAGCGATTAACCGGTTTCATGAAAGCTGGTTAATCTTGCCAGATTAATTTAACCAGTTAACCTGGATATGTTGAGGTTTGATTTGGTTTCATGAAAGTGATGCTACATTAGTTACCATGGAAACTAATGCTTTGGATTTAGCCTGCTCCAGACCAGGCTAACAGCCAGGTTTAACCTAATCCTGATGTCTTTACTGTTCATTAAGCAGTCAAACTGATCACAAACCAATGATGTTTTCCAGACTTATTCAATTATTATGGGTTTATATTAAATATTACCATTACTCATAGTTTTACAACATATTACCATTGTAACGTTTCACCCACTATTGAACCCATGACCCACAGTTCACCAGTCTGGCCCCTGTCTGGACAACAATCCCCTTCCCCAAAGGTAGCTCCCTCAGAGGAGGGAGTTATGGCCAAATGTCACAATGCGACAATATCATTATGCTTACAATATTAAGAATTCTGTTTTAAGTTAATAGTAGTGGTAAAATGTAAAGTATATTTTTGGGGTAGTTAATCATTCAGTCTATCCACTATTGAGAGTATGTCCTCTCTTTAATTTCAGCAGCAGTATTTATTTTAGAAGCTTAAGTCCTTGTATCAGTAAAAATTGAATAGATTAGTAAAGATACTGAGATATACAGAAGGGGCAGTAATGCAACTATTAAGGATGCAAACTGCCATAATACCCCATGAAGAAGAAGGATCAGTAAATCTGTGTTCCACAGAATGGGTCTAGAGACAAAAAGCCAGGCTGTCTATTCAGCCAGACTTGCTGATCCCGGCTCGCCAAATCCGCCAATTCTGAGCCTCGCTTGGCTTTAGTGGAACGGAATAAACCTGGCTGTAAAGACAAGGATTGAAAAAGCCTGGTTTTGGCCTAAATCCTGGATTAGTTAATCCAAGTTTCATGAAACAGGCCCCTGCTCACAATGCATTGTTGTGAGCTTGCAGATCTGCTGTTGACACACAATTGTTTGTGCATGTGTGCTTGTATGTGTGTACAGCTGTCTGGTCAATGGGAATTTTTAATCTTTTGCCTAGACTTCCTGCACCTCCCTGTGTGTCAAGAGGAGGTTTCACCTGAACAGCAGGAGAGGAGCCCCAGTCTGTTCCAGGAGGAACCAGAACCTCCACACATTAACACAAAAAATGCTGGAAACGTATCCATACGCTTTATTAATATCGAACGCCGTACGCGCGAAGCGTATGTATACGTTTTATACGTTTTTTTATTGCTTACTGTACATCAACGTCCTATGCTCCAGGACACCGAAGAAAATAACAGCGATTCTCTCCAGGAAGCTCCAATATGTGATCCGGGAGTAAAAAGCCCCTCCCTCCTGAAAAGAGGTCTGTCTGTGGCGAAGACGCTCCCTCCTCCAATGCCTCCATTACACGTATGGGTCTGCACGGCAACGGCATAGACCAACGCAGATGTCAGGGCATCTAAAATGGAGTTACCCATACTCTAGTATTAGTCTAGTGTCTGTGAATACACTCGATTCCCCCTCCCCTCCTGTTTCTACATGGTTTCTCCCGAGGAATCTTTGTGGGGGGAGTCTGAGTCTCTTCTGCCCGGATCGCATTGCAGTTTGAGTTCCCTGGCCCCAGGCCACACTGCGCCTTGTAATCGCCTTGCACCGCGCTCTCATTCTCGGAAAAAGATATAACGCAGTCGTGTCGATTTGCCCTCTGCCAGTATATAAACCAAGAATAATCTTCAACGATCGCCATTTCATAACGTTTTCAACACGCACACGGCACACGCCATGATCAACTAACTGCCTGGCTACGTCTTCAGTCTTCACCAGCCATCGCTATCCGTTGTGTGGATCGCCATCGCGTCTTCACTTTGTTTGTTTGGGCAAGAAGCACGATCAGCGATGGAAAAGAGCTTTATATCCACGGCAGATAAGTAATGACGTATTATCGAAGGACCGCCATGATCAACTTACTGCCTACGTCTTCGTCAGCCAATGCAGCCATCATCGCTATCCGTTGTGTGGATGTAGGCTATATCCACGGTATCGAGAGAGACGCCCGGCTGTGATATAGGTCTTATCACTGCAATTATAATGAATAAAAAGGCTACAATCACACAACGGATAGCGATGGCTGCATTGGCTGGTGACAACGTAGCCTCGGTCCCAGGCGGTTAGTTGATCATGGCGGTCCCTCGATAATACGTCATTACTTATCTGCCGTGGATAAAACTCTTTTCCATCGCTGATCTCTGCTTCTTTGCCCAAACAAAGTGAAGATAGCGTTGTCCAACAAAGCAGCCAGTTATTTGATCATCTCTCTCTCCTGTGCTTCTTTCCTCAAACATGTCCAGACATGTCAACCTCAACCACTAAACTCACCGATCCAGTAACGCATCTCACCGTTATACTATCGTTCTGAAGGCAGATATAAAAATAAACATAAATAAATTATTGTCATATACATACTACACACTGAATGAAAGCCCTAATTGTCTACTTTTAGGAGGAAAACAAATACATAATATTGATCCCATGTACAGTTTGTCAGTAGGATATTGAATGCAGTTGTTCAGGTCCAACTATTATTCACAAAATAAGGCCTATAGCGACATGTACATATTATATACCGTATGAAACAGAAGACCCTCTGCTTTCATAAGAAAAAAACTAATACTGTAATAATAATAAAAATCACACCCCTGTGAAGTGAGCATTTCCTCATGAAGTTATCATAGCGAGTTATAAAGGTTTAAAGTCACAGAGATTGACAGGCAGATATAAACATAAATAAATTATTATCATATACATACTACACACTGAATGAAAGCCCTGAATGTCTACTTTTAGGAGGAAAACAAATATACAAATATATACAAATATAGTTTGTCAGTAATTGGCTATTGAATGCAGCTTGCGCCCACCAGAGAGGATTTCAGAAAATGCATGGACCAGAAGAACTATTATTCACAAAATAAGGCCTATAGCGAAATGTACATACTATATACCGTATGAAACAGAAGACTCTCTGCTTTCATAAGAAAAATACTTCTACTGTAATAATAATGAAAATCACACCCCTGTGAAGTGAGCAGTGCAATGTTGCGCAACATTGCACTGCTCACTTCACAGGGGTGTGATTTTCATTATTATTACAGTAGAAGTATTTTTCTTATGAAAGCAGAGAGTCTTCTGTTTCATACGGTATATAGTATGTACATTTCGCTATAGGCCTTATTTTGTGAATAATAGTTCTTCTGGTCCATGCATTTTCTGAAATCCTCTCTGGTGGGCGCAAGCTGCATTCAATAGCCAATTACTGACAAACTATACATGGGACCATGTGTATTTGTTTTCCTCCTAAAAGTAGACATTCAGGGCTTTCATTCAGTGTGTAGTATGTATATGATATTATTTGTGTTCATTTTTATATCTGTCTGTCAATGTCTGTCAACTTCAACCTTCCATATCTCTGCTGTTTTTTCAAGCGAGCAGCGTGCCTTCAAAAGCAGGTTTTAGAAAAAGGTCAATATCTCCAGAATGGAAGATGGTAGAATCATAATTTTTTTTTTAAATTGAAGTGGACATGTTTGGCCTACTTTTTATTTATGCGATGTGATTCTAGCTATAAGAGGCCCCTCGCTGTGGGCCCCTAAAAAGTTCAAAAGTCCAATGTTAATCGCTTAGCACCAGCAAGCCTGAGCAAATAGAAAACTCTAGCATACAATGTGTTAAAGAAGAACAGGAACAGCTACTTCAAAGACCAGAGGAGGCTGATGGTTCAACGTTGACATTACTAGCAGTGAAAAGTAAAGGTGGTGATGTAAACCGAGACACAGAGCCTCTAGCTGGCACCTCAACTCAACACATGAAGACACAAGCCGATGTAAAGGACTGTGGAACATCACAGCCCACTAGTGATGACCAGCTCCTCTCTTCTCACCGTTCTGAATCTGACATCACTGAAGACAGTGATGAGTGGGAGGAGGATACAAGGGTGGTCAATCAGTCAGCTTTAAAAACATTGAAATCACACGTAACACAGCGTGTGAAAGGAGACGAGCTGTCCCAAGATGTGATATCATTTGAACAAAGTCACTCCATGAGGACGCACACAGGGAAGAAAAGCTTAATTTGTACGGAGTGTGGCAAAATGTTCACTACAAAGGGAAATCTGAAGGCGCACACAATGACCCATAGAGGGGCGCACACAATGACTCATAGAGGGGAAAAACCCTTTACATGTACAGTGTGTGGTAAAGGCTATTGGCGACAGGGCCATATAAATGAACACATGATGACCCATACGGGGGAAAAGCCATTTACTTGTAGACTTTGTGGCAAAGGCTTTGTTCACAGAGGTCACCTAAAAACCCACATGATGACTCATACAGGGGAAAAGCCCTTTACTTGTGCAGTTTGTGGCAAGGGCTTCAGTCAAAAGGTTCACCTAAAGGAACACATGATGACTCATACAGGGGAAAAGCCCTTTACATGTCCAGTTTGTGGTAAAGGCTGTAGGCGACAGGGTGAAATAAAAGAACACATGATGACTCATACGGGGGAAAAGCCCTTTACTTGTACAGTTTGCGGCAAAGGCTTTGTTCACAGAGGTCACCTAAAACCACACATGAGGACTCATACAGGGAAAAGGCCCTATACACATTGTGTCAACTAGTCAAAGTGCCTCACAGGAGTCATGCAAGAACAAATGCACAGATTGTGATCTAGACGCTGTGCGTTCTGACATTATTGATCAGATTGCCTTGTAATCCACTCTTCTGCCCGTTATTACCGATAACTGCATGTAGCTATGTGCTGTTTAGCGCTATGTGTTTAAATCTAAATGGCACGTTGTCATGACTTTTTGAAGAAAAGAAAAGAAACCCCCCCGAGTTTCTGTTGGTAAGGCTGTAACTTTGTCACATGGCGCGGCTGATTCCAGGCATCACTTTAAAAAGGTACCTTTTGTACATAATAATAATAATATAATAACAATTTATGACCAGTAAGACGCCTAATGGCGAGAAGCGACCTCGCCCTAAAGGCTGAGGTTGCATGCACGCATCTGCCATGGCAAAGCGCTGGTGCTTTGGCATGGGGGGTCAGATCAACATGGAATTAAATCTGTACTGGCCATATACTGTAAGGAGCATGTCTTGAGTGTACAGGGTTTGATGAGGTTAGATCAACATATGGAATGTCAGAACAGGTCAACTCCATATATAGAGATCTAAGTGTGGTAGCGGGGATATTCTATTACGTGTACAGGGTTTGATGAGGGCCGGGCCTTAATTTCCGGGCCTGTTGGGGACTTTAGTTTTCCCCTCTGCCAGGCGCGGCTGCACTAATAAGTTTGGGGCAGGCCCGTCTAGAATTTGAAAGGACAGGTATCGGTCAAAAGGGAGACATCGAAGAGGAAGGACGGATGGGAAAGGATCAACATATAGAATGTATATCCATATATGGAGATCTAAGAGTTTGAGGTCAGATGTAGAGTTGCTGACCAATATTGATGACATCAGGGATCTCCATATATGGGCTTAATTACAACAGCAGATTGCATTTACTATGACATCAGGGATATCTATCTCTGAGGTTACGAGACCGTGGCACCATACATATATGGGGGCTTTTAACTGCACAAGAAAGAAACGGTATAACAGTCAGAAGTGCAAACTAAAGGTACAAACTTGGGCATAAGCAAAGAATACGCAAAAAGGACAACAGATAGAAAGGAGCAAACTTACATGTACATATTATGCATCACACTTGTGGCACAACTGTCAGGCTTCCCACAGTACTTATCTGATCGAGGGCAAAATCTTTGTGAGTTTACCACCTGGGCCTATGTAGGCCAGCCGCAGGTGTGCCTAACTATAGTAATTAGTATAGGGCCCCACCCACCAGGCCACCACTAGAGGAGGAATGAGGTGATCAGCTCCCACTCCACCCCACTCTCAGCTAGAGAGTGAGGGGATTTCGTACACAGGTCGTTGGACTGGTCTGACTACTCTGATGCACTGATGATGTGTTCTTCTCGAATGCTCGTATGCAACAGGATGCTGCAAATGGCTGGTGAGGAAGACGCGGGCTCCATTGTGGGGACCTCACATGGAGTGGATGGTTTAGGTGCATGCAGCGATAAAGCTGTACACCATAATGGCAAACCTGAGTGTTCTAGATAGATTTAATCATGAATTGGAACATTCCAATGTGTTTCTAATGATTAAAATACAAAATGCATCGACTTGACTAAAAGTGTCAAAAGTGAAGTTATAACTCGTTTTCACATAGCCACCATCTTGGAATTGCAAATTAGGGTACCATACACACCCCATTGTAATGATAAGTATGTTTGTAATGTTCAAATAACTAAATAAATAGACACCGCATTTGTAGCTCATCTGGTTCAAATGTTACAGCCAAAACTGTTTTAGGTGGCAGCCATATTGGATTTGGCTGCCATGGCGACCGCGAAGGTCACAGGCTCATGCGCCCTAGCTTAATCATTAGAGCGTGCCCTGGGCTACATCCGGGCCAAATTTTGTAATGTGTATGTTTCATTGTGCTGGGTGCCAATAGCGTTAATTGAAGCGGTTTCTTTTTAACAAATTTGCTACATTTCATGATCTAGATTCACATATGAGTAAACTAAGGCACCAGTACTTGTTTCAGATGTTAGGTATATGTATTTATGACATATAAAGATGTTGTGTTGCCAAAATCAATATAACACATTTTACAAGCAAAAACATTTGCTTTTTTGGTTATATACTTTTATATACATTTCTGGCCTGTGACAAAATACTGCAGGATATTATGAGTAGAACTTTTAACCCAAAGTTCAGAAGGGTATTATCTATGAAAAAATACATTGAATGAGTAGTGCCCATGACGCGGGAACGAAATTAATTTTCTAGGGATTTTTTTCTGGGATCCCAACACAGCCTAGGCCGTATTGTGAGGTCCCTTTTCGTTCAGTTCCGTTCCCACGGAAGGGGGACTACACAATTATTTCTCCATAAAAGAGATTTATAGGTAGAAAGTCCAAATAAAATAGTTCTACTCGTGCCCTCTTGCATTTTTTTTTATAATCCGTGATCGAAGACGGGACTATTTCTTACAAGGCGTAATAATATGTGCAAGGGGAGTGGTGTGGTTTTGGTCACGTGGACCAATCGCATAGCTGCTTTATTCCCTTGAGTATGCGCGTGGCGTCGTCGTATGCGGAAGAACTTTTTGTTGTCCATAGCAACCTAGCAACTCACTGTTGCGACGCTGTTTTCATTCACTCTAAACTGGGAAAATGGGAAAGAGCCGTTGTGTGATTGACTGTACAAACAGATTAAAAAAGAACTCGGAGCTATCCTTTTACAGACTGCCGAAATGTAAAGAAAAAAGAAGTAAATGGATCGCTGCACTTCTAGAAGAATAGAAGAAGAAAAAAATGGTGTTGCCAAAAACACATTTTACAAGCAAAAGCAGCAGCACACGATTTTCGTTTTTTGGTTATACACTGTTTATACATTTATGGCTTTAAAAAGAAAACAGCAGGATATTATGAGTAGAACTTTTAACCCAAAGTCTAGAAGGGTATTATCTATGAAAAAATGCATTGAATGCGTAGTTCGCTTGACATGGGAACGAAACTCATTTTCTAAGCACTTTTTCATGGGTCCCAACACGGCCTATTTGGGGTAAAAAGTGAGTCCATTCTTTTGGTTATGGGTCCAGAATTAACCTCTGCCAGGCAAAGGACCTCACACGGTCAAAGTGGGTGAAATTGTTATCACAAGGAAAGAATAAATGACCTACCTGGTAACGTTTCAAGTGAAGGAAAATAAATGGCAACAAAAGTAATCAGAAAAGTCAACTATTTCTATTCGGGATCTGCTTGGTGGTCAGTATAGGAATTCACACTGAGGACACGAGCAGGAGCACTCACCCAATGCCCCTCTGACTACGCATGCACCTCGTTGTATACCCTAGCACCACAAATAGGCCGTGTTGGGACCCATGAAAAAGTGCTTAGAAAATGAGTTTCGTTCCCATGTCAAGCGAACTACGCATTCAATGCATTTTTTCATAGATAATACCCTTCTAGACTTTGGGTTAAAAGTTCTACTCATAATATCCTGCTGTTTTCTTTTTAAAGCCATAAATGTATAAACAGTGTATAACCAAAAAACGAAAATCGTGTGCTGCTGCTTTTGCTTGTAAAATGTGTTTTTGGCAACACCATTTTTTTCTTCTTCTATTCTTCTAGAAGTGCAGCGATCCATTTACTTCTTTTTTCTTTACATTTCGGCAGTCTGTAAAAGGATAGCTCCGAGTTCTTTTTTAATCTGTTTGTACAGTCAATCACACAACGGCTCTTTCCCATTTTCCCAGTTTAGAGTGAATGAAAACAGCGTCGCAACAGTGAGTTGCTAGGTTGCTATGGACAACAAAAAGTTGTCGCCACGCCACGCGCATACTCAAGGGAATAAAGCGGCTATGCGATTGGTCCACGTGACCAAAACCACACCACTCCCCTTGCACATATTATTACGCCTTGTAAGAAATAGTCCCGTCTTCGATCACGGATTATAAAAAAACTGCAGGAGGGCACGAGTAGAACTATTTTATTTGGACTTTCTACCTATAAATCTCTTTTATGGAGAAATAATTGTGTAGTCCCCCTTCCGTGGGAACGGAACTGAACGAAAAGGGACCTCACAATACGGCCTAGGGCCTATAGTGTTTCCACCTTGTCTTGTTAGTCCTTTTAGCCAATCATTGTGATAATTATCTGTTGAGTTCACCTGTGTCTTTGTGTATTTATACTCCCCTGGTTTTGTCTTTTCCTTTGTCAGATCATTGTTGTATGTCACTTGTGTTTGATCGTATAGTGAACTCCCAGAGTATTTCCCGTTCTTGTTTGCCTCGTGTTCCTGTACCTGGATTTTGGTAATAAACCTTTTACCTTCTGCCTAAACCTACTTTGCCTCTCTGCCTCTGTCCTGCACTTGGGTCCGAAAACCTCCTGCCTTGTATTGTGACAGTGTGAGCTTGTAGATAGGCTATTTGAACTATTTTATGTATTTTTGATTATTATATATTTTGTAAAGGAATGGTTTTGGTCATACAAGTTTTGACAATGGGTGAGCAATATATCTGACTATCAGTAGATATTGAGAAACGATGATGTCACCATTTGTTAGCGCATATATTTTTTACTATAATTAGGTGAGAAATGCAGCTTGTGCCTGCATGGAAACTTCACAATCTCAATAAAAGCTCTCGTAGCCTGTAGCTTTCATTGAGAGGGAAAAGGAAGTTGCCTCCGCCTGTTGTTCCTGTCTGGCGACTGCAAAACAATACTACAACATGACGTAACCATATCATCCGCTCCTACTCGGATCATATACTGAAATGAAATGGTGCCCAGGCTAGTATCTACCAGTCGGATATTTGACAAGCTAATATTGACCCGCCGCTTCTTCGAAGCAGCTGGTAAAAACAAAAGAAACAGATTCAAGTAAAACACTGCATCTGTGTACGTTTTATTTACGTAAGATAACTTTGGTGTCTGTCTCTGTGTCTGTCTCTGTCTCTCTCTCTCTGTCTCTGTCTCTCTCTCTCTCAGACGACGAGACATACAGCTACTCTCTAGCAGTGGGTAGCGGTTCAGGTAACGCCTACGAGTCAAAGGGGGAGGGAGTCGAGGGACAAATCACAGCCATCAGGATCTGGGAGAACAACAACAGCTACCTCAGAGGGTACTGTATATATACAGTTCAATTGTCAACCGTAGAAACATATTATTTTCCTGTATTATTAAGACAAGCATTTGGCAGCCAGAAAGCTGAACAGTCTCGCTGGTGACAATAGTCAATAGACAAGCACTGCAATGCATTTCTGCCAGTAGTTTAGCTATTTTCTGCATGTCACATCCAGTAAATCAGGCAATACCCAGACTAAGGAGGTTAAGAAGCATCCCTGAAGTTCCTTTAGTGTCTACTAGTGTGTGACTATTTTGGTATGTTGATAAGAAACAAAGATGACACTTACAGGAATGATGAGCGTGAAGATGAGTTGACTGACACGACATCTAGGCAAGTTGTAAAACTTGTCTAGATGTCTGTGTTACACAATATCTAATTAGCAGAGCCTTAGATATAGACAGAGTTACGCAAACTGCGTTCACTTCATGCGGCCAGTCCAATAATGGCGGCAAGTCCTGGACCAGAAGTAGACAGAAATGCATTGGACTCAGGCAACAGCCCATGCATTAATGAACTTAAATCCCTTTATTTTAGATGTTGTAGTAATAGTACAACATAAACATTAAAGAGACTTTAGTTGTTACTGTACAATACTTTAAAACAGTCATCATGTTGCACACATGCTTAAAATAGCTCTTATTTGCACCGCCCTCGTTGAAAACAATGTATTTCCAATTAACTCTCAGTTCAGGCTGCATGAACAGCGCTCAAGCGCTCGGTTTACGCCCCCTCTATATCGTAACTCTTCTATTAGATGGCTCTGTTAATTAGTATCCAATCTGAAAAATAAATGTGTCTCACAATGAATCCCTGGCACATCACGTATTAGTCATTTAGCTGACACTCACATACACAGCAGTCATAGGAGGCCTTACAGTAGTTATGTTTCACCAGTTTCAATTGAAACTGGCCTCCACCCTCAGGGGGGCCTCCAAGCTCCAACTGAACGTCAGGCGTCAGTCAACCCCCGCCACTCTTGGCCCTCTCTATCTCGCTCACTCACGCCTTGCTCTCTCCCACAATGTTAAGTTACACCTATTTTATGTAAATAACCTGGGTAAAATGTGCAGCATTGGGAGGTAAAGGGGAGACACTTTAATTGTGAAGGGACAAGATAGGATGAGGAGAGGTGGTGTTGCTAATTGTCGAGAGTAATGGCTGCGTGTGATATTGAACAGTAAAACTATTTGTATCAATACGGCTGTATCAACAAAATAATTATGTCATAGGTATATGGGGGCCTCATAATTGGTCTTGAAACGGGCCTCCAGATTCTGACAGCAGTAATGAATAAACAAGTGGAGGGGGTCAGTGTCTCGCGATTTTTTTATTTGATTTGATTAATTTGATATATTCATGATACAGTTCATAGGAGAGCAGTACAGAATTATCAGGATTGCACAAAAAGTCAGAGGACTTATTTCCATTGTGATCCAGATCTTACATACAGCTCAGTGTTGTCATGTTTTCTCTGAACCTGAACTGTATACTTTCATGTTTTATACTGTACCTTTATTTAATGAAAGCTGACAGAATCTGCCAGCATTTGGCAACAAACCTCAAACCTGTTTTCTTTCAATCACTCCCCCCCCCCCCCCCCCCCCTCTCTCTCACACACACACACACACACACACACACACACACACACACACACACACACACACAGGTTGCAGTTTCAGTACGATGGCATCTGGAGTGCGCATGTCGGCCTTAACACTGGTGGTGCCAGTGTAATAGAGATGGAGCTCCGTACTGGCGAGTTCATTACTCAGATTTCTGGGAAATGGAATTACAGTCACTAAATCTATCAGGTCAGAACTACATACAGCAGTATAACTACATCTATCAGGTCAGAACCTAAAAACTAAAGAAATGACAAAAAATACAATTGACAAAACACTTTGGTTGACGGGAACTAAAACGTCCTTAGTTTTAGTCTTAGTAAAATAGTGAAAATCAACAAGCTCACAACGTGGTGTGATGCGAGTGTGAGATGATATCGAGCATTTATAGATCTGCTATTTTCACTACTTTACTGAGCCTTTGGAATTTCACCCTGGACTAGTACCCCATATCATACTATAATTAACCGAATGTCTGTCCGTGTGTGTGTGTCTGTCTGTCAGAAACAGTGCCGTAACTCCTTACTGCCTGCACCAATCACTCCCACTTCTCACACAGGCATTGACCATATGCATATGGAGGGCGTAACAAAGCCCTTTTTTCGATTTGACACATTAATGATTATTAATTTATTTATTAGTCAATTACAAACGCACCCGGGCGCAGTACCCTTCACGGCCACAAGGGGGGGGGGGGGGGCAAATATCTCACAACGGGTAAGGACTAGTTACAATAAAACACGAAAACGAATAAATAAATAAAAACTAAAAGTAAACCTTTAAAAAAACTAAAACTAAATTAAACCAGGTTAAATACCAATTAAAACTAAACTGAAACCATAAAGACTAAATTAAATAAAAGTAAAAGTGAATGATGTACTGTACAGTGCACAGCTAGTCCAAACATATTGGTATGGATAAACCTTCCCAATCTATTTCATGACACTGAGACCCCTTTTCCTCCGGTTTGTTTCCGGTCTTAGTCCATGAGCTAGAGCTCCAAAATTGGAACGTTAATTATGAATTGAGTGGGCAAAACTATACCTATATTAAATTGTTTATATGAACAATATATTAATATATGATAAGATAACCCTTCCATAGTAGCTTTTTCATCTTTTCTATTTTTTGAATATTTTCCTATTTAAAATGTTGTAATACAATAAATCATTGTCTTCGTGTAAGAAGTAGTCCTAATCTACTGGGGAAGTTTCATGGTGATAACAATCTAATGGTCCTAACGGTTTTGCACACTCAATTCATAATTAACATTCCACTTTTGGAGCTCTGGCTCATGGACTATTTAAGAACCAAAAAGAACTGAACCGGTTCCCATTGGGAACCAACCAACCGGTGGAAAAGGGGCCAGCAGCACTGCATGGAGCCTACATTCCAGTTCAACTTTCAATTATACTGAGCTAACCATTTCATTCCTGTGCAGCTGTATTTCGTGACCAACAGAGGGCGCATGTTGATAGCTGGCCAGCCCAGTGGCTACTCCTTCAACTTCTACCCAGTTCACCCTGACGCTCAGCTCGTGTTGATCAGCGGACGCTTCAACAGCGCTGGGATAACCTCCATCGGAGCTCACTGGGACGTGGTTGGCTCCAAGTTAGCCCTACAAGCAGAAACCAATGGTACTAAAGTTTCTGACATTTTGGAGACCCAGTAGCCTGGTAACCTGGTACGCGGACATAAATAATACGTCGGATACGTCCTGTCTGCTCTGTTTGAGGGCTTTTGTTCGTTTGAGGGCTTCTGAATGTGTGAACTATAAGTACCTATAAATACCGCTGCAAATTCCCTCTTTGTTTGACCGATTTGGTCGCTTTGACAGCACAGAGCACAGCTGCGAGATGCTCTGTACATGCCTTCATACCCTCATGACATCTTTTCTGTGGCACGAGCAACAAATGGAGGAGCGATGATCACCTTTGAGAAAGGGGACAACTGCATGGTCGCCAGGGATGGTAGCAGGTTTGACATCCACGAAAGTGGAAACTTGTATTACTTACCAACTGTTCAAAATAATGTGGATAAATGTAAAGTGTGTCATGATGTACAAACATGGCACGAGATTTTAGGCCATTGTAATTACGATGATGTGCAGAAATTACAAGGCGTTGTGAAAGGCATGGAGATAAAGGGGAGTGTGGTCACGCCAGCACAATTATGTGAAGTGTGTACAAAGGGAAAATTCACCCAGACGAGAAACAGGGAGCCTGACAGAAGGGCTAAGAAACCCTTAGAATTAGTCCACACTGACCTAGCAGGTCCCATGCAAACGACTAGCATAGGTGGGCACAGATATGCTCAATCCTTTACTGATGACTACTCAGGCACCATGATGGTGTATTTTCTAATGTCTAAGAGTGATGCAGTGCAGGCGACAGAATTATTTCTAGCAGATGTAGTACCGTACGGTTTGGTGTATCCGATCGGATAACACTAGTAAAGAGTTCCAGGCACTGTTAATCAAAAACAAAATTAGACATGAGACCATACTCACTCCACCAAAATGGTACAGCGGAGAGAGGGTGGCGAACACTCTACGAAATGGGGAGGTGCTTACTGTTAGAAAGTAATTTACCAAATAAGTTATGGAAGTACGCTGTACAGACAGCGGCTTATGTGAGGAACAGATGCTACAGCAGGCGGACAAAGAAAACGCCATACGAGCTGTTTGCAGGGAAATAACCAAATGTGGATCAGTGTGCTACGCTTACAAACAGCTAGACAAAGGAAAGCTAGACTCTAGGTGTGAGCAGGGTGTTTTCGTGGGTTATGATAAAAACAGCCCGCCTACCTGTTGTACTACCCAGAAAAAGAGAAGGTTCAGAAACACAGATTGGTGAAGTTCACAACCAAAACAGGAGCAGAAAAAGAAACACAAACGTGTGAGTCATACATGGGGTGTGGTAATGGGGAGCTACATCCCAATGTTAATGATAACAGGGACATTTGTGTTGATGACAGGGATGAAAATGTACCAGATCAAGGTATGCAGGGTGGTGTTTCTGGGGCTTTACCTGAACAGACTGAGAGCACACAGCAACTGAGAATGTAAACAGAAGGAACCCACCGAGAAACAGGAGGAGACCAATTCACCTACAGGAGTTTGAGACGGAGGATACAGTGGACAAACTGGAAACATGCATGGACTCTTGTTACAGAGCAGTATGTGACATTCCTCAAACTTACAGGGAAGCCATGTTAACGACATGACTTCAGCTTGTGACTGCAACTTGTTCCTGTTCGCAGATGACTCAGCACTGCTGGTCTCGGACAGGAACAAACTGCAGGTTGAAAAGACCCTCAGCTCTGAACTCGGTAGAATCTGCACCTGGCTCGCTGATAACAAACTATCCTTACACCTGGGAAAAACTGAATCCATCCTCTTCGGATCAAATAGTAAACTCAGCAAGGCAGATGGCTTCTTGGTTAGAGTGGGTGACAATATTATCACACGAAAAGATCAAATTACCTACCTAGGTTCCATCCTGGAGGCTAATCTTTCCGGTGATAAAATGGCCACCAACGTAATCAAAAAAGTCAATCAAAGAACAAGATTCCTTTACAGGATCTCCTCACTGGTCAGCAAAAACACCTTGAAGACCTTAACAGGAGCCCTCGTACAAGGTTTCTTTGACTATGCATCCACCTCTTGGTACCACAGCACCTCAAAGGCCCTTAAAACAAGGCTCCAGACCTCCCAAAACAAACTGGTCAGGCTCCTACTTGGCCTCACCCCCCGAACCCACCTCACCCCTGCCCACTTTGACAGGCTGGGATGGCTTAGGGTCGTCGACAGAGTACAGCATCTTGCAATGGGTCTGGTCCACAAGATTCGATACACCACCAAGATACCCATGTACCTGTCTAAATACTTCCTTAATGTAAACGAAGTCCACACCCACAACACCAGAGGGAGTGCAACAAACCATGTACAACCCAGATTCGGCACAAACAAGGGACTAAATTCTTTTCGCTCCTATGCCACCAAAATGTGGAACGCCCTACCAACAGTCATTAAGACATGTGAATCCCTTGACTCCTTCAAAACCGCTCTCAAAGGGCACCTACGGATGGCTGCAATTCGAAACTGGCCTCTGTAAAATCTGAATCCCCCCCACCCCATTTCCCTCACTGTATATTGTATATTGTATATTTTCCCAGTGCTTGTATATTTTCCCTTTTTTGCTTCCCATATGATGAATTCCTGTTCTGTTCTTTAGCTACATAGAAATGTCTATTTGTATGTCTCTAAATGGTTGTATGTCTTTAAATGTTTTGATGAATTGAACAATGTGGACCCTGTTGTAAACAAGTGTAATGCTTAATTGGGTCGTCCACTCACAGTTGACAGTCTTTGTATTGAGTTTGTGCTTAAAATGTACTGTAAATTCTACAAACTGTTAATAAATATTTCAATCAATCAAAAACCATAGGGCCGATTCATACTCCTATTTTACCGCTGTTTCGGCGCTGTAGTGCCGAAATGATTTCGGCTCCTCAGAACTTTTCAGTAGCACCGAAGAGCCGACTTTAGGACGGTACCCCGCCCCCCCGAACCTCAAATGACGTCAAATTGTAGGCTCTACAGAGCCGAACCGACTTTTATTCGGCTCTAAAATAGGAGTATGAATCGGCCCATAGTGATAAACAGGTCAAAGCAGTGGAAAGCTGCCATGGATGATGAGGTGAAATCACTGGAAGAGAATGAGACCTTCAGCCTCACCCACTTGCCACCAGGCAAACGGGCAGTGGGGGGCAGGTGGGTCTACGACGCACTTAAAAGTAACATTGATGGATCAGACAAATACAAGGCGAGATTCGTAGCAAAAGGCTACAGTCAAAGAGCAGGGACTGACTACGAAGAGACATTCTCACCCACAGCAGATATCATGCAAAAGGCAGCACAGGAGCAATTAGTCCTGCACCAAATGGATGTAAAGACGGCCTATTTGCATGCACCGATTGATTGCGAAATATACATAGAGCAGCCAGAAGGCTATGAGAAAGTCACCAGCCGGTGAAAAGCTAGTGTGCAAATTACACAAAGCTCTCTATGGCCTTACGCAGTCCGGTAGAAATTGGAATGCAATGTTACACACATGTTTAACTGAGAATTATTTTGTACAGAATCGCGCTGATCACTGTGTGTACACAAATGAGAAACATGATGAGAAAGTGATGTTAATTGTTTGGGTTGACGACGACCTTATCATAGCTGCTAGCAACAAGGGCATGCTCAACAGTGTGAAAATGATGCTCACTGAAAGATTTCAAATGAAGGATCTAGGAAAGTTGAAGCATTTTCTAGGTATCGATTTTGACCAAACAGAAGGTGAAGTCAAAATGTCACAAAATAAATATGTGAACAAAATTCTAGAGCAATTTGAAATGCAGGATTGCAGGTCCAGAGAGACTCTGTGTGAAGCTAAACTAGAGTACACTGAAGATGCAGAAGAAATGACAGACCCAAGAAGGTTCAGAGAGGCAGTGGGAAGCCTGATTTACTTATCCACATGCAGCACTCGACCAGACATCAGTTTTGTGCTTAGTAGGTTATCCCAGCATTTTGCTGAGCCAACTCTAGGACACTGGAACACAGTGAAGCATGTGTTTAGATACCTAAAAGGTACAGCAGAACAGGAGTTATGCTTCAAAAGAAATGAGACGGATAAACTAGGTCTGAGAGTTTATAGCGATGCAGACTGGGCATCAGATGTGTCTGACAGGCGAAGCACATCAGGATATTGTGCCAGTCTGAGTGAAGGAAGTTACCTGATCTCATGGAAGACAAGAAAGCAAACTACTGTTGCATTATGTACATGTGAGTCAGAGGACATGTCTTTAGCCTCAGCCATGCAGGAATGTATCTACCTAGAGCAACTACTCAGGGGATTTGACAAATACAAAAATGCACAAACAAAAGTATTTGAAGATAATCAAGGTACTATAGCACTAGCCAAAAACCCAGTGAATAGGCAAAGGTGTAAGCACATCAATATTAAGTACCATTTCATAAGGGAAATTATGAATAGTGGAAGAGTGATTTAGGAATACTGTCCTACTGAGCAGATGATTGCAGATGTGCTGACAAAGCCAGCCACCAAGATCAAACTAAAGAGGTTTGCTCGGGACATGTTCGGCACTGTTTTCTTTTCTTATGTTGCACTGTATTTTATTTTCTTCAAGGTAACCCAGTGAGAGCTAAGAGCGAGTGGGGGTGTTAAGTTTACTGATAGGTGGTGCCCCCTGCTGAAAAATCCAGTAAAAACCAGCTGATGATGGTTGCTGGTTTTAGGTGGTTTTACCTGGTTTTACCTGGTCTTAGGCTGGTTTAGATGGTATACCAGGCTGGACATGCTGGTCAGCTGGTCTGGCTCATTTGTGTATTTGGTTAGCTGGTAGAAGGCTGGATTCTGCTGGTCTTTGCTGTTGAGCCAGCTGGCTGGCCAGATGACCAGCAAAGCCAAGCTGGTAGATGGTCAAATGGTGGACTGACCAACAAAAACCAGCTTACCATCTGGACTTAGCTGGTCTAATGACTGGACAGACCAGCAAAGCCAAGCTGGTAGCTGGTGTATTGAGTGTACTGGCTTTTGATGAGGTCAGATCAACATATGGAATGTCAGAACAGGTCAGCTCCATTTATGGAGCGTGATGATCTAGTTTCTAGGGGATGATCCAGTCTTCTCCCTCACTGACAGTGTCGTATGGACACGGCCATGCTGTATAGGCGTGACGGACAGACGCCCATATATGGTGGTGCGACGGAGCCACTGACTGACATGTTTCTCAGGTTTTCATAGTAATCTGTGGCCTACGGTTGCAACTATACCAGTAAGACGCCTGAGGGTGAGGTCGTGTGCACTGGCCATAATAGCGTGTCTTGAGTGTACATGGTTTGATGAGGTCAGATCAACATATGGAATGTTAGAACAGATCAGCTCCATATATGGAGATCTAAGGGTGGCAGCGGGGGCAGTGTCTTGAGTGTACAGTGTTTGAGGGCCCAGGTAGGGCCGGAACTTCATTTTTAGGCCTGTTGAGAACTCTTGTTTTCGCCGGCTGCCTGGCTAACAAGTCTGGAAGTCCCTCGGAGCCCAGGAGGCTGCACTTATAACTTTGGGGCAGGCCCGTCTAGAGTTTAAATGGACAGGTATCAGTCAAAAAATGTTTAAGGCCTCCAATCGGAAGCAGCAATTCTGCTCTTGCCTGCACTATTCAAGGAGAAACCAGAGTTGCTGTTTGAAGTTGAGGTGAGCCATGAACCGTTCACTAGTGTGAGAAGCACTATGTAATTGAAGCACATTGTATTATTGCATTAGTTTTTATATTATCATATGGTTGTTTCTGTTTTTGACACAGTGGCTCTGCAGGAGACTAGCCAGAGGGTGTGCGTTTCTCTGATGGTTAATGGTATTCCCTCTCCCCAGGGCCAAGCTCAGACCAGCACTGACATGTCGACACCAAAGATGATGCTGAAAGGCTGCAGGGAGGGTCACCCCAAGAAATATGACCACATCATGCTGTCGATGGATGACCAGGTAATCACAGAGGAGAGTGTGGACATCTCAATGGCACTGGGACTCCTACTGTGCATATATTTTGTGTTCAGAATCCAGTACCCTAAAGGACTGAAACAGTCAAGTGTGTTGTTGACAATTATATATGTTGTTTCACTTGTTATAGCCTACATATGTTGTGTGTGTGTGTGTGTGTGTGTGTGTGTGTGTGTGATGAAATGAAGGCTCTGTGATGTTATGTGTGTGTGTGTGTGTGTGTGTGTGTGTGTGTGTGTGTGTGTGTGTGTGTGTGTGTGTGTGTGTGTGTGTGTGTGTGTGTCTTTGATGAAATTAAGGCTCTGTGATGTGTGTGTGTGTGTGTCTCTTTGACGAAATTAAGTTATTTTTGCATTTTAAGGTCTGACGCATTCTGTTCATGTATTTTTTTTTTTTTTTTTATATTTATTTATTTGTTAGTGTTTACTACTTTTTATTTTATGTAAGCACATTTTACATCTAAATTTTTTTTGTCATTTTTTTTTTTTTTGTTAAACAGTATTTGAAGCTGGTGTATTTTACATTTAATGTGCAGCTTGAATAAAATGCAGTGTATTAGAACTTGTAACCTGGATTTGGTCTTACTTTATTTGTTTGCAATATAGTACCTATGGCTACCTAATCATCCATCTTCAACCGCTTATCTGTAGTCTGGTCACGGGGCAACAGCTCCACCAGAGTGCTCCAGATTTCCCTCTCCAGAGCAACATCAGTGACTTCCTCCTGGGGGATTCCGAGACGTTCCAAGGCCAGTGAGTCGATGTATTTCCTCCAACTGTGCCTTGGTCTGCCCCGGGGTCTCCTCCCAGTGGGACGTGCGTCGAGGACCTCCCTAGGTAGGCGCCCGAGAGGCATCCTAACCAGATGCCCGAACCACCTCAGCTGACTCCTTTCCAGGCGAAGGAGCACACGATTCTACTCCGAGTCTCTCTCGTCTGACTGAACTTCTCACCCTATCTCGATCTAAGGGAGATGCCAGCCACCCGTCGAAGAAAACTCATTTCGGCTGCTTGTATTCGCGACCTTATTCTTTCGGTCATGACCCACACTTTAGACTTAATATATTAGTGCCCCTCACTTCACACAGGTGTGATTTTTTAATACCATGGGACCCTGGCTGAAATTCACCAGCAAGACCTAAGCCTAAACCCAAAACAAACTATGAGCTGGTCACCAGCTAAAACCAGCATAAACTGGTGACCAGCAAAACCATCAAAATACCAGCTAAGACCAGCATAAACTGGTAACCAGCATAAGCTGGTGACCAGCAAAACCATCAAAATACCAGCTAAGACCAGCATAAACTGGTGACCAGCTACCAGTTTAAACCAGCATGGACCAGCAAAACCTAGCTGGTCAGTCACCAGCTAAGACCAGCAAGATGGCGTCCAAAACACACTCTAAAGCTGGTCACCAGCTAAGACCAGCAAAAGGTGGTCACCAGCTAAGACCAGCAAGAAAGTTGCTGGTCCAGCTTATGCTGGTCTATGCTGGATTTTTCAGCAGGGCCCTTACTCTATCTGTTTATGTACTGTGTTGTATTGTATGCTTAAGGTTTACGCACAGGACGCGACGTCATTACGTTCTATGCTGGAGAGCGCCAGAATATGCCGCTGAAATGAAAACAGCCAGAGGCTGTATGATACAAATAAATATGCTGGTAGGCTAATGATAGTAAAAAGGACTTGCTTATTCTCCATCATGCATTGACGCTGTGCATCACAAAGCTTGACAATTCATTAGAACAAAACTTCCATTTAACAAACATAATACATTATTATAGTGGAAAATAATGGAGCAAAACGTGCAAAAATGTAATTCTAAAGTCAATGACTCCTCAAGGTCACCAGAGGTCAGTCAGAAAGTGGTTCCACGTCTGAAATCAAACCTTGGGGTGTGTAGATGATATTCTGAAAGTTTCATGCTTTAGTCATAAAATACACAATAGGTTTGGTTAACTGCGTACTATAAGTCTTAAAACATATTACGAATGGCAAATTAAACAATGAAAACATAACTCCTAATGGGTATGTCCCATGACATAACTTGTCAATGGGAGGGAAAGTTTTAGTGGACTGTAGTTTTAGGCTATGTTTCACTTTTATTGCTTTTCAGTTTTTTTCGGTACTTGCAGCTGATAGGTTACATTTAAAACAATATTATGGGAATCAGTGTAGGTCCACAGTTAGGATAGTTTTGTCCACTTTTATATTAATTTTGCATGCAATAAAGTGCTGACAAGGTGCACACTTTTTGTCCGCGGTGTGTTATGTGTTATTTGGATTGTTGATTATCAGCACTTTATATGGTAGGTCTCAGTACGATATTCAACAAAGTGTTTTGTGTGTATACTTACTTTTTCTAGGCAAAGACTTCTGATACATGTTTAAAAAAAAGGTTTCACTGGTATGAGTCCTTGGCGCTTCAATAATAATATTGGTTATCACCTAATTCATGAAAAACCTTATGCCCATACCTAACACCATGCCAAAAATGTAAAACTTGTCACCAAGTGCACAATCTTGATGATTTTCGCCGAATTTCCTCCCAGCTATTAGTGCTTTTTCTGGTTTTATCCTCGTAAAATAAAAACACCTTAAATAAATAGAGCATTTTTCACTCTTGTTGCAAGTTGCATGATGTCATATGTCCAGCTGTGTGTGTGTGTGTGTGTGTGTCCGGTAACGTGTGTGACAAATCGTACGACTTTGATCTTTGATCGGCCACTATAATATGTCCATTTCGCCTAGGGTTTCCTCTCGGTGATGTCTCTATTATATTTATACGGTTTATACGGTTATAAGGTCAAGCCCTATGGAATATATGGAATGCACATGCTAATAAAAAGTATTTAAAATATTGCTTTGATGCTCACATTAACCTAAGTATTATGTTGTTTTTTTATTAGCACGTGCATTCCATACATTCCATAGGGCTAGACCACACATGGACACATGGCAAAGTTCCTATTGAGTGAAAGATTTTATTTTTCTATTTAGGGCAAGGGCAAGTATATATAATGTTCTAAGTCATATTTGTGTTGCCAGGGTTCCTTAAGTCCTTAAATTGTCACTTTACAAATGTGTATAGGCCTACACGCCGTGGCGGCGACTGAATACACTACTACACTGTCACAATTCAGTGACAGTTAAGGCTCATTCATAGTCTGGATTTTCGGTGGTGGGGTGACCACTCCACCGCACCGGTGGTGAGCTGACCACCGGAGCTGAGCGGTGAGTGAAAACATGTTGTAGTTCACCACCGAAAATCCAGACTATGTATGAGCCTTTACACACCTCCTTCACCAGGGGGCGAAATGCTTAGAATGATCCTCTATTGCGCATGGCCGCATGCCTTAACCACGTTGACCCGGAACTGGATCTGCGTGAGTGCGTGTTGTGGCTCCGTCTTTTGAGCTAATTTAGAACTTCCTGTCTGAGAGCTAGCTAATTTAAGACATCCGGTTGCCTTCAGAATAAAATAAGAATTTTTAATTAATAATTATTACATTACATTATTAGTATTATTATTACATTACAGTTATTGTAAAGACACACATTATGTTTCTGTGTAAAAATAAGTAATTAAATAACATCAAAAAGTTATCTAAATGGATAAATGCTATTCACTGGAGTGAATATTCTATTATATTCTAAAAACGACTTATAAATCCTAAAGCCTTGTTTATACTTCACTGTGCAACGGTCCTATGCTGGACAATAGCAGATATGCAAACTCACAGCACATCTCATTCAAGACACTGAACTTGCAGATCTGCCATTTTTGAACACACTATAAAGTTAACCATTTATCATGCTGCTCTACGTGGCACTGCATTCTGTGACATTAAACCAAATGGCATTTTCCACTCTATGACACTAGGCCTACTGTTCTACATTTTTGTCTAATAAAATAGGCTATTAATTTAATCAATCAAACTGCATTAACTAACAGAGATACTACTAACCAAGCTATCCATGTCAACATGCTCTATAGGAGTCTCAATAACAGGTATAAGTAACGTTTAATGTTTAGTAATTTTTAATGTAGCAGAAAAGGCCATTCATTGAACAGAGTTTTGCACAATTTTAACATCCCAGATCGATTGAAATATGAATCTACTGTGCTGTGCTACACCATGATATATTAAGAGTACAATAACATTCCATTGTGAATAAAAACGTATTAACCACAGTGTAATGCTAAAGGTTTCATCACAGGGCTGTCTGCTTCATGTAATATCATTAAAAGTGTTGTTGGTGACAGTTATATGAGTTGGAAGCATTAAGACCCATTTTAACCCTCAATGGCTTCCTTTCTGACAAATAACTTTATTGTAAAAAAAAAAAAAGATTCACGCGTAGCTATTTTGCATTTACAATAGAGCACCGAAGTCTGACGTCACTTTCAGTAGAGGGCGTCAGTCCCCAGGTTCATGTATTTGTTTAGTTGCATTGAAAGCCTCATTATAACAACTGTGTTTGAACAATAAACATGTCACCCCGGCCGCTTCACTCATATGGATATGAAGAATCAACTGACTGAGAGAAAACGCTAATGTTACTGCTGCTGAATTAGTTCGATTTTCGCTAGAAGCAGACCGTATCATATATGAGTGACTGACTGTTGCAAACGATACAGAGACACCTCCCTGACAATAACGCCGAGACAGCTTGTTTATTTTTGGACCACAACGCTTATAGTAGACCAGGGGAATGGTCGGGATGAGCCAGTTACGTCAGGACTTCGGTGCTCAATGAGAAGCGGATGGGATCAAGGGACCCGGATGTAACGTAGAAGGACTACAATTTGACTACAATAAATTCACTGTTAAATCTCGCGGGCGTGGCCTCACACCGGAAGGAAGTGCCGCCGTCCTCAAATACGGAAGAGACGCGTGGAGGTCGGCTTGGTCAGTGTTTGTTTGGAAGTGCCACGTCACCATCTTCCGGGTCCGTCTTCGGAGCAAGTAAGTGATTAAATGTTATTTAATACTTAACGCTGTTGTTGTTTTTGTGTTCAAACGTCTATCACTTGAAGTTACTTGTTATGATGTTTATATATGATGTTTGTACGAAACCGTAAAACAGTGTTTCAGTAGCCAATGGTTACTGTTGAAGGTTTATAAACAACGGGCCCGTCGATGACCGAGTGTTTTTCCTTCTTACCAAAACAAACACAATTGTTTTTCCATCTAGTCGAGGTCCATTATTCATTAAGTATTTGAGCCACGGACCACCATGTTACATTTATAGACTCACATTAGAAATGAGCGAGTTATGATTAAAAGAACGTATAAGACGTATGATCTTGGCTCTTTGCTCTTTAACACACGACACAGACGGCTAGCTAACTAGGCTAGCTAGCTTCTAGCCTGTTGTTTGTTGGTGAAAGACTCCAAGCTGGGAAGTGTATTTCAGCGAGTAGCTATACGTGGTTTTGTTTATTTTCTGTAAAGTATAACCCTCGCTGCTACTCGCTGAAATACACTTCCCAGCTTGGAGTAAATAAACAAAACCACGTATAGCTACTCGCTGAAATACACTTCCCAACTTGGAGTCTTTCACCAACAAACAACAGGCTAGAAGCTAGCTAGCCTAGTTAGCTAGCCGTCTGTGTCGCTCATTTCTTGCTCATTTAAAAAAAGGTTATATACTATGTAAACTATGAAATGCAGGCTTTCATTTGGTATATAGAACGTTTGTGTAGGCCGTCTCTATGAAACGGTATCAATTGAAAAGGAAATGTCGGGAAATCGCTTATTTTTTCCCTCACGCACCCAGCGCCAAGATCACGCGTCGTGTAGGCCGTCTCTACGAAACGGTATCAATTGACTAATGATCATTATGACTTGCTGTTTGCTGTATCTGTTTTTTTTAAATAGCAAAATACTGGGTCAATTGTCTGACTTTGATTGCTTAAAGTAGACCTGCATAAAATTCTGTAGGCCTACTGCAGCTATTTACAACCAGGTAGTGTATAAGTTAAATTGAATTGTTGTACTTTCAAAAGGGTTTATTGGGGCACCTAAGGTGTTAGATCTCATTCTTCTGCCCTTTGTTTCATTGCACACATGTTAAAGCATTGGTCTAAAACTACATAGCCTATATCCATTGAAAACTCTGTTAGCCTACTAGTTACTTTTTAGATTGTATTATTACAAAATATACACTAAACAACTTCAGTCCTATATTTCTTTACTTTAACTTACTTTTACTTTAACCTAGTGGGGGAGTGGTTAGTGGGTGGGGGAGTGATTATGCAAGAAATTAGGGTTGTGGACAAGTATCTATTGTCACACCCATTCAAGTGGTGCTAAAATTTCAGGATTCTTTGCATGGCTTATTCTCTGCTTTGGGGTTTCTGTTTCAACAAGTTTTAGATGGTCATATCTCCTTCAATTATTGTCCAATTTCATTGAATGATACATCATATGAAAGCTTACATTCTGTACTTTAATAATTTACTGTAATCTGTAAAAATCGAGTTGAGGCATATTCTGCTGGCACTGGTCACAGATTCTAAACACAACAAGTAACTTAAAAAGTGATAACATGTTTGAGCCACGGACCACCATTTCACATTAATAGACTCTCACAATGGTGGTCAGTGGCTCAAATGGGTCTGAGAGACTAGATGGCGTCAAATGTTGGTCCGTGGTTCAAACGCTGAATAAATAATCGACTAGAGGTGAGAAGAGTATTGTTTGGTAGGTAAAGGACACACATTCTGTGAAAATTGGCGCGAAGCAACAAACATTCTTTGAAATTGGTGGGAAACGATCCCGGGCACTCATGTTAACAAAGCTCAGTCACTAACCACTATGCTACAATCAGCATTATATAATTAAAGGATCAAAAGTAGCAATCTTCTACATTCTCTAATTGTGTAGTTTTTTGGAAATTAAGCAGATGCTTAACAACAATTGAACTATTGAGAGTGTAAAGATCTACTATTGGGGTCAATTTAGCCTGACCTAAGCAGAGACATTTCTGGCCTAGATGGGAGGGTCGCGTCTCAGAAAAGCGCGCACCCTGATTGGATCTCATCGATCTGTCCGTCACCCCCGGCCCCTCCTCTCCCCCCTAGTGCAGCGCTACGTCACATCATTTAGAGCGACGCCTACGCGGAAGGGTTGACTCCCACTTTTAGACTGGTTCAGCCCACGGCTTTTTCCAGGCTTTCATCTTTCGCGCAGACGAAATGAAAGCCTGGGTATCGAGGCTAGGGTCAATTTGGTTACCTAAATTAAATTGCTCTGTATTGTGACAGTAATCATTGCTATAGAGTGTGTGTTCAGTAACAGTGTTAAATAGCTCTATAGTGTGACAGAAATCATTGCTATAGTGTGTGTTCAGTAACAGTGTTAAATAGATATTGTGACAGTAATCATTGCTATAGTGTGTGTTCAGTAACAGTGTTAAATAGCTCTATATTGTGACAGTAATCATTGCTATAGTGTTTGTTCAGTAACAGAGGTCTCCCGGTCTCTCCAGCTTTTTGTTAAACACAGTCCCATAGTCACAGTACCTCCCATTCACTCCCACTCAGTCCCATTCACTCCCATTCACTTTTATTCACTCCCATTCAGTCACATAGTAACAGTACATCCCATTCAGTCCCATTCACTCCCATAGTATCAGTCCCATAGTAACAATACCTCCCATTCACTCCCATCCACTCCCATGCACTCCCATAGTATCAGTCCCATAGTAACAGTACCTCCCTTTCACTCCCATTCAGTCCCATAGTATCAGTAACTCCCATTATCTTGCAACACAGCAGCCAAGTATATGCAGAACACGTATACACGCATTTGACATAACACAAACAACAAGACAATTTACATACATAAAGACATGAAGACAAGAGCAATATCCACCGCTTTGATTATCCTGTGGCTACTACAACTCCTGATTAAACCCTTTTCTATTTATTAAAGAGCTGGAGAGACAGGAATATTCCTGTTACTGAACACACACTATAGCAATTATTACTGTCACAATAACTTTGTACTTTTGCTACTGATGTTTGTGTGCAACATTTGAGCTGGTGTCAAGTCACCTTAATTCAAGTGATAGATTATATACAGGGGCATGCCATATGGTCTACCTGCACAGCCTTTGTGATTACTGGTAGATCACGATGTACCTTTTGGGCACCCCTGCAATACAGGATTCCTGTCCAGAATTGTTTTTTATTAAATATAGAGGGTTTAAGTGTAGGGTTTGTCATGTTGGTGTTCTCTATAACTTTTCGTCCTGGGCATGACGTTAAACTGTCCAGTGTAACTCCAAGTTACATGGGGTGGGTATGGTTTGAGAGTTTGTGATGCTCAGTTCTTTTTTTGCGTCTCGGTTCCTCAGGTGGAAGCTGCATAGTTGGGTTTTTGATGGGTTGGGTTTCAAGTGGCTGGTCGTTTGTTTAGATATTGAAAAGGAGGGGGGCGAGCGCGCTACCTTGTGGGAGGCCGTTCTTTTCGGCTTTCCATTTACTCCTCTGGTCATTTAACTGAACATAGAAGCGCCTGTTGTTGAGGAGGCTTTTCCTGACCATTGTGCGGTGTTGGACAGTGTCGTAGGCAGCAGAGAGATCTCTGAATGCTGCTCCAGTTATTTGTTTCCCCTCAAACCCATCCTCAATGTGTTGGGTGAGGTTGAGCTCTGTCCAGCACAGGAGCGGCTGGGACGGAAACCAGCTTGGTCTTTAGTCAGCTTGGTATCTATGAGTGGCAACAAGGCGTTGGAGTAGCAGCTTCTCATATAGCCTTGTAGGTGATGCAGAGGGAAATGGGTCGGTAGCTCTTTGTGGATAATGGGTCCATGCCAGGTTTAGGGGTTGCAACAACGTTGGCCTTTTCCCAGACAGAAGGGATGGTTTTCTGTGCTATGCATGTGTTCAGCATCCCCACAAGCCAGGTCTTTGCGTTGGGTCCCAGGTGCTGTAACATTTCTGCCAATAGGTCATCAATCCCTGCTGCTTTTCCGGGTTTCAACTTTCCCATTGCAGTTTCAAGTTCTTCTAGGTCGAAGGGTTTGGTTTGAGGGCTGGCTGATTGTGGTTGGTCTGATACCACTGTGCGATGGTATTCTCCTGTGGGTCGGTGGCGGTCTTGGTCACAACTGGTGGCCAACAGTTGTAACCAACACCGCCACCGACCCACATAGAATACCATCGCACAGTGGTATCAGACCAACCACAATCAGCCAGCCCTCAAACCAAACCCTTCGACTTAGAAGAACGTGAAACTGCAATGGGAAAGTTGAAACCCGGAAAAGCAGCAGGGATTGATGGCATACTGGCAGAAATGATACAGCACCTGGGACCTATCGCAAGGACCTGGCTTGTGGGGATGCTGAACACATGCATAGCACAGAAAACCATCCCTTCTGTTTGGAAAAAGGCTGGAGTAGTTGCAATCCCTAAACCTGGCAAAGACCCATTATCCCCGAAGAGCTACCGACCCATTTCCCTCCTCTGCATCACCTACAAGCTCTATGAGAGGCACTACAATTTCTGAACAGACTATATTTACATCAATATGTCTGGGTCCCCACCTACTCACTCAGGGTTGACGTGTCACACCTGCAGTGATGGGAGGGGCACCAAAATGTGGTATTTTGATTGTTTAATGGGGGCACTCCCTTAGTATAAAAGTGTATGTTTTGTGTACACATGACCTGATGAAGATCAAATGGATCGAAACGCTGTCAGTATTTCAACAAAGAACGTCTTTCTTATACCTGTGGTGTGCGGGCTCCATCCAATACCTACACCAGTTGTGATGCAACAGAGTTTGCTGTGACCGTTGTGAATTATGGGTGGTGTGGTTTTTGCCAAGACGGTGGATTGTGGCCCATGCCTTCCTGCTGTTATTTGTCATTTTGGTGTTCTCTATATCTTTTCGTCCTGGGCATGACGTTAAACTGTTCCGTTCGAGAGGACCAGCGACCCTCGAATGTAAACGGCCACGGAAGGAAATTATGTGTGTGTGAGGTGTTCTCTATAGGTTGGGTTTCAGGTGGTTGTATTGTAGTAGCTTGACATTTCTTGGAGGGCACTTTCAAGGACAGACTCAATCTTCTGGAAGTCTGCTTGTTGGGTCGTAATGCAGAGGTTGTCGGCGTAGATGAAACGCTGGCATTAGGCATTGGGTAGTGGCTGGTCGTTTGTGTAGATATTGAAAAGGAGGGGGGCGAGCACGCTACCTTGTTGGAGGCCGTTCTTTTGGGCTTTCCATTTACTCCTCTGGTCATTTAACTGGACATAGAAGCGCCTGTTGTTGAGGAGGCTTTTCCTGACCATTGTGCGGTGTTGGACAGTGTCGTAGGCAGCAGAGAGATCTCTGAATGCTGCTCCAGTTATTTGTTTCCCCTCAAACCCATCCTCAATGTGTTGGGTGAGGTTGAGCTCTGTCCAGCACAGGAGCGGCTGGGACGGAAACCAGCTTGGTCTTTAGTCAGCTTGGTTAGGGAGGGGGGATAATCATCAAGTTCAAAATTTAAACGCACCCATTTGGGAGTTGATTAACACTATAAATACAAGACTTTTGACACCAAAAGTAACTCTGTATCTTGAAAATAACCCCCCACCCCTTGAAAATCAAAAATATAACCCAAAAAGGGCCATTCCGCCTGGTATTCATAAGTTATTCTTGCTGTTTTTCTATATGCTGTTGAATAAATATTTTCAAACTCATTTGGGAATTAATAAACACTATACATAGAAGAACTGTAACACCTCAAAGTAACTCTGTATCTTGAAAATAACCCCCAATTCCTCATTAAAATGAAAAATAACACAAAAAACTAGTTTTCTGGCTATTCTGCCAGTTATGCATTCACTAATCTTACTGTCTGCTAATACTATTAAAGACTTTAAAGTCAGAATACTTTGTTGAAGATTAGATTTAAATTTCAAAGACAAAACAGGTCATTTTTATTCAGTCACATTGACAAATAACTTTAACTTTTCAGTCTCTTAATAGCAGCTCTTATGTAATTCTGTCACTCCTGTCCAGATGCCAGCCTTTCAAGACTTTCTTGGAATTTCTCATATTCCAGTGTGGTTCGGTCACTCCTCTTGCCCAGGTACGACATGAGGGCATCTCCAAACTCCTCTTCCCACTGGGCAGAGTAATCTGGATTCGGAAGATAGGATCGACTTTAGGCAGAAGCGTGGTACTTGCTCTGGCAAACTGAACCTCCAACTTCATCCTCTGCATTGTTGTTCAGAGTTGTATCCACAAGTAACTTCTCAACTTCCCCACTGTCAGTGAAGGGGCCACCTCTAGACTCCAGTGTCCAGCATGTCTAGTCTCTTCCTCTCCTTTCTTTGAGCCATCTCTTGTATCTGGTCTGCCCCACTCTCACATTTTGTCTTCATGAGTTTACTCCAGTTGAGTTCGACCTCCCTTTTTGCTTGGGCTGCTGCCTTGAAACCTCTGAAGGATGTAATCTGTCCAGCCCTAAGCTCCTGGCTCTTCTGCAAAATGATTGACCTGCTGACTGTGTTTAATGTGTGTAGCTTCTTCAGTCTGTAGTCCACCTTGCCACATTGTCTCTCCATTCTAATGTTGTGCACAGGGGTTTCATCTATCTTGGTTGCCTGTTCGCTGACAGGATAGTCCATTGGGAAGGTCTTCTCATCAATGCCATAGTCCCTCCTCTGTCTGGCCAGGACAGTCTGCAGGTGGGGCTGCATGAGATTGGTTATCTTCTTCACTTCCTCCAAGTGTCCGGCAGCCATGTCTGACACTGAGTTCAGGACCTCCTCTGTGTAGGTCTTCTTTACGCCACTGAAAAGCTCGTCAGACACTCCAGGATACTCGGGTGTTGTGAACATTGTCACTGATTGGCTGGCCCAATCCTGTATGCAGTCCCTTGTAGAACTCCCTGAGCAGAGTATTGGTAGCATCTTTCTCTATGGTTCTGGCATAGAAGGGTTACACCAAGTGCACACCCAGGCAGGCAAACACCACAAGGTAGGGAAGCTCCATCACTTCTCTGACGAGGCAGGCCAGGCGGTTGTTTATATGAGGGTTCTGGCTCAGGAACTCTGTCAGATGGCCAAAGTGGTAGGTTAGGACTGCTGCTGCCCTGGAGAGACACCCAAACCTGCTGTCTTTGTAGGCAAACAGCACACTGGATACCTGCCTTTGCTCAAGGAAGAGGAGGAATTCCTTATAGCGGTTCCAGGGTTTGTGGGCATACTCAGGAGCCACCAGCTTGAGGCACATGTCCAGTGCCTGTCCAGCTACACTGGCATTCTTGCTGTCTACATCCAGATCCACCATGAAACTCTGTAGCACTTGCTCCATCTTCATATCAGCCTCCAACAACCGCATTGCCTTATTCATGGCACTGCTGAAGCCCAGTGTAGTGTGGGTGCCACAAAATATCTGCCCTCCTGGTGTTTCCAAGTTGTAAATCTCTGCCAGCAGCTTTGAAAACCCTTTGTTGTGCTCTGTACTGTCAGTCATGTGTGTATCTACTAGTTTATACACATCCTCCACACTGACTCCTCTGACCGATGCCAGTATTTCGAACCCCATATCCACTTGCATTGCTATGTCCTCAGTGGTCTCTCAATGATTTCTCCTGTTTGCTTGCAGTCAACCAGGAGCCAAGATGCATTATGTAAATGTACCTTAATACAATAGAACTTTGGAATATCTGACAGGTGAACCAAAGTCCTCTCTAAGATTTAATTACATTTTTTAATGAAAGAAAATGTGAAAAAGTGGTAAATTAACATGTCCGATTTAGTTTTTTGGGTGGGGTGGGGGGTTTATTTCATGCTAGGTACCAACTCCCAATACAAAATATCTCTCAAATGACCCAATGCACCATCCCTGAAATGGGCATAATCATTTTCCAATATTTTTATTTTTAGGCCATTTATCCCCCCTCCCTACTTGGTATCTATGAGTGGCAACAAGGCGTTGGAGTAGCAGCTTCTCATATAGCCTTGTAGGTGATGCAGAGGGAAATGGGTCGGTAGCTCTTTGTGGATAATGGGTCTTTGCCAGGTTTAGGGATTGCAACCACTTTGGCCTTTTCCCAGACAGAAGGGATGGTTTTCTGTGCTATGCATGTGTTCAGCATCCCCACAAGCCAGGTCTTTGCGTTGGGTCCCAGGTGCTGTAACATTTCTGCCAGTAGGTCATCAATCCCTGCTGCTTTTCCGGGTTTCAACTTTCCCATTGCAGTTTCAAGTTCTTCTAGGTCGAAGGGTTTGGTTTGAGGGCTGGCTGATTGTGGTTGGTCTGATACCACTGTGCGATGGTATTCTCCTGTGGGTCGGTGGCGGTCTTGGTCACAACTGGTGGCCAACAGTTGTAACCAACACCGCCACCGACCCACATAGAATACCATCGCACAGTGGTATCAGACCAACCACAATCAGCCAGCCCTCAAACCAAACCCTTCGACTTAGAAGAACGTGAAACTGCAATGGGAAAGTTGAAACCCGGAAAAGCAGCAGGGATTGATGGCATACTGGCAGAAATGATACAGCACCTGGGACCTATCGCAAGGACCTGGCTTGTGGGGATGCTGAACACATGCATAGCACAGAAAACCATCCCTTCTGTTTGGAAAAAGGCTGGAGTAGTTGCAATCCCTAAACCTGGCAAAGACCCATTATCCCCGAAGAGCTACCGACTCATTTCCCTCCTCTGCATCACCTACAAGCTCTATGAGAGGCACTACAATTTCTGAACAGACTATATTTACATCAATATGTCTGGGTCCCCACCTACTCACTCAGGGTTGACGTGTCACACCTGCAGTGATGGGAGGGGCACCAAAATGTGGTATTTTGATTGTTTAATGGGGGCACTCCCTTAGTATAAAAGTGTATGTTTTGTGTACACATGACCTGATGAAGATCAAATGGATCGAAACGCTGTCAGTATTTCAACAAAGAACGTCTTTCTTATACCTGTGGTGTGCGGGCTCCATCCAATACCTACACCAGTTGTGATGCAACAGAGTTTGCTGTGACCGTTGTGAATTATGGGTGGTGTGGTTTTTGCCAAGACGGTGGATTGTGGCCCATGCCTTCCTGCTGTTATTTGACATGTTGGTGTTCTCTATATCTTTTCGTCCTGGGCATGACGTTAAACTGTTCCGTTCGAGAGGACCAGCGACCCTCGAATGTAAACGGCCACGAAAGGAAATTATGTGTGTGTGAGGTGTTCTCTATAGGTTGGGTTTCAGGTGGTTGTATTGTAGTAGCTTGACATTTCTTGGAGGGCACTTTCAAGGACAGACTCAATCTTCTGGAAGTCTGCTTGTTGGGTCGTAATGCAGAGGTTGTCGGCGTAGATGAAACGCTGGCATTAGGCATTGGGTAGTGGCTGGTCGTTTGTGTAGATATTGAAAAGGAGGGGGGCGAGCACGCTACCTTGTTGGAGGCCGTTCTTTTGGGCTTTCCATTTACTCCTCTGGTCATTTAACTGGACATAGAAGCGCCTGTTGTTGAGGAGGCTTTTCCTGACCATTGTGCGGTGTTGGACAGTGTCGTAGGCAGCAGAGAGATCTCTGAATGCTGCTCCAGTTATTTGTTTCCCCTCAAACCCATCCTCAATGTGTTGGGTGAGGTTGAGCTCTGTCCAGCACAGGAGCGGCTGGGACGGAAACCAGCTTGGTCTTTAGTCAGCTTGGTATCTATGAGTGGCAACAAGGCGTTGGAGTAGCAGCTTCTCATATAGCCTTGTAGGTGATGCAGAGGGAAATGGGTCGGTAGCTCTTTGTGGATAATGGGTCTTTGCCAGGTTTAGGGATTGCAACCACTTTGGCCTTTTCCCAGACAGAAGGGATGGTTTTCTGTGCTATGCATGTGTTCAGCATCCCCACAAGCCAGGTCTTTGCGTTGGGTCCCAGGTGCTGTAACATTTCTGCCAGTAGGTCATCAATCCCTGCTGCTTTTCCGGGTTTCAACTTTCCCATTGCAGTTTCAAGTTCTTCTAGGTCGAAGGGTTTGGTTTGAGGGCTGGCTGATTGTGGTTGGTCTGATACCACTGTGCGATGGTATTCTCCTGTGGGTCGGTGGCGGTCTTGGTCACAACTGGTGGCCAACAGTTGTAACCAACACCGCCACCGACCCACATAGAATACCATCGCACAGTGGTATCAGACCAACCACAATCAGCCAGCCCTCAAACCAAACCCTTCGACTTAGAAGAACGTGAAACTGCAATGGGAAAGTTGAAACCCGGAAAAGCAGCAGGGATTGATGGCATACTGGCAGAAATGATACAGCACCTGGGACCTATCGCAAGGACCTGGCTTGTGGGGATGCTGAACACATGCATAGCACAGAAAACCATCCCTTCTGTTTGGAAAAAGGCTGGAGTAGTTGCAATCCCTAAACCTGGCAAAGACCCATTATCCCCGAAGAGCTACCGACTCATTTCCCTCCTCTGCATCACCTACAAGCTCTATGAGAGGCACTACAATTTCTGAACAGACTATATTTACATCAATATGTCTGGGTCCCCACCTACTCACTCAGGGTTGACGTGTCACACCTGCAGTGATGGGAGGGGCACCAAAATGTGGTATTTTGATTGTTTAATGGGGGCACTCCCTTAGTATAAAAGTGTATGTTTTGTGTACACATGACCTGATGAAGATCAAATGGATCGAAACGCTGTCAGTATTTCAACAAAGAACGTCTTTCTTATACCTGTGGTGTGCGGGCTCCATCCAATACCTACACCAGTTGTGATGCAACAGAGTTTGCTGTGACCGTTGTGAATTATGGGTGGTGTGGTTTTTGCCAAGACGGTGGATTGTGGCCCATGCCTTCCTGCTGTTATTTGACATGTTGGTGTTCTCTATATCTTTTCGTCCTGGGCATGACGTTAAACTGTTCCGTTCGAGAGGACCAGCGACCCTCGAATGTAAACGGCCACGAAAGGAAATTATGTGTGTGTGAGGTGTTCTCTATAGGTTGGGTTTCAGGTGGTTGTATTGTAGTAGCTTGACATTTCTTGGAGGGCACTTTCAAGGACAGACTCAATCTTCTGGAAGTCTGCTTGTTGGGTCGTAATGCAGAGGTTGTCGGCGTAGATGAAACGCTGGCATTAGGCATTGGGTAGTGGCTGGTCGTTTGTGTAGATATTGAAAAGGAGGGGGGCGAGCACGCTACCTTGTTGGAGGCTGTTCTTTTGGGCTTTCCATTTACTCCTCTGGTCATTTAACTGGACATAGAAGCGCCTGTTGTTGAGGAGGCTTTTCCTGACCATTGTGCGGTGTTGGACAGTGTCGTAGGCAGCAGAGAGATCTCTGAATGCTGCTCCAGTTATTTGTTTCCCCTCAAACCCATCCTCAATGTGTTGGGTGAGGTTGAGCTCTGTCCAGCACAGGAGCGGCTGGGACGGAAACCAGCTTGGTCTTTAGTCAGCTTGGTATCTATGAGTGGCAACAAGGCGTTGGAGTAGCAGCTTCTCATATAGCCTTGTAGGTGATGCAGAGGGAAATGGGTCGGTAGCTCTTTGTGGATAATGGGTCTTTGCCAGGTTTAGGGATTGCAACCACTTTGGCCTTTTCCCAGACAGAAGGGATGGTTTTCTGTGCTATGCATGTGTTCAGCATCCCCACAAGCCAGGTCTTTGCGTTGGGTCCCAGGTGCTGTAACATTTCTGCCAGTAGGTCATCAATCCCTGCTGCTTTTCCGGGTTTCAACTTTCCCATTGCAGTTTCAAGTTCTTCTAGGTCGAAGGGTTTGGTTTGAGGGCTGGCTGATTGTGGTTGGTCTGATACCACTGTGCGATGGTATTCTCCTGTGGGTCGGTGGCGGTCTTGGTCACAACTGGTGGCCAACAGTTGTAACCAACACCGCCACCGACCCACATAGAATAGACTTAGAAGAACGTGAAACTGCAATGGGAAAGTTGAAACCCGGAAAAGCAGCAGGGATTGATGGCATACTGGCAGAAATGATACAGCACCTGGGACCTATCGCAAGGACCTGGCTTGTGGGGATGCTGAACACATGCATAGCACAGAAAACCATCCCTTCTGTTTGGAAAAAGGCTGGAGTAGTTGCAATCCCTAAACCTGGCAAAGACCCATTATCCCCGAAGAGCTACCGACCCATTTCCCTCCTCTGCATCACGTCTTTCTTATACCTGTGGTGTGCGGGCTCCATCCAATACCTACACCAGTTGTGATGCAACAGAGTTTGCTGTGACCGTTGTGAATTATGGGTGGTGTGGTCTTTGCCAAGACGGTGGATTGTGGCCCATGCCTTCCTGCTGTTATTTGTCATTATGGTGTTCTCTATATCTTTTCGTCCTGGGCATGACGTTAAACTGTTCCGTTCGAGAGGACCGGCGACCCTCGAATGTAAACGGCCACGAAACGAAACTGTGTGTGAGGTGTTCTCTATCATTTCATTCCAGACTTCACTGTCTATCTCCTGTGTTTTCCATTCATCTTGAGCGTTACACAGTCGTCTGATGTGCGGGGGGAGGTGCCGGCTAGCGCATAAAGGCACGGACGGGACAGGTGTTGTCTTGACCCATCCCGTGATGATGCGACAGGTGTCATTTAGGGCTGTGTCGACCAATTTGGTGTGACGTGATCGGCTCCAGCTTGAGCAGGCATACTCTGCTGTAGAGAAAGACAGGGCCATGGCAGTTGCACGGATTGTTTGTGGGTCTGCGCCCCACTTGGGAGTTCACTAGTTTTCACAGGATGTTATTGTGGGTGTTGACCGTGGCTTTTGTGTTCTCCAGGTGTTTTTTTGAAGAAGAGTGTCCTGTCCAGTGTAACTCCAAGATACATGGGGTGGGTATGGTTGGAGAGTTTGTGACCATCCCAAGTGACGCTCAGTTATTTTCTCGCGTCTCGGTTCCTCAGGTGGAAGCTGCATAGTTGGGTTTGTGTGTCTTTCTTTTTCTGTCTTTCTTTCTTGGGACGGAGATCAAGGTAGACGCCATAGGAAGGCTCAACACTAGCCGATGCCCCTAGAGATCCATCCCAAAGCTTCCCTCAGGGAGCACAGCAAGCCAGCTAGCCAGCAAGCCTGCCCAGTCAGCCAACGCAGCCAGTCAGCTCCGCCAGTCAGCCAGTGTAGAAAGTCAGGCTGCCAAGCCAGAGCATATCAGCCCTTGCAGTCAGCCATTGCAGCCATACCAGCCTTGCTCAGTCAGCTCAGCCAGGCCTCTCTTGAGGCCTGGCTCTCTGTCTGCCTGGCCCGGTCTGCCCTGCCCTGCCTTGCAGCAACAGAACCAGCCTTTCTGGAAAGCCAGCCAGCTCAGAATGCGAGCTGAGCAAGCCAGTGCAGCAGCAAGCCCAGACTAGGTTACCGCAGCCTTACTGTGCAGCCACAGCCACTCAGTCTAGACCAGCAGGAGCTGGCCAGGCTCCAACCCTTGCAGCGCAGCCTTAGGCCGGACAGTCCCCCTGCCTGCACTTTGTTGCCTTCCTGGCCTGTCTGCCTGCCTAGGCGCCTCGGTCTTCCTGTCTGTCTGCCTTGGCCTGCCAGTCTGAAACTGGTTTAGACTAACTGCGTGCTTGCCAGCTGCGCTGGCTTGCTGAGCTCGTATTCTGAGCTGGCTGGCTTGCCAGCAAGGCTGGTTCTGTTGCTGCAAGGCAGGGCGGGGCAGACCGGGCCAGGCAGACAGAGAGCCAGGCCTCGAGAGAGGCCTGGCTGAGCTGACTGAGCAAGGCTGGTATGGCTACAATGGTTGACTGCAAGGGCTGATGTGCGCTGGCTTGGCAGCCTGACTTTCTACACTGGCTGACTGGCGGAGCTGGCTGGCTGCGTTGGCTGACTGGGCGGGCTTGCTGGCTAGCTGGCTTGCTGGACTCCCTGAGGGAAGCTTTGGGATGGATCTCTAGGGGCATCGGCTTGTGTTGAGCCTTCCAACGGTGTCTACCTTGATCTTCGTCCTAAGAAAGAAAGACAGAAAAAGAAACACACACACAAACTCAACTATGCAGCTTCCACATGAGGGAGGCAGGCAGGCACGCAGGCAGGCACAAGCTGCCTGCGTGCTTGCTTCGCCCTCCAGTTGCTGCTCCAGTTATTTGTTTTCCCTCAAACCCATCCTCAATGTGTTGGGTGAGGTTGAGCTCTGTCCAGCACAGGACGGGACGGAAACCAGCTTGGTCTTTAGTCAGCTTGGTGTCTATGAGTGGTATGAGGCGTTGGAGTAGCAGCCTCTCTTGTAGGTGATGCAGAGGAGGGAAATGGGTCGGTAGCTCTTTGAGGATGATGGGTCTTTGCCAGGTTTGGGGATTGCAACCACTTTGGCTTTTCTCCAGACAGAAGGGATGGTTTTCTGTGCCATGCATGTGTTCAGCATCCCCACGAGCCAGGTCTTTGCGTTAGGTTCCAGGTGCTGTATAATTTCTGCCAGTATGTCATCAATCCCTGCTGCTTTTCCGGGTTTCAACTTTCCCATTGCAGTTTTGAGTTCTTCTAGGTCGAAGGGTTTGGTTTGAGGGCTGTCTGATACCACTGTGCGATGGTATTCTCCTGTGGGTCGTGGCGGTGTTGGTTACGACTGTTGGCCACCAGTTGTGATGCAACAGAGTTCGCTGTGACCGTTGTGAATTATGGGTGGCTCCCTGAGGTCCTTGATCGCCATTGGGTCCAACAGTGGTCATTGAAGCGTGCACACACATGCACACATGCACCTACACACACAGGGGCACATGCGTATGCACACCTGGACCTTTAAATGAACAACAACACAAAAACTAAGGCACTGGTGTCGGACTTCTGGTTTACCGGAACGGGGTTCAACTCCCTGCAGTGCCCTGCTCAATGTGTTGTATTTCATTCATTGGTCCATGGTCTCAGGTCATTGAGCGGCGCGCTATAGTGTGCGATTCTTCATCATTGTTGAGGATTTTTTAAAGGTGAAAATCAAGGAAAAGCAAAAGGCTATAGTCCATGGTCACGGAACGCACACTGGTCAAGGTCATTTATACTGGTGAAGATCATTTACTAGTCTTCTAAAGGTCATTTATACTGGTGAAGATCATTTACTAGTCTTCTAAAGGTCATTTATACTGGTCAAGGTCAATTACTAGTCTCATGAAGGTAATTTATACTGGTCACAGTCATATACTGGTCACGGTCATTTCTACTGGTGAAGGTCATTTATACTGGTCAAGGTCATTTGTACTTGTCAAGGTCATTTATACTGGTCAAGGTCATTTACTAGTCTTATTGAAGGTAATTTATACTGCTCAAGGTCATTGATATTGGTCAAGGTCATTAAGTGGCACGCTATAGTGCGCGATTCTTCATCATTGTTGAGGATTTGAAAAAAGGTTAAATTGCAGAAAAGCGAAAGGCTAAAGTCCATGGTCACGGAGGGCATACTATAGTATGTTGTTTTTCTTTTTTTTGGTGGTGTGCGGGCTCCATCCAATAACTACACCAGTTGTGATGCAATAGAGTTTGCTGTGACCGTTGTGAATTATGGGTGGTGTGGTCTTTGCCAAGACGGTGGATTGTGGCCCATGCCTTCCTGCTGTTATTTGTCATGTTGGTGTTCTCTATATCTTTTCGTCCTGGGCATGACGTTAAACTGTTCCGTTCGAGAGTACCAGCGACCCTCGAATGTAAACAGCCACGAAAGGAAATTATGTGTGTGAGGTGTTCTCTATGGGTTGGGTTTCAGGTGGTTGTATTGTAGTAGCTTGACATTTCTTGGAGGGCACTTTCAAGGACAGACTCAATCTTCTGGAAGTCTGCTTGTTGGGTCGTAATGCAGAGGTCGTCGGCATAGATGAAACGCTGGCATTAGGCATTGGGTAGTGGCTGGTCGTTTGTTTAGATATTGAAAAGGAGGGGGGCGAGCGCGCTACCTTGTGGGAGGCCGTTCTTTTCGGCTTTCCATTTACTCCTCTGGTCATTTAACTGAACATAGAAGCGCCTGTTGTTGAGGAGGCTTTTCCTGACCATTGTGCGGTGTTGGACAGTGTCGTAGGCAGCAGAGAGATCTCTGAATGCTGCTCCAGTTATTTGTTTCCCCTCAAACCCATCCTCAATGTGTTGGGTGAGGTTGAGCTCTGTCCAGCACAGGAGCGGCTGGGACGGAAACCAGCTTGGTCTTTAGTCAGCTTGGTGTCTGAGTGGCAACGAGGCGTTGGAGTAGCAGCTTCTGATATAGCCTTGTAGGTGATGCAGAGGGAAATGGGTCGGTAGCTCTTTGTGGATAATGGGTCTTTGCCAGGTTTAAGGATTGCAACCACTTTGGCCTTTTCCCAGACAGAAGGGATGGTTTTCTGTGCTATGCATGTGTTCAGCATCCCCACAAGCCAGGTCTTTGCGTTGGGTCCCAGGTGCTGTAACATTTCTGCCAGTAGGTCATCAATCCCTGCTGCTTTTCCGGGTTTCAACTTTCCCATTGCAGTTTCAAGTTCTTCTAGGTCGAAGGGTTTGGTTTGATGGCTGGCTGATTGTCGTTGGTCTGATACCACTGTGCGATGGTATTCTCCTGTGGGTCGGTGGCGGTCTTGGTCACAACTGGTGGCCAACAGTTGTAACCAACACCGCCACCGACTCACATAGAATACCATCGCACAGTGGTATCAGACCAACCACAATCAGCCAGCCCTCAAACCAAACCCTTCGACTTAGAAGAACGTGAAACTGCAATGGGAAAGTTGAAACCCGGAAAAGCAGCAGGGATTGATGGCATACTGGCAGAAATGATACAGCACCTGGGACCTGACGCAAGGACCTGGCTTGTGGGGATGCTGAACACATGCATAGCACAGAAAGCCATCCCTTCTGTTTGGAAAAAGGCCGAAGTGGTTGCAATCCCTAAACCTGGCAAAGACCCATTATCCCCGAAGAGCTACCGACCCATTTCCCTCCTGCATCACCTACAAGCTCTATGAGAGGCACTAAAATTTCTGAACAGACTATATTTACATCAATATGTCTGAGTCCCCACCTACTCACTCAGGGTTGACGTGTCACACCTGCAGTGATGGGAGGGGCACCAAAATGTGGTATTTTGATTGTTTAATGGGGGCACTCCCTTAGTATAAAAGTGTATGTTTTGTGTACACATGACCTGATGAAGATCAAATAGATCGAAACGTCAGTATTTCAATAAAGAACGTCTTTCTTATACCTGTGGTGTGCGGACTCCATCCAATACCTACACCAGTTGTGATGCAACAGAGTTTGCTGTGACCGTTGTGAATTATGGGTGGTGTGGTCTTTGCCAAGACGGTGGATTGTGGCCCATGCCTTCCTGCTGTTATTTGTCATTTTGGTGTTCTCTATATCTTTTCGTCCTGGGCATGACGTTAAACTGTTCCGTTCGAGAGGACCGGCGACCCTTGAATGTAAACAGGTGCTGGGACAGGGACAGGTGTTGTCTTGACGCATCCTGTGATGATGTGACAGGTGTCATTTAGGGCTGTGTCGACCAATTTGGTGTGACGTGATCAGCTCCAGCTTGAGCAGGCATACTCTGCTGTAGAGAAAGACAGGGCCATGGCAGTTGCACGGATTGTTTGTGGGTCTGCACCCCACTTGGAGTTCACTAGTTTTCACAGGATGTCATTGTGCGTGTTGACCGTGGCTTTTATGTTCTCCGGGTGTTTTTTGAAGAAGAGTGTCCTGTCCAGTGTAACTCCAAGATACATGGGGTGGGTATGGTTGGAGAGTTTGTGGCCATCCCAAGTGACGCTCAGTTCTTTTTTCGCGTCTCGGTTCCTCAGGTGGAAGCTGCATAGTTGGGTTTGTGTGTGTCTTTCTTTTTCTGTCTTTCTTTCTTAGGACGGAGATAAAGGTAGACGCCGTTGGAAGGCTCAACACAAGCCGATGACCCTAGAGATCCATCCCAAAGCTTCCCTCAGGGAGCCCAGCAAGCCAGCTAGCCAGCAAGCCTGCCCAGTCAGCCAACGCAGCCAGTCAGCTCCGCCAGTCAGCCAGTGTAGAAAGTCAGGCTGCCAAGCCAGAGCATATCAGCCGTTGCAGTCAGCCATTGCAGCCATACCAGCCTTGCTCAGTCAGCTCAGCCAGGCCTCTCTCGAGGCCTGGCTCTCTGTCTGCCTTGCCCGGTCTGCCCTGCCCTGCCTTGCAGCAACAGAACCAGCCTTTCTGGCAAGCCAGCCCGCTCAGAATGCGAGCTGAGCAAGCCAGTGCAGCAACAAGCCCAGACTAGGTTACTGCAGCCTTACTGTGCAGCCACAGCCACTCAGCCCAGACCAGCAGGAGCAAGCCAGGCTCCAACCCTTGCAGCGCAGCCTTAGGCCGGATAGTCCCCCTGCCTGCACTTCGTTGCCTTCCTGGCCTGTCTGCCTGCCTAGGCGCCTCGGTCTTCCTGTCTGTCTGCCTTGGCCTGCCGGTCTGAAACTGGTTTAGACTAACTGCGTGCTTGCCAGCTGCGCTGGCTTGCTGAGCTCGTATTCTGAGCTGGCTGGCTTGCCAGCAAGGCTGGTTCTGTTGCTGCAAGGCAGGGCGGGGCAGACCGGGCCAGGCAGACAGAGAGCCAGGCCTCGAGAGAGGCCTGGCTGAGCTGACTGAGCAAGGCTGGTATGGCTACAATGGTTGACTGCAAGGGCTGATGTGCGCTGGCTTGGCAGCCTGACTTTCTACACTGGCTGACTGGCGGAGCTGGCTGGCTGCGTTGGCTGACTGGGCGGGCTTGCTGGCTAGCTGGCTTGCTGGGCTCCCTGAGGGAAGCTTTGCGATGGATCTCTAGGGGCATCGGCTTGTGTTGAGCCTTCCAACGGCGTCTACCTTGATCTTCGTCCTAAGAAAGAAAGACAGAAAAAGAAAGACACACACAAACTCAACTACGCAGCTTCCACATGAGGAAGGCAGGCAGGCACGCACGCAGGCAGGCACAAGCTGCCTGCGTGCTTGCTTCGCCCTCCAGTTGCTGCTCCAGTTATTTGTTTTCCCTCAAACCCATCCTCAATGTGTTGGGTGAGGTTGAGCTCTGTCCAGCACAGGAGCGGCCGGGACGGAAACCAGCTTGGTCTTTAGTCAGCTTGGTGTCTATGAGTGGCATGAGGCGTTGGAGTAGCAGCCTCTCTTGTAGGTGATGCAGAGGAGGGAAATGGGTCGGTAGCTCTTTGGGGATGATGGGTCTTTGCCAGGTTTAGGGATTGCAACCACTTTGGCCGTTCTCCAGACAGAAGGGATGGTTTTCTGTGCCATGCATGTATTCAGCATCCCTACGAGCCAGGTCTTTGCGTTAGGTTCCAGGTGCTGTATAATTTCTGCCAGTATGTCATCAATCCCTGCTGCTTTTCCGGGTTTCAACTTTCCCATTGCAGTTTCGAGTTCTTCTAGGTCGAAGGGTTTGGTTTGAGGGCTGGCTGATTGTGGTTGGTCTGATACCACTGTGCGATGGTATTCTCCTGTGGGTCGGTGGCGGTGTTGGTTACGACTGTTGGCCACCAGTTGTGATGCAACAGAGTTCGCTGTGACCGTATGAATTATGGGTGGCTCCCTGAGTTCCTTGATCCCCATGGGGTCCAACAGTGGTCATTGAAGCGTGCACAGACATGCACAAATGCACCTACACACGCACAGGCGCACATGCGTATGCACACCTGGACCTGTAAATGAACAACAACACAAAAACTAAGGCACTGGTGTCGGACTTCTGGTTTACCGGAACGGGGTTCAACTCCCTGCAGTGCCCTGCTCAATGTGTTATATTTACATGGTTCATTGGTCCATGGTCTCAGGTCATTGAGCGGCGCGCTATTGTGTGCGATTCTTCATCATTGTTGAGGATTTAAAAAAAAGGTGAAAATCAAGGAAAAGCGAAAGGCTATAGTCCATGGTCACGGACCGCATACTGGTCAAGGTAATTCATACTGGTGAAGATCATTTACTAGTCTTATGAAGGTAATTTATACTGGTCAAGGTCATTTACTAGTCTCATGAAGGTAATTTATACTGGTCAGTCATATACTGGTCACGGTCATTTATACTGGTCAAGGTCATTTGTACTTGTCAAGGTCATTTATACTGGTCAAGGTCATTTACTAGTCTTATTGAAGGTCATTTATACTGCTCAAGGTTATTGATCAATATCAATGACCTTGATGACCCCAAGGTCATTAAGTGGCATGCTATAGTGCGCGATTCTTCATCATTGTTCACGATTTGAAAAAAGGTTAAATCGCGGAAAAGCGAAAGGCTATAGTCCATAGTCTCGGAGGGCATACAAAAATGTGTGGTGCTATACAGGCCATTCTGGAAAATTTGGGACAGAGGTTCATCGTTGGCATCCAGGGAGTGTGTGTGCAAAATTTGGCATCGACCGGGTTAATGGTGCTGGAGATTAGCTGTTAACAAACTGACGGACACACACACACACACTCACTCAGAGTGCAAAACATACTCTATCCCCATGGCTTTGGCCTGGTGCCATACCGTTATTAATTATTGCCTACAATGTCAATTGTGAAATTACTTTACCGTTGCAATGCAAAATTTACATTTCAACGAATGGACCTCGTAAAACAAAACAAAAACCAAGGCACTGGTTGTGGTACTTCTGGTTTACCGGAATGGGGTTCAACTCCCTGCAGTGCTCTGCTCAATTTGTTGTATTTACATGGTTCATTTTTATTTTCTGCTCATTGTGTTGCCTTTTCATAGATGATAACCCCCAGGTTCTTTAATGTGTTTGCACTCCCTACAGTTAGGTTACCAAGTCTATTTATTTATTATTTCTGTTCACTAGAACTAGAACCAATTACCAAAGTAGGCTTTCTAATGACACAACTCGCCTTTGTTTTTATGTGTAGCAAAAACGTTCTTTTTATTTACGCCAAAGAGTAGAGGCTGGTCTGCATTCATGCGAGCGGGGAAGTTTAGAGTAACATAGCTCTAAATGAAACGCATTAGAGCTATGGACCAGAGCTAGTAGTCATAGCACTTCATGGTATATGCATAGTTTATATAGTTTCATTATAGATATATTAAACAGAGAGGACTGGAGTCAATTGGGTTATATTATGTTTAACACTAATTTGAAGCTGTCAAAATCTGACAGACTTCTGGCGGCCATGGCCACGCCCACCTTTTGGTAACGCCCACTTTCGGCCAAGCCCACAAAAAGGACCCCCCCATGTCATTTGCCAGGCAGGCTCCACTCTCAGACAGATATTTGGCTCCGTCTTATGAGCTAATTTAGAACTTCCTGTCTGAGAGCTAGCTAATTTAAGACATCCGGTTACCTTCAGAATAAAATAAGGTTATTTAATTTGTTAATTAAATAATTGTCAATGCCCCAAGGCACAGCACTTTTTTGAGCGTTGACCTCAGTAGAAGGTCTGCTGCCGTGAATTTTACACCTCTCCCACTTAGCGGAGAGTGGGGTGTGGTACAGGACATCTCCCCGAACGCGTGGGTATACTGCATCTACAAGTAGTACAAGATAAATTGAAACCATTGACACCTACTTCGATGGTTCAGTTGTCATCTATGCCGGGGAATTTAGCAGCTCTCATTCAAGCGTTTTTTCAAAATCCAGGTCACACATTTGATTGCAAAACAATCTGTGGTGTCACTCAACAACTAGTGAATAGCATCTTACTTGGCCTTAGGAATGCACAATGACCCATTAGATTTTATACACAAACTAGTAGTTTGGTTGAGTATGTGTGGTGTCCACACAGTTGTTCAAGCAAAACATACAGACATCTGTACATTCTGTGCCTGGACAGTTGAAAGCAATTAACAGAACAATAACGGAGGACAATTTAGAAGAAGATGATGATGATGTGGTTTTATGCAATGAAAGTCTAAATGACAATATGTGTGAAGCTATACCATTACCAATTCTAACATTTCTACAACAGACATCTGCTATCAAAAAATGTCACACACGGCTTGAAGAAGCAGCAGCGCAGGACTCAACATTTAGACGGAAACTTGAGAAATTCAATCTAGCCAACACATCAGTGTCATTAGAGTCTCAGAAATGTTCTAGGACAGAAGTATGCACCATATTAAACAGCTTTGTAGAATACACACTTCGGTCTCCTTTCCTTGGAGATGACCTGCTTTGCCTGAAAAGTCTTAGTCTGTATAGTTGTACTCAATGTGGTGACAAGGCCTTACCATCTACAAAGAACATGTCACAATTCATAGTGCAGCCACTTGACGTGTCACAAAAAGGCATCTTAGACACTATTGCACAAATATTACCTGCTCAATCTGAACAATGTGAAACATGTCAGCAGGAAAAGAGCTTATCAACATATGAAGTAATTAACAGCCCACAGACCTTACTTCTCCTGTTAAGAGCTGGCACAAAAATTCCAAAAACGTTCAATTTATCCTGTCTGTACCACCAAAATGAGTATGCTTTGACCAGTATGTGTGTATTTTTCGACAGGCCACCATATGCGTCATTGTACATCCTTAAAGATCATAAATGGCATATCTGGACAAATGAATCGAATGACACAGCAGGATATACCTTTGAGCTGATGCAAAGAACATCCGCTCGACAGCACACAAAGACAGTAGTCACAAGTAGTTTCTATGTCGTGTCATACGAGAAAATAAACAGTCGAGAAATAATCAAGTTTCGTCAGGACAAACAAATGCATAAATGCACAGACAGATGCAATCAACGCACACAAGTGACACCCATTCCAAAGCTAGAGGTAACTCCTTGACCTGACTTAGCTTGCGTAGAGAAAGTGATTTCATGTCAATGCCCCAAGGCACAGCACTTTTTTGAGCGTTGACCCCAGTAGAAGGTCTGCTGCTGTGAATTTTACACCTCTCTCGCTTAGCGGAGAGTGGGGTGTGGTAGAGGACATCTCCCCGAACGCGTGGGTATGTCCAGATAGTTGCCTCGCGGAGGCCTCTTTGTCCAGTGTCCATTCTGGGTCCGGAAACGGTACTTTTTTCAGCGTTGACCACAGTAGAAGGTCTGCTGCTGTGAATTTTACACCTCTCCCGCTTAGCGGAGAGTGGGGTGTGGTACAGGACATCTCCCCGAACGCGTGGGTATGTCCAGATAGTTGCCTCGCGGAGCCGTCTTTTGTCCAGTGTCCATTCTGGGTCCGGAAACGGTACTTTTTGTCAGCCTTGACCCCAGTAGAAGGTCTGCTGCTGTGAATTTTACACCTCTCCCGCTTAGCGGAGAGTGTGGTGTGGTAGAGGACATCTCCCCGAACGTGTGGGTATGTCCAGATAGTTGCCTCGCGGAGGCCTCTTTGTCCAGTGTCCATTCTGGGTCCGGAAACGGTACTTTTTTCAGCGTTGACCACAGTAGAAGGTCTGCTGCTGTGAATTTTACACCTCTCCCGCTTAGCGGAGAGTGGGGTGTGGTACAGGACATCTCCCCGAACGCGTGGGTATGTCCAGATAGTTGCCTCGCGGAGCCGTCTTTTGTCCAGTGTCCATTCTGGGTCCGGAAACGGTACTTTTTGTCAGCCTTGACCCCAGTAGAAGGTCTGCTGCTGTGAATTTTACACCTCTCCCGCTTAGCGGAGAGTGTGGTGTGGTAGAGGACATCTCCCCGAACGTGTGGGTATGTCCAGATAGTTGCCTCGCGGAGGCCTCTTTGTCCAGTGTCCATTCTGGGTCCGGAAACGATACTTTTTTCAGCGTTGACCACAGTAGAAGGTCTGCTGCTGTGAATTTTACACCTCTCCCGCTTAGCGGAGAGTGGGGTGTGGTACAGGACATCTCCCCGAACGCGTGGGTATGTCCAGATAGTTGCCTCGCGGAGCCGTCTTTTGTCCAGTGTCCATTCTGGGTCCGGAAACGGTACTTTTTGTCAGCCTTGACCCCAGTAGAAGGTCTGCTGCTGTGAATTTTACACCTCTCCCGCTTAGCGGAGAGTGTGGTGTGGTAGAGGACATCTCCCCGAACGTGTGGGTATGTCCAGATAGTTGCCTCGCGGAGGCCTCTTTGTCCAGTGTCCATTCTGGGTCCGGAAACGGTACTTTTTGTCAGCATTGACCCCAGTAGAAGGTCTGCTGCTGTGAATTTTACACCTCTCCCGCTTAGCGGAGAGTGTGGTGTGGTAGAGGACATCTCCCCGAACGTGTGGGTATGTCCAGATAGTTGCCTCGCGGAGGCCTCTTTGTCCAGTGTCCATTCTGGGTCCGGAAACGGTACTTTTTTCAGCGTTGACCACAGTAGAAGGTCTGCTGCTGTGAATTTTACACCTCTCCCGCTTAGCGGAGAGTGGGGTGTGGTACAGGACATCTCCCCGAACGCGTGGGTATGTCCAGATAGTTGCCTCGCGGAGCCGTCTTTTGTCCAGTGTCCATTCTGGGTCCGGAAACGGTACTTTGTCAGCCTTGACCCCAGTAGAATGTCTGCTGCTGTGAATTTTACATCTCTCCCGCTTAGCGGAGAGTGTGGTGTGGTAGAGGACATCTCCCCGAACGTGTGGGTATGTCCAGATAGTTGCCTCGCGGAGGCCTCTTTGTCCAGTGTCCATTCTGGGTCCGGAAACGGTACTTTTTGTCAGCATTGACCCCAGTAGAAGGTCTGCTGCTGTGAATTTTACACCTCTCCCGCTTAGCGGAGAGTGGGGTGTGGTACAGGACATCTCCCCGAACGCGTGGGTATGTCCAGATAGTTGCCTCGCGGAGCCGTCTTTTGTCCAGTGTCCATTATGGGTCCGGAAACGGTACTTTTTGTCAGCCTTGACCCCAGTAGAAGGTCTGCTGCTGTGAATTTTACACCTCTCCCGCTTAGCGGAGAGTGTGGTGTGGTAGAGGACATCTCCCCGAACGTGTGGGTATGTCCAGATAGTTGCCTCGCGGAGGCCTCTTTGTCCAGTGTCCATTCTGGGTCCGGAAACGGTACTTTTTGTCAGCATTGACCCCAGTAGAAGGTCTGCTGCTGTGAATTTTACACCTCTCCCGCTTAGCGGAGAGTGTGGTGTGGTAGAGGACATCTCCCCGAACGTGTGGGTATGTCCAGATAGTTGCCTCGCGGAGGCCTCTTTGTCCAGTGTCCATTCTGGGTCCGGAAACGGTACTTTTTTCAGCGTTGACCACAGTAGAAGGTCTGCTGCTGTGAATTTTACACCTCTCCCGCTTAGCGGAGAGTGGGGTGTGGTACAGGACATCTCCCCGAACGCGTGGGTATGTCCAGATAGTTGCCTCGCGGAGCCGTCTTTTGTCCAGTGTCCATTCTGGGTCCGGAAACGGTACTTTTTGTCAGCCTTGGCCCTTGACCCCAGTAGAAGGTCTGCTGCTGTGAATTTTACACCTCTCCCGCTTAGCGGAGAGTGGGGTGTGGTATAGGACATCTCCCCGAACGCGTGGGTATGTCCAGATAGTTGCCTTGCGGAGCCGTCTTTTGTCCAGTGTCCACTTTATAAAGTCCGTGCACTCCAGTGAATAGCATTTATCCATTTAGATAACTTTATTATTATTATTATAAGGATTTAATTACTTATTCTTACACAGAAACATAATGTGTGTCTTATAGCATCATATAGCATCATTTAAATGCTTAATTTGTAGTTTTAATGTGCAAATTAAACTTTTTTTCAATACTCTAGAGGGTACTCTTATTTTGAAGAGATCGTCCACCGGAAGTCTTAAATTAGCTCAATAGATTAGCTCACTAGACGCTGCCGCGTGTTGTTTATGATTTTCATGTCGCGTGATCGGCGAGCAAGAGTAGCCTACTGTGTAAAAATGTCTCATAAAGGAGGTGAAATGTTTCAAATAGAGTCTGTACGGCTGTCGATAAATGAACACCTGACGTCGGTGAGAGAGGAGATATCGTTTGTTGTCAACGAGCGCCTCAGTTCGGTGGAACAGTTCATGTGCAGCCTCTTTCAGAGAGAGATAGAGACGCTAGTAGAAACTCTGCTGGAGAGACAAGACAAACTGCTGGACGTGATTTTACAGCCACACGTCAAACGACATACAGCGGCTTTGTTATGTAAGCTGCATTTAAACACATTTACACATGTTTGAGGCAGTAGCCACTTATTGCGAATCCCTTTTCTTTAAGAGCTGTATAGGACACAATATTGTATATTTGAACAAGCCAAATAGACTTTCTTGGGTTTATCCAGACCTAGGCCTAGCCCCTTTCCGTACCCTTGGTTAGCTTTTCTGAATTGTGGACGTCACTACCCTAGGGTCCCTCGCTCTTATTCCACCCTCTATAGGATGCAAATTTACATACTCTCTGTTCACGGAGACCTGGTCGGTCGCTTGAGTGTTGGTGAGATGTTTCAAATTGATGCATACAACAGCTTTAGGAGACTGCCGCAACGTGTGCGAAGCGGCGTTAACCGATTATTTTTTAATCTTGTTGCTTCGCTGAAATCCTCTCTCTTCCTTGACTTCCTTGTTGACTTAACATTGTACCACTTCCCGAGCGGCGACCGGCTAGCTGCACCTCCTAGTTACTGCCTCTGATTGGCCGACCGCGTACATGCAGGATGTTTATAATGCTGTTCTGTCGTGGGAGGCGGGACATGGGAAGTGAGGAAGAGAGCATTTCAGCGAAGCAAAACTTAAAAAAAAACTCAGTGTAAACAGGAACTGCGAAGATGGAGTGTTCCAGCAGAGGTGCTAGATAGAAAGTGCATAACTTGTGATGTAAATAATGAGATCCAGAACAGTTGAGAACTAAACAGCAGTCACCCTTCCCTTTTCAAATGTTTTATATCATCCACAGCACTTGAATGAACAGTATCCATGTTCCTGTCATTTCACAAAAATAAAAGTTTGACACATGTACTAAAGAACATGACAAATCCACAAAAGAAAATATACAAAAACATTAACATTTAGTAAATGTACTTGTCCTTTATCTTTCAGCCTGTTATACACAACATTTTTTCCACAGTTATGAAATTGATATACTTTTTAAAATTAAAACAAAATCTTTCTACTATTCTGCTGATTCTATTTTTTTATATCCTTTTTATTATTTCAGTTCAGGGTCAGCAACTCTCATGCACCTCTAGCACCTCTGCTGGAACACTCCATCATCGCAGTTCCTGTTTACACTGCACATGTGCAAACCTCCCGCAGGAGACCGGGGCGCACCTCCGTGCTCTATCCTCTTTATTTGTCCTAGTAGAGGGTGGAATAAGCTTCGAGGGACCCTAGGGTAGCAACGTCCAAAATTCAGAAAAGCTAACCGAGGGTGCCGAAAGAGACTAACCTAGGCCCTATTTTCGTCAGTGCCTTACCCCTTACTATTCTATATTTTGAAAAACATTTTTGAATAGTTCAAATAGCCGATCTACAAGCTCACAACGTGTAGATGTAGATCAGCTACTTGAACAGTTTAAAAATGTTTTTCAAAATAGTAAAATAAAAAGGCAAATAAGTTGATCTGCCCTGTGCTTGTGCATTTAAACTGTTAATACAGTATTCAATCAATTACATTCAACCTTCATCTACAACCCATGTTCGTTAGCCATAGATTAAGACTATTATCGATTATGACATGAGATGAGATTACATTTATTGTCAATGTACAGTACAAGTACAGTACAGTAAAAAGTATTTCCGCATCTCACCAAAGTGCAGAAATGTCAGTAAGGATAAATTAATATTAAGTACAGTAGTAACTGCAGATATGAGCAGTATAGTCATTTAAATAAATAAGTAATGATATGAGTAGGAAGGAAACAAACATTAAATATAACCATATTGCACATAGCCCTTATTGCACATACATATCCCAAATGCAGACCAGATTCCACAAGTCTACATTTTTATATCGACAAGTCTTAGGTAGGCCTATTCCCTTTTGGCTCTGCACTTTCACAAGTAAAGCCTGCATCTCTCCAAATGCAAAATATAAGCTGCTTACTGCTTACCTTCTTGTCCCAAATGTTATATAGTACAGCAGTCTTTGTGCAATGTATTGGACCATATCTTTTCCAAAAAGGAAAAAAAAAAAGGTTAAGGACGGTTTAGGCATAGTTTTTGTGAGGTTAGGTTTAGGCATATAACCACGGCCATCAGGTAGAATGCCCTGGGAAAGGGGTAGTCCATAAAGGCAGAGTGTGCAGTACCTGGGAGATGGTGTCTCCCAGGTACTGCACACTCTTGATGATCCGCCTAACGATGTCGTCAGGGCCTCCCTCACTTCCTGCTCAGCAATTTAAGCTAGCGTGTCGGACTACGCAGCCCTGCTTATTTTATTCACACCTGAGCTGGCACCAGCATTAGGGACTTTAAGCGGTTTTCAGGACGGCTCCGCTAGGCGGAAGTAAGGCAGCTGTCAAAATCGTTAAGCAAACAGCCGTCGGTGACGGCGGTTCCCATGGTGTCTATGCAGCATGTGTTAAACAAACACTTTTTTTAAACACCCTGTCGCACATCAGCCAACTTGCCAATATTGCTTAATTAGTGTGGTTGCCCCAAAAGGGGCAACCAGACTCTAGTAATTGTAACACTTTATTATTATTAGTGTGGTTGCCTGAAGGCAACCATACTATTGTTTTTGTGACCTTTTATTATTATTAATAATGTTATTATTATAGATAAACTTTATTTTGTCCCGTTATACCTCCCACAGTTTTTGTCGCGCGCACTCGAGCCATATGTCAAAACGACGGGCTACATCGGGAATCGTGTGCGTGTATTGGGATAAGACATTTGTTGGATAGTTTAATTGATATGAATTAATTAGTGCATTAAATTTCCCCATAGACATGAATGGGAAAATGCAAAAACTCACTTTCAAGTATTTTTTCCTCTGAGACCGTAAGGGCTATACTTACAAGACTTGGAGGAGAGATTCATAATAATTACTAAAATTAATTACCTTAGAAGTATAACGTTCTGCCTCATGGTGGCGCTATAACAGCCAACTTTACCTTTTGGGGTATAACTCTTGAACCGTAGGTCGTAAAATCAAAAATATTTTTTCCCTGGATTCCTTGGGTCATGACGCATCTCCCCATATAGGCCCCGCCCATTTGCGTCTAGATAGATTTCCCGCCATTTTGAATTTTGTTCAAAACACACTTTTTGCTCCTCCTCCTACAGATTTTGTCCAAATTTCACAAAAATCGGTACACATGATCTCCGGACCTATCCGATTAAAACAGCACAGTCAGAATTTAGATCTTCTGTATCGTTCGGCCGTAATCGTCTTCCGAAGTTAGTGGGAGGGGCCTACTTTACAAAACACGCCACAATTCACGCACGGAATGTCAGATCCATCCCAAATCTGAATCACATGTTGAGGGTGGCTTAATCAACGCAGAGCCAAAAGCGATTCCATTTTCGACGGGTGCGATGTGGGCAACCACACTTTGCAATTTCCCGGAATTGCCTCTTTCTAGTTCTTTTTATTTCACTGTAGTCTTTTTTTTGTCACTTTATACCTCCCACACTGTACGCTGTACGCACTTGAGCCATATGTCAAATTGACCGGAAAAATCGGGAATCGTGTGCTTGTATTTTGTTAAGAGAAATGTTGTATAGTTTAATTGATATGAATTTATTAGTGAATTAAATTTCCCCATTGACATGAATGGGAAAAGGCAAAAAATCACATTCAAGTATTTTTTCCTCGGAGACTGTAATCACTATAGTTACAAAACTTTTAGGGATATTTCTTAATTATGACTAAAATTAATTAAAATTATAATTTTATAGGTCGGCCTCATGGTGGCGCTATAACAGCCCACTTTACCTTTTGGCTTATAACTCTTGAACCGTAGGTCGTAAAATCATAATATTTTTTCCCCTGGATTCCTTGGGTCATGACGCATCTCCCCATATAGGCCACCCCCATTTCCGCCATGATGGATTTTCCGCCATTTTGAATTTTGTCCAAAACAAACTTTTTGCTTTTCCTCCTACATATTTCGTCCAAATCTCACAGAAATCGGCACACATGATCTCTGGACATATCCGATTAAAACACCAGATGCAGAATTTTGGTAGTGCGTATCGTTCGGCCGTAATCGTCTTCCGAAGTTAGTAGGAGGGGCCTGTATCACAAAAATGCCATAAATCACGAACGGAATGTCCAATCCATCCCAAATTTGAATCACATGTCCGGGGTGGTTCAATCAACCAAGTTCTAAAAGCAATTCCATTTTCATCCATAGGGGGCGCCGCAAATGCGAGAAATGTAACCGTTTGTCGCAAAAACATGAATTTCGGGGGTTAAATCCCCTCCGAATTACTTACGCATGATCTAAGGCGTGACTTGAAATTGTAATTGGCTGGCAATACTAGTGGGAGGGGCATATGTAAGCCACTGCGGCAACCACACTCTGCAATTTTTTTAAATTGCGAATTTTCTAGTTCTTACATGCACTGGACATGAACAGCAGTGGAAAGAGGAAGGTGCTGGAGCAATCTGTGTTATTCTAAAACCGTTTTAATAAACATCGTTAATATGACATATGGTATTAGTGTTATTTCTTCAACACAATACACAGCATAAGAGAGGTGATGGAGAAATCGGTGTAAATGTATGACAGATATAATTTCAATAAACATGGTTATGAACATGGCGTTGTAGATACTACGTGTACGTGTTGGATCTGCCGTAGTAGAAAGGGCTGCGACAGCCAGCAGGTTTATGTATCGAGCAATGATCCATTTCCGGCTGCCGGAGCCGACTGTCGTAGCCGTCGTTGCTTAAAGTCCCTATTGTTAGCCTCAAACGTACTGTAGTAGGAGTTCAGATCATTGGCCAGAGTTACATCAGCATTTCCGATCGCCATTTGCTTTTGTAACTATAGGGTCTGCCAAAATCTCCCGGAGGGGGCGTTAACATATGTGTCACGTCGTAGCGGCCGCCATGTTGGCAGGCATTTCTGCTTTGTTTACAGTCAGCGACCATCCGTGTGCGTTCTAATTTTTAAACACCAGAGGGAGTTCAACGAGCTCGTTCCTGGCGACAACACAGTGAGCCAACACCAGGATGGAAAGAAAAAACGTCGGCCTCGACATACCTTGCTTACAAGGACAAGCTTAACTTTGAGGAAAAGGAGCGTTACCTCAACAAAATCAAGGATATTGACGGTCTCGACCCCTATGAACACACTGACTGAACAGAGGATTCGATCTTCTACCACCACTAATCCGACTACATTTAATGCTTGTCCTTGTAAGGTATGTCGAGGCCGACGTTTTTTCTTTCCATCCTGGTGTTGGCTCACTGTGTTGTCGCCAGGAACGAGCTCGTTGAACTCCCTCTGGAACGCAAAATTAGAACGCACACGGATGGTCGCTGACTGTAAACAAAGCAGAAATGCCTGCCAACATGGCGGCCGCTACCACGTGACACATATGTTAACGCCCCCTCCGGGAGATTTTGGCAGACCCTATAGGAATGCTCCGATCAGGTTTTTTGGGACCGTTCACCGATTGTTTATCTCCTGATCGGCCGATACCGATGTGCGCAAGGGCAAAATTGGAATATTTCCAATATTATAATATTATCATAATCTGATCTGTCACATGATACCCACGTCAAAACTGTTCCTCTGTGTGTGGAGGAAGGGGAGAATGTTTAGGCCTGTCGCAAAGATGCAAAATGATATTAGGCTATATCTGATTGACATTTATACCACTTAAATGGTGTAAAAGATTGGTTTCTCCAGATCGGGTAAATTTGATTTGGAGTGAATTTCAGCCCATCTCAATCTGTGGCGTATTATCGGAGCATCTCTATTTGTAACCCGTCATTGTCTTCAGTCCTTGCCACACACACTAATTTAAATGCTACACACACAAACTGTACAATGTACATTTATTTACTGGCTATAACGGCTTCCTCCACTATGCAGTTCCGTCATTCTGCTACCAGTAGGATCACCTTTTCAAAACTTTGAGTCAGTTCCATATAATTATATTAGAAAATAGAATTAAATTATTGTTTAGATATGGAATGGTATGGAAATATCAAAAGTTTTGAAAAACTTTTGCCCTATGCTAAAAAAACAAAACAAAAAACACTTCCTTACACCCCTTTGTTTGACTCAATCTCTGAATCAACCTTCATCAACAACCCATGTTACATCAGATCAAAGTACTTATTCCTTATTCTATTCCTTCATTCCAGACCAGTGTGTGGAGTCCAGCCTGCAGGTGAAGATGAGTTCTCCAGAACCATCCAGGACCGTTTCTGTTAAACCTGAAGACCTTCCAGACACCAGGATTGGTCCTGTTAAACAGGAACTTGAAGACCTCCTGGACACCATGACCTCTCCTGTTAAACAGGAACTTGAAGACCTCCCGGACACAAGTACGTTTATGTGCTCTCTCAGTTCTTTGTTTTATTATTTTCTGTTGTATCTCTCATCAATGTTTCAGTTACTGTTATACAAAACCCTGTTCCCACTCACTTAAACTGCCTACAATTCACCTGTATGTTTAATTTCGGCATCCTGTGGGAAAGTATAAGGTATATTTGTTAACTTCAATATCACATTATGTATTTATTTGAAAATTATCTCCATTAGTTGATGACATGGAAGTCAGTAAGTCTTACTGGGGTCCACACATAAACATTACAAAACGCATTTACAAAATCAAATCACACCCAGTGCAATGTGAGCACTGCCTGTTAAATCGCTGCTCAACAGCACCGCCCGGTGGCATCAGCTGTTGCTGTGCTACATCATTTTGGACAAACAAACATTGTGATAGTAAACTAGAGATGTCAGTAAACACACATGGATTGAAGCATCATGAACCGCTAAAAATAACAACATACAATGATGAACCTTCCTGTAATGTTCCGTTCAACTCCTGACCTATTTACAACTTTCCTAGTTAAATAAATAGATAATAGTTCGTTTTACATCTGATTTCCTCAAGACTTTATGATTTCCTCTGTATTAGGCATCTAGAGATCACCATTTTCACTCAATTCTCCTCTCAGCATCTACAGTGAACCCTGGTATTGCCGGTGCCTCCACGATGCCTGCCGTTCAGGCAAACCCAGCCTCCGATCCCTCCACGCAACTCAGAATGTCTGCCTCTTCTGCTGCCGATCCCTCCAGGCAACTCAGAATGTCTGCCTCTGCCGCGGCTGGCCCCTACACACTGCTCATAATGCCTCCCACTGCTGATCCGGCCACACTCTCCTGGTCTCAACCACCACCACCGCCGCCCTGCGTGCTACTGCCACAGCCTATAAGAAATACCCCTGCCACCTCTACCACCATCACTTCCAGACCTGTGCCCTTCCTCCCGGCAGCTTCAGTGAAGCCCGCCATTGCCGGCCCCTCCTCACGGCTCATAATGCCCGCACCCACTACTGCTGGACCCTCCACACGGCTCATAATGCCTGCCCCTGTCACTGTCGGCCCCTCCACACGCTCCTGGCCTCAAACACCACTACTGCCTTGTGCGCTACTGCCACTGCCTGTCGTTGGGCCCTCCACACGGCCCATAATCCCTGCCAGTCGGGCAACCCCTGGCATTGTAGACCCTTCCTCGACACAACCCATATTACCTGCCAGTCAGGCAACCCCAGGCATTGTCCACCCTTCCTCCACACAACCCATAATGCCTGTCAGTCAGGCAACCTCTGGCATTGTAGATCGTAACTCAACACAACCCATAATGCCTGTCAGTCAGGCAACCCCTGGCACTTCTGACCTTTCCTCCACACAAACCATAATGCCTGCCAGTTGGGCAACCCCAGGCATTGCTGACCGACCTACATCAGCCCCTCCACTTATGCCCACAACACCCGGTGCTCAAACTGTTGTGGGCAGTCATCTGTCCTGGGGGAAGTCTACTTACCGAAAGCGTAAGAAGATGGAACTGACAGAATTGTCACGGTGTTACTCGAGACTGCCCCTCTGTAAACTGTGTGGCCGACCGGCTCAGAGACATAGAAAATACAAGAAGAAAACGTATTGCCCTGTAACAATGAAGTCAAGCTCAGCACGTCTGAACAACAGAGTGTTCGGTAGCTATGAAAACTTCACCTCTGCTGTTGACAACATGTAGATATTTGTGAAATGCATACAGATCAGATGTACATAGTATATTGCAAATATTGCCATTTTACCCTGTACATGTTTCTTGTGTAAACAATTGCTTCTTATTTGGCAAATTGTAAATAGTGAAGAATCATGAACAAACACTCATGAAGAAAAATCCTAATCTCTGCTGTTGCTGAGCAGCATCAGTTTGAAATTTGAATCAATTTGACATTATGTCAATTCGAATAAAACTGATGCTGCTGAGCATGAGTACTTGAGTAGAGTCCAGGATGTTTGTTCCTGAATGTTTGTTCATGATTGCTTCATTTGTTGTGAACAAAGTTGTATGTCCATGTTTTGATAGTGTTCATTATTTCTGTGTTACTGTAGTATGTATTACTGTACAAATCCATTTCTGCCTGGCCAAAATCCATACAATGAGAAAAAAATCACTTGTGTGAAGTGAGTGGTGCAACTCTGTGTGGGGGTTCCCGGGGGGTGGGGAGTTCCAGACCCCCAGGAACGTGCCCAGGGGGGGCGGGCCAGTTCTGGTGTGCTGCCCCGCATCATAAACGGTTGAGAAATGACAGAGTTACCGTGTGGCGGTCCCTCTACTGTACCCTCTACTGTACTGTACTGTCACTGTACTGGCACACCCGAAAGCATCATATATACAGTTAATACGTGCGTTTGTGTGTGCGTTAGGTTGCGCACAGGTGGTGAAAAACAACCATGCTGTTTCCGTGCTCATACCCAGCCACCGTTGCAATAGAGCAACGGCCAATCACCCTCAATCACCCATTGGAATGTAAATGCATGCCTTTCAGCCTTTGTATCCTACTGTCTGGCAGGTATATATCTTTGAAAATATTTAGTGCTACGATTGTGTGTTGGGGGACGACAATTAACACATCTTGCCTGCCCAAAATGTAATTTCTGGAAACGCCACTGGTCCAATGACAATTTGTTTTATAAGTTGTAGTGCTGTGTTTCTTTTTCTGTAAGTTTAGTGTTCCTCATTGCATTCAGTAAAGTGGTGTGTGCTACAGTAACAGGAGTTGTGGATGATCAATGAACACTTGGGGTTTAATCATGTTATCTTTACTGTCCTCTAAATATGTTTGGCAGGGGAGGACAACATCAACAACATCAACACACAAAGATACATACTACAGGGAAATTAAAATAGTTTTTCTATCCTTTTTTTTAGTGGTGCAACCACTCCATGGAACAGCAATGAACGTGTTCACCTATGTGTTGGTTCACCTACCTATGTGACGTTAATGAGCACCAGTATGACTGAGTACCACTGTACCAGTAGGGGCGCTGTTGTGCCAGAAACAGAGAGAGAGAGGCAGTGCTGCACTGTTCCCTGCTAATGAGAGAGATAGAGAGAGAGGAGGGGATGGAGAGAGAGGGGAGTTGCACCACTCAGTACACACAGGTGTGATTTTTTTATTATAATCGACGCAGAAAGCGCCAAGCGACGGAGGGGGAGACTTTTCCCTGCGTTCAGTCCGTGCCTTATGACGTTCCGTTTGTTTGGGAACTATCCTTATCTATAATGTGTTTCTTCCTATAAAGCTAAGATCATTGACAAATATATAGAATTGCTTTAATATATATGCATATAGTATATTAAAAAAACAATATAATATACTATCATATATAAATACAAATATATAAGTATAGGGGCATACAAGCCAAATGTGTTTTTTTTTTTTTTTTTTTTTTTTGTTATAATTGATATTGAAGAAGCACAACACAGCATTGTAGAAAATGTGCAGACGGACACAGACAGAGAGCAGTATCCCATGGTTAATCAGTAAGATACAACAGCAGTGAAGACACGTGTGTGTGTGTGTGTGTGTGTGTGTGTGTGTGTGTGTGTGTGGGAGTAATAAATGGGCACAACTAAATCGGGAAAACGGTAAAAGGAAAAGTAAGACAAAATGAACTGCATATGTTTGACCAGCAAATGCAGTTCATTTTGTTGTGACAGGGGGCCCCAGACCCCAGTGCTAAACCCCTTATTCCAAAACTTCTTTGTTAATAGCAATGATGAGAATAGGGCCCAGGATCTCCTCCTGGTTTTCATGTCATTGATTCCCACATTTGAAATGTGTCGGCCCTAACCCCCATCTGAAAATGTTGTGTGCCCAAGGAGCCTTGTAGGCCTACCAGATTTGTGTTGTTTCAAAGATCTTCCTGCCTCCCCTGATGGAGGGTTCCTTCTCTGCTATGTCCAACCGGGGAAACTTGTTTCAGGTAATCAGTGTTACTGTAGGCATACCGCATACTATAACTGTTTTGGCAGAATAATATACCTTACACTACTCGTTACTGGGTAAAGTAATTATATAAATATATTAGGCCTACTACTAGTTAGCTACTGACCAACACTTGAGGTGATTCAACCATGATCTGCTTTGCAAATCTGAAACATTCATTGAATGGATGAATAACAAATTAGCATGCATGGATCATGAACTGTAGAAACAACAATATGCTGGCTGTCATTCTGGAAAAATTCCCCCATCATCTGATGAATGGGTGTGGGTGATCCCCCATTCAAGGTTGGCACCTTGCCATTGACCCACCCCCAGTGCCCACCCATGCATTAACATGTCTGTCTGACAAAAATACATAAGTAGCTTGTGTGTGTGTGTGTGTGTGTGTGTGTGTGTGTGTGTGTGTGTGTGTGTGTGTGTGTGTGTGTGTGTGTGTGTGTGTGTGTGTGTGTGTGTGTGTGTGTGTGTGTGTGTGTGTGTGTGCCTACAAAGGAGATTTTAGGGCGACTTCGCCGGGCTTCAAATATTACTTTCTTCCACCAGGGGGCGATCGGTAATAAAGAACTGTGTTGACCCGGAAGTTAATGCGCCTCTTGTTTGATGTTTATCAGTTGCGATTTGGTATCACGCAGTGAGCAGAGCAACAAAGAGCGTGCGGAAAAATGTCTCAAAAACGAGTGAAGATGTTTCAAATAGAGTCTCTACAGTTGTCGATAAATGAACACATGGCGTCGGCGAGAGAGGACATATCGTGTGTTGTCAACGAGCGCCTCAGTTCGGTGGAACAGTTCATGTGCAGCCTCTTTCAGAGAGAGATAGAGACACTAGTAACTCTACTGGAGAGACAAGACAAACTGCTGGACGTGATTTTACAGCCACACGTCAAACTACACAGAGCAGGTTTGTTATTTAAGTTGCAGTTCAAACGTATGATTGATTGATTTAAATATGTATTAACAGTTTGCAGAATTACATTACATTTCAAGCACAAACTCAATACAAACAGTCTTTGTCAAAGTGATAACTGTGAGTGCACGACCCAATTAAGCATTACACTTGTTTACAAGACGGTCCATCTTGTTCAATTCATCAAAACATTTAGAGACGTATAGACACTTCTATACAGCCAAATAACAGAACAGGAATTCATCATAAAGGAGGTAAAACGGGAACATACATACATACTATAACTAGGGTGATCAGATCCCATCTCACCTGATGTGGGACAAAGAGTGTGTTTGTGTGGGACAATGTGTGACACATGCAGGGTTTTTGTCACACGCGTGAATATTGTTAACATGAAAACTAAAATTTCATTTCATTTCATTCAGTAGTGCATAATAGGACTATGATGATAACTATAATAGAAGGAACTACTATGCATTATGCAAATAAAATAAACTCAACAGAAATGCATTTCAATTAACTATTTACTGGACAATACAACCTGCAAACAATACAATATAACTGGACCATGAACCAACCAACAAAGGGGCTCTACTGCAATTTTGAAATTATACAGGCACTACAGGCCTGACAATGGATAAAATAAATAAAACCAGAAATATAATCAAAATTGGTCAGCATTGGAGGCAACGTATAATAAATCAAATTGTAAACTCAAGTCTCTCAGTTTTCTGCATCACAGCAGCAACTATAGGCACTGGCAGGTCTGTCCACACAGGTAATTCACATTCAGCACCATAGAAAGTCTCTCTGTTTTCTCCATCACAGCAGCAGTTATAGGCAGGTCTGTCCACACAGGTAATTCACATTCAGCACCATAAAAAGTCTCTCAGTTTTCTCCATCACAGCAGCAACTATAGGCAGGTCTGTCCACACAGGTAATTCACATTCAGCACCATAAAAAGTCTCTCAGTTTTCTCCATCACAGCAGCAACTATAGGCAGGTCTGTCCACACAGGTACTTCACATTCAGCACCATAGAAAGCACCTGGCAGTGAGTGAAACACAAGAATAGCAGCACCTAATTCAAATCTAAAACCAGACAGGCCCAGGCCAGAGCCCACAATAAACTATTCTATTTAAACAATGTTTATCTTACCTTAGATGTTCTTCTTGGGTTTATACTTTCTGCTTGAGCGTGCTGCTTCCAATAAGCCATTTTGCTTAAGTGCATAGCTGTAGAAGTCCTTGCAACTGTATTCAAAGTTGGTCTTGACTTGGATTTCACTCTTGATTAGTTCCACAGAGCAACGGTTCCTCTGGTCACTCCATGCAGCATTCATGAGGGAAAACACTCTCTCTACTGGAGCATTGGTGATGGGGATGCTGAACAGGAAGGATGCAACAGCAGTCAGATTTGGTGTTTGTGTGCCTTTAAGCAACATGGACCACTTCTCCAGAACATGAGCTTTAATCTCCACAACTCCCTGCTGGCGTGGCAGTTCATACATACAGTTCATCCATGTCCAGTTTTCCTCTGATCTGTAGGGTTATCCTTCACCATGCTCATCCTTTTTAAGCAGCTGCCACAGTGCTTTTGGGCACTGATTCTCTCCCAGTGACAAGAAGTAGCTCTTGATAGCTGCCCAGCTGACATGTAGCCTGTTGACAGCAGGCCACAGACTCAAACATCTTGTGGGCACATTTCTCCCTACAGCATGATACTCCTCCTCCACAAAGGCAAACACTGCTTTCAATGCTTCTGTACGGTGTGCAGATACTGAAAAGTGACTAAATATTTTGTTCACTACAGAGTAATGTCAATATTCAGCCTTGCAGCATGCTTTGCACAGTTGTGTACTATGTGAGCCATGCAATTTGCCTTGATGATGCCACTGTTGTCTAACTTTAGCTTCTGGAACACTGAATTATTTTCCCCATAGTTTACACTAGCATTATCAGCACTGTATGCTGAAATCATGTCCAGTTGCAGGCCATTTTCTTCTAACTTGCTTGTAATCTGGCGGTGTATGGTAGCAGATGTCTCATCACTATCCTCATAAAAGTCAAGTATCTTGCTTTTCAAACCCAGCTCTGGTGTCCAATATCTCAGTGACAATGGGAAGAGCTTTGTTGTGCCATGATTAGAATCATCTGAAGCAACTGAAAATAATGGAGTGTGGGTAGTTTTGTCACATGGGAGTTCATGAACCACTGGTGTTTTTAGCTCTCTCAAGATATTCTCTACACAGGCAGGTGCAAGCACGTCTGTAACTATGGATGCTGCCTTGGTACGTCCACATGACATTTTCTTTGCAATATCACTGTCTGAAAACATGACTGATGCCAGCTTATTGCCACAGTCTTCAGATCGGTATGACTGGGCATGTTGCACTGTGTGGTAAACACTGGTTATTTCAGCTGCTGTTACCTTATCTGCGTTTGAATCTTGCCTTGGTTTTAAAACAGACGTGTCCATGCACCATGAAGTCGCTTTTTGAGCAACGCATTGCTTGTGAGTCTAGCATTGTCTGTGTCGCTTCACGTCATATTCACCTCCGTGTGTCACTGCGAAACTACTTTTACAGACATCACAGAAGACTATCAGAATCACCTTTCACTGGCTTGACCCACGGGTAAGTTTCCCAGTCTTTGTTATAGCAGCATTTCCGTTTCTTCGCGGTCTTTGTTTCTTCCCTATTGTCCTCCTCCATGTTTCTTGTTTCTCGTTTCGCTAATTCTGCTGCTAACTCGTTGTAACGCGGTGTAATGTTTTTTTCTTTTTTTTGGGTGGGCGTTCACCCCACGCTGTGACCGGCTGTTTGATTGACAACCATTCCTACCTACACACACACACACACACAGCCCGCCCCCTCCCCCTGTGTCACACACTCTGTGATGACAGCCTCCGCTGATCACAGCCAATTGATAAAAGCCAGATTTTAAGCGCACATATGAAAAACTGGAGCCTGTCAATCAGAATGCGGGACAACGTCTCAATTTGCGGGACGCATGAAAAGTCGTTGAAATGCGGGACAATCCCACACAAAGCGGGACATCTGGTCACCCTAATCTAATACATACATACATACATACAGTATACATACATAGACGCCATACATCAACGTCCTTATTCTATTCCTTCATTCCAGACCAGTGTGTCGAGTCCAGCCTGCAGGTGAAGATGAGTTGTCCACAACCATCCGTTTCTGTTAAATTGGAACCTGAAGACCACCTGGACACCAGTAAGTATCTTTCTTTAATTCTCTTCTGTTGTAGGACTACCTAGCACCTAGCGGTCAGACGAATGCCACGCTACCCCAAGAAAACCGAAATGCATAGAAAACGAGATACAGCGAGGTATTTTGTGCGTCATGACGTTATGAGGAGATATAGTCATAGATTATTTTTTTTGGCGCCATCGAAAAGCATACTACATTCTGAATTCTCAGAATGTAAAAGCGTAAAAACCCTTCATTTCATTAAGCCATGAATCGATCAAACCTTAACATTTTGGCCCAGGCCGTAGCGTAACGGTCTGGGCACCGGACTGGTGATCCAGTCGCGGTGTGCCGCGGGTTCGACTCCCGGACCCGACACGGCCTTTACCGCATGTCATCCCCCCATCTCTCTCCCGTTTCCTGTCAGCCTACTGTCTGTCCCTTAAAAAATCAATAAAAGGCGTAAGCCGCAAAAAAATATCTTAAAAAAAAAAAAAAAACCTTAACATTTTTAAATAGTTCAAAGTTCTGTGTAGTCATTGAACTTCCAGCTTTGAGTTGATGTCTTGTATAATAGACGGTAGTGGTGTCAAAAAATATCGATATGAATCGGTAATCGATGTTAACATTAGCGATGCGACTACATCGATGCACGTGTGTCTGGATCGGTCAAAATAGCATATGCATCGGACGTTGGTTCGATCCTAAAGTTGTGAATCGATATAATTCAACTAACTGCGGGAAAAACACAGATGTACAAGCCCAAAGCCCTGTTCATTGTGACGGGTAGATAACTTGTATATCTGCTACTTCCAGCGCAGCTGCACAGGACGGGCGCACACGAGCACGTCGAGCAGCATAAACCACTTGTCGTCGTCAGACGTGATACACGCAGATACGACACAACTTTATTGCACACATCTGTGCTTTCATCCACGTTTCCATAGCCTTTTAAATCTTATTTCCCATCCACGGGCACAAGCAAAGTGATATCAGCAGCTTCCACTTGAAGTGTCTTGAGACAACTATGTGATTTGACACTATAATAAAAATGTATTGAATGTGGGTGGTGGTGTTGTCTCTTGTATGACGAGGGTAGCTACTAGTTAGCATGGGAGCTAACATTTGTTTAACTCTGGTCCATTATCGTTAGAAGGAGTCCTCCTTAACACTATGATACTTTCCATCCGTTCCCCAACCCCTCACACTCGATGCTGCGTTTACACGGGCAGACACAAAGACAAATATATAATTTTTTATATCATCAATATCATTTGGAGCAGCTACACGTTTTTGCATCGACATATTGCTGGCTTCCTTATCAATGCATGATAGACTGTATCGTTGCGTCTATGCACCTGCCAACTAGAGCCCGACCGATCCGTCGGTCGCACCGATGTATCGGTCATTTTGGGTGCCGATGCCCTCCATTTTGCGACATCGGACATCTGTGTTTATTTAATCCGATGTCCAGATGTTTATACAGGAGGAGGGGGAAAAGTATTTAATGTTTACTACAGTCCATCCTGCACATATCACTCTCTCGGTCCTGCACCGCTTATTGGAGAAGTATATCACTCCGTCGGGTGCGCAGCGCAACTGCCACACACACACACGACACACCTCTGTGGGGGCAGAGAGAGAGAGAGAGCGCGCGCGCAAACTCCTTACTCCTCGATTGTCTTACCTTTTATTTGTCTCAAATTGCCCAGCAAAACTATAATCCTTGTGTGAGTGTCTGTACATTTCACCCTAAAACTTGACCGCATAGGCAATCAAGACCATTAACAGCTGTGAGGCTGTGTGTGACTGTCACTGTGTGTGGGGCAGGCTATTCATCCTTATAGTGAGGGACTACAGGGAGCAGGGATAACTATTATATTTTACATCATTCATATTACTGAACGCGTTCAAAGAACGATCGTTCACGAACTCGTTCATATTTAGGGTGAACGTGAAGTGAACGTACTGTATTTCTGTTTGATGAACGTCATTGTGAACACGTTCATTTCTGGCGTGTGTGAACGTCACTTTTTCACGTTCAACTTTCGTTCAAGAGTGAGTGTTTCAATAGAGCCTTCCAGGCGAAATCCCCGGCACTAAAACACACCCTAAACATGGCTTAATATTTTGCGGAAAACCCACCAATAAGTCCCTATCCTACACAAATTAACTAATCTTTCTCAGCCGTCACTGGAGCGCGCATCTAGCTACTGCATGATGATCATGCACGCTAGACAGCAGACACTGTCCCATTAACTCCTAACACAAACACTGAGGGAACTTGTTGTTGTTTGATTAAACATAATGTCCCACGAAAAATTGCTTCCAATAGCTTAGTTGGTTATTATCGCGTCGAGGAGGTACGTGTCCAACTGTCCATAATATCGCCACGAACGGCCAACAAAAGACATCTCTCTTCCACAGTGAATGAAGCGCAGTGATGCCCGATTTATTCTTCGCCGTACAATGTGTTCCGTGCTGAAAATAGCTGATATACAAGCTCACAACGCGTCGCGTCCGGACACGTTGTGAGCTTGTAGATCAGCCACCCCCAGCATGCAGAGATGCAGGCTCTGAGAACATTCATAAACTTTTGCCTTCACAATAAAAGCATACAAAAGCATTCAGCTTTCACAAGTGTGCCCATATGGAAAATAATTAAGAATTCGGTGGCATTTCACATTGCAAAAGAGCAATTTTTGTAAAATGTAAAGAATATATAAAAATTAAAGCAAAACATTTGAATGATGAACTATGAACGGAACTAGTTCATTTTTAAAATGTTGAACTGTGAACTGAACTAGTTCCTAAAAAAAAAGAACTTTCCCAACACTTATATATATATCCTACATACAACAAATACATACATACAACAAATACACCTGTGGGAAGTGATGGGTGCTAATATATTAAAGTCTAACTCATGTTGATTAGGTGATGTAATGGTGATTATGATGTCTATTGCTCAGACACTATGACATAAAATTGTCAATGTAGGACGGACATCTACACTAATAGCTGGATAATAGGAGGGCATATATAGGGGTGCATTTCATTTTGAAAAAAATGCCTTATGTGCCAAAAAAAATATTTAAATGTATTCAATGTATTCTATTGTTAATTGAATTTAAAAAACGTATTTTGAAGTTTAGTTTTTATTTTATTATTTTAATTGATTACGAAACATCGGTCCAAAACATCGGCATCGTATCGGCATTGGTGGTGTAGGTCTCTCAAAAATCGGCATCGGCATCGGACCCAAAAATATGGCATCGGTCGGGCTCTACTGCCAACACCTATAAGTTCAAACCCACCTCTAGAATATTGCTTTCCCCAGCTATCTCATTCCACTTTCATTTATTTTATTCCATAGTCTTAGTTTTTCTCTAAAGTAGTTTTTATTTGTTTTCTCATGTTCCCCTTGAAAAGCGTCTTTAGGTTGGTGTTCCTTCCACGCGCTATGTCCAACTTGGACACTCAGGCATGAAGGAAGCATGAGGTTAATTAATCACAAAGCCTCCAATTAATTAGATTTTTAAATTGAGTTCCAAACCTATTCTTTATATATCTAGCTTCAAATTAATTTTTTTTTTTTTTTTAAATGTGTCAGATTGCACTGTATGCAACTGTATCGTATCTAATCGCATCAAATTCCACGAAATTCCACAAAATCGAAATTGCATCGATTTGGACTGAATCGAATCGTTCTGTATATAAAATGTATCGTCTCCGAATCGCATCGTAGCCCATGCGTATCGATACGTATTGAATTGTCTTGTAAGGGAGAGATGCACACCCCTAGTAAACAGTGAGATAGTTATAGTTAGACGCTATCAAGTGAAAGGGACACTTTAGATTAATTAGACATACTTGCGCCCCACCATGTCTCAAAACATTATTTAACCACTTTATCAGCTTCTGCATCTCCCTCTTTTCATTAAAAAAATGAAATAATATTTTGTTGCATTGAGCTAACCTTTCTTTAATTGCCTTTAATTGCCGGCATATATAATTTCCCCACTTCTTCCAGAAGTGATTTGAACCCATAAGAACTATGATCACAATATTTATTTAAAAAAACCTAGCCAATCAAGCTGGGAAATATTATGCTACCTCCTTATTTACTCTGTGCTTTACATATCATGTATGTAAAGTATGTATGCATGTACATAACCAGCACACACACACCCCCTACCTTCTGATTCCCAAGCAGCCACTATAGCTTCTGAGACACCCCCACCCCAGAATAATAAGTGTTTTGATCAATCCCTGTTTTGGGCATGTCATCAAAGTTATAATGTTTCCCAAAAAATCATACATGGTGAAAATAGCAGATATACAAGCTCACAGCAACACATTGTGAGCTGGTAGAGGGTTTATTTCCACTATGTTTTCACACTGTGTGTGTGTGTGTGTGTGTGTGTGTGTGTGTGTGTGTGTGTGTGTGTGTGTGTGTGTGTGTGTGTGTGTGTGTGTGTGTGTGTGTGTGTGTGCGTGCATGCAGGTGCATCCTTGTATGTGTGTACAGCTGTCTGATCAATGGGACAATCAAAGGTATTTTTTAAGTTAAAACATTCATTGTTTTCTCATTGTATCTTTTGCCTAGACTTCCTGCACCTCCCTGTGTATATAGAGGATGTTTCACCTGAACAGCAGGAGAGGAGCTCCGGCCTGGTCCAGGAGGAACCAGAACCTCCACACATTAAAGATGAACAGGAGGAGATACTTCAAAGACCAGAGGAGGCTGGTGGTTCAGCGTTGACATTACTATCAGTGAAAAGTGAAGGTGATGATGAAAACATAGATACAGAACCTGTAGCCAAAACCTCGACTAAACACATGAAAACACAAGCTGATGTAGAGGACTGTGGAACTACACAGTCAACATGTAATGACCAGCTTCTCTCTTCACACCATTCTGAATCTGACATTACTGAAGACAGTGAGGAGTGTGAGGAGGAGACCAGGGTGGTCAATCAGTCAGCTTCAAAAACACTTAAGTCACATGTGACACAAACTTTTAATGGAGACAGAAACAAGTTGTCCAAAGATGTGAAATCATCTAAACAAACTCACTCCGTGAGGAGAGACACAGGGAAGAAAGGTTTAAGTTGTACAGATATGACTAAACTAAAAATACACATGAGAATACATACAGGGGAAAAACCCTTTACATGTACAGTTTGTGGCAAAGGCCATGTTAACACGAGTAATCTAAAAACACACATGATGACTCATACAGGGGAATGGCCCTGACATGTACAGTTTGTGGCAAAGGCTTTTCTCATATGACTAAACTAAAAATACACATGAGGATACACACGGAAAAACCCTTTACTTGTACAGTGTGTGGCAAAGGCTGTATTTACAGGAGTAACCTAAAATCTCACATGATGACTCATACAGGGGAATGGACCTGTACATGTACAGTTTGTGGCAAAGGCTTTTCTCATATGACTAAACTAAAAATACACATGAGGATACACACAGGGGAAAAACCCTTTTAAGTTAAAACATTCATTGTTTTCTCATTGTATCTTTTGCCTAGACTTCCTGCACCTCCCTGTGTATATAGAGGATGTTTCACCTGAACAGCAGGAGAGGAGCTCCGGCCTGGTCCAGGAGGAACCAGAACCTCCACACATTAAAGATGAACATGAGGAGATACTTCAAAGACCAGAGGAGGCTGGTGGTTCAGCGTTGACATTACTATCAGTGAAAAGTGAAGGTGATGATGAAAACATAGATACAGAGCCTGTAGCCAGAACCTCGACTAAACACATGAAAACACAAGCTGATGTAGAGGACTGTGGAACTACACAGTCAACATGTAATGACCAGCTTCTCTCTTCACACCATTCTGAATCTGACATTACTGAAGATAGTGAGGAGTGTGAGGAGGAGACCAGGGTGGTCAATCAGTCAGCTTTAAAAACACTTAAGTCACATGTGACACAAACTTTTAATGGAGACAGAAACAAGTTGTCCAAAGATGTGAAATCATCTAAACAAACTCACTCCATGAGGAGAGACACAGGGAAGAAAGGTTTAAGTTGTACAGATTGTGGCAAAATGTTTAGTAATAAGATACATATGAAGAATCACATGATGACTCATGCAGCGGTAAAACCCTTTACTTGTACAGTGTGTGGCAAAGGCTGTATTTACAGGAGTGACCTAAAAATGCACGTGAGGACACATACAGGGGAAAAACCCTTTAAGTGTACAGTTTGTGGCAAAGGCCATGTTAACACGAGTAATCTAAAAACACACATGATGACTCATACAGGGGAATGGCCTTGTACATGTACAGTTTGTGGCAAAGGCTTTTCTCATATGACTAAACTAAAAATACACATGAGAATACATACAGGGGAAAAGCCCTTTACGTGTACAGTTTGTGGCAAAGGCCATGTTAACACGAGTAATCTAAAAACACACATGATGACTCATACAGGGGAATGGCCCTGTACATGTACAGTTTGTGGCAAAGGCTTTTCTCATATGACTAAACTAAAAATACACATGAGGATACACACAGGGGAAAAACCCTTTACTTGTACGGTGTGTGGCAAAGGCTGTATTTACAGGAGTAACCTAAAATCACACATGATGACTCATACAGGGGAATGGCCCTGTACATGTACAGTTTGTGGCAGAGGCTTTTCTCATATGACTAAACTAAAAATACACATGAGGATACACACAGGGGAAAAACCCTTTTAAGTTAAAACATTCATTGTTTTCTCATTGTATCTTTTGCCTAGACTTCCTGCACCTCCCTGTGTATATAGAGGATGTTTCACCTGAACAGCAGGAGAGGAGCTCCGGCCTGGTCCAGGAGGAACCAGAACCTCCACACATTAAAGATGAACATGAGGAGATACTTCAAAGACCAGAGGAGGCTGGTGGTTCAGCGTTGACATTACTATCAGTGAAAAGTGAAGGTGATGATGAAAACATAGATACAGAGCCTGTAGCCAGAACCTTGACTAAACACATGAAAACACAAGCTGATGTAGAGGACTGTGGAACTACACAGTCAACATGTAATGACCAGCTTCTCTCTTCACACCATTCTGAATCTGACATTACTGAAGACAGTGAGGAGTGTGAGGAGGAGACCAGGGTGGTCAATCAGTCAGCTTTAAAAACACTTAAGTCACATGTGACACAAACTTTTAATGGAGACAGAAACAAATTGTCCAAAGATGTGAAATCATCTAAACAAACTCACTCCATGAGGAGAGACACAGGGAAGAAAGGTTTAAGTTGTACAGATTGTGGCAAAATGTTTAGTAATAAGATACATATGAAGAATCACATGATGACTCATGCAGGGGTAAAACCCTTTACTTGTACAGTGTGTGGCAAAGGCTGTATTTACAGGAGTGACCTAAAAATGCACGTGAGGACACATACAGGGGAAAAACCCTTTAAGTGTACAGTTTGTGGCAAAGGCCATGTTAACACGAGTAATCTAAAAACACACATGATGACTCATACAGGGGAATGGCCTTGTACATGTACAGTTTGTGGCAAAGGCTTTTCTCATATGACTAAACTAAAAATACACATGAGAATACATACAGGGGAAAAACCCTTTACGTGTACAGTTTGTGGCAAAGGCCATGTTAACACGAGTAATCTAAAAACACACATGATGACTCATACAGGGGAATGGCCCTGTACATGTACAGTTTGTGGCAAAGGCTTTTCTCATATGACTAAACTAAAAATACACATGAGGATACACACAGGGGAAAAACCCTTTACTTGTACGGTGTGTGGCAAAGGCTGTATTTACAGGAGTAACCTAAAATCACACATGATGACTCATACAGGGGAATGGCCCTGTACATGTACAGTTTGTGGCAAAGGCTTTTCTCATATGACTAAACTAAAAATACACATGAGGATACACACAGGGGAAAAACCCTTTACTTGTACAGTGTGTGGCAAAGGCTGTATTTACAGGAGTAACCTAAAATCACACATGTTGACTCATTCAGAGGAACAACCCTTTACTTGTACAGTTTGTGGAAAAAGCTGTACTCAGAGGAGTAATCTAAAATCACACATGTTGACTCATTCAGGGGAAAAACCCTTTACTTGTACAGTTTGTGGAAAAAGCTGTACTCAGAGGAGTAATCTAAAATCACACATGAGGATACATGCAGGGGAAAAGCCCTTTACAGTTTGTGGCAACAACTAGTCAAAGTGTCTCATATGTGACTGTGTCAGGAGTCGTGCAAGGAAGAAATACACAGATTGTGATCTAGATTCAGTCAAAACTATTTTCTACAGGTGCACACGAGGACTGATACAAATTTGTTGCTGGATGCCAATAGTATTATGATACTTCTTACAATTTATTTCAATCCATACATTCACCATGATTGACTTAGCTCTTGTGTCGCTGTTGTATTGCTTTACTCTTTTTTGGTATTGCCAACATACTCGTTGTCTTCATGCATAATCTCCTTTTTCAGCAGAAGAGAAAAATCTGAATCTAAAATGTTAAAGCCACAGCAATCCGCCAATACCACTTACCGGTATGTAAACTGACCTAAATGCTATAATGTGATGTCACATATATGCACTAGTCTCTGTCCAGTTTTGTTTTAAGGTGTGTCCATTGTTATTTCTATGTATGCAATAAAGTTCTGACAAGCTGCACGATCTCTATAGCTGTTCACTGTGTGTTCACTGTGTGCTGACTTGTGTTGTTTGGACGATTGTTTTAGCGATTTAGATTGTTTTAGCAGTTGTTTAGCGATTCAGCTCTGATGAAAATAGGGCCTATAATATTTTACGTCTTAATAGACAGGGCTGCACATAAGCGGTGCGCCAGAGCACATGGTCGTCAAAATTCATGCTGCTCACTGCTGGGAGGAGGGCGGTTGACAGGAGGATACGTGTTTACTACTGAGAAAACCTGACACAAATGGTTCGGCTTCTCCGTTTCAGATGTGGTGCGAACTAAAACGTAAAAGTTGTAAAAGGGCATGCTTTAGAATAGATGCTTTGCACTTTTCCCATTCGCCGCTGTGTTTGTGTTTGTTTTCCGGGTGCTGGAGCAAGTTGCTCGTGTGCGATGCCGTCTCTCACAGCCTAGGCACCGGCCACCGACGGGTACAGGTTTTAGTTCCGACATAGTGGGGTGGGAGGAGTGCAAAGCATTGCGGACTGGCACTGCTGCTGCACAACATGAAGCTTATCAACATGACAACAGTGTGTCCCGACATACTGTCCCTTATTATCGTGAAGTCGGGTAGTGTACATTGTTTATTTTGCACCGAGGAGCCATGTGTGTCTTGACTGTCTGTGTTGACTGTGTACATCGCCTCGGCTAAAAACAAAAGGGAAGCCTGACGTATGCTTCGTCGTCATATGTTAAACAAATAGCTGATCTGCAAGCTCACAATGTGTTGCCTCCGCAACACGTGAGCTAGTAGATCGGCTATTAAAAAATAAAAAATCTAAATATTGCTTTGATGCTCATATTATCCTTAGGAAGTATTAAGAAGTTTGTATTAGAATATGCATATAAGGCTGGAATACACATGGACCTATAGCTGCAATTTGCAAATCTAGAGTTGCAATACTCTCCATTGACTCCCCAGTCCCCACTTATCCAATAAATATCGTTTTGCTTTAAGTTGTTCATGCATCCCTCTTTTATCCATCCGGCGAGACGGGTCGCTGCATATTAGCAGCACCAAGTAACTCCTCCAGGTGCTCCTCTGAGTACTAGACCAAAAAGGTTGTGTGCAGCCCTGTTGATAGAGGTATTTTTCACTAGGTGGCTGCAGCTGTTGTTGCCGTGCTGATATAGACAAATGGACAAACAAACATTGTGCGGATATAGACAAACACACATGGTCATATGTTGGAGCATCATGCACCGCTAAAAATAACAATTAAAGAACGATTAACCTTCGTGTAGCGTTCCTGTCAAATCTGACCAATTTACAACTTTCCTGAATTAGTGTTTTTCGTCTGATTTCCTCAAGGCCATATGATTTCCTCTGCAATAGGCATGTAATATGAAAATGCTGATTTTCACAAAATTCTCCTCTCAGCATCTACAGTGAACCCTGGTATTGCCGGCGCCCCCACGATGCCTGCCGTTCTGGCAAACCCAGCTGCCGATCCCTCCATGCAACTCAGAATGTCTGCCTCTGCCACGGCTGGCCCCTACAGACTGCTCATAATGCCTCCCACTGCTGATCCCGCCACACGCTCCTGGTCTCAACCACCACCACCACCACCCTGCGTGCTACTGCCACAGCCTATAAGAAATACCCCTGCCACCTCTACCACCACCATGACCACCAGGAGAGGGCACAGGAGAGCATCTTCAGTGAAGACCGCTATTGCCGGCCCCTCCTCGCGGCTCAAAATGCCCACCCCCGCTACTGCTGGACCCTCCACACGCTCCTGGCCTCAGTTTGAAGAGCCTCTGTGTCACAATCCGACCCTCTGTAAACTGTGTGGCCGACCGGCTCAGAGACATAGGAAGCACAACAAGAAACATTATTTCCCTGTAGGACTGGGATACCTAATGTATTAACATCTGCAAAAGACTCAAACTAGGAACGTGAGGCCATCTGATTTTTTATTTATTTTTAATCTGAAACATTTTTGGAATGCATTGAATAATACATGTAAATATTTGTGAAATGTATAGTACACAAACGTACATAGTAGGCCTATATTGTAAATATTTTTGTTTTGTTTAAATTGCTGTACATCTTTCTGTCAATAATTGCTTCTTATTTGAGTAATTGTAAATAGTGAAGAATCATGAACAAACAATCAGGAAGAAAAACCCTAATCTCAGTTTCTATTGACATTATGTCAATGAATTGAAGTCCAGGATGTTTGTTCATGATTGCTTCATCTGTTACTGTAAAACTGGGAGGCATACTTTGGTTAGACATAGCATTGGTCTGACTGGATTAAGGCGAGACATGGCAGGTGAAATCATGATTTTTATTGTATTTTTTGCTATTTAGCTTCCTAAACATGTTTTCTTTCAAACTAAAGCAAAATAAACATTAAAAATACAGATTTAGATGTTTATTTTGATAGTTTATTTTAGCCAATGACAGCTCGTTTTTCTGGGTGAAAATCCACCATCTCTATTTTCATGATTGGTTGTTGGTACAAAGGAAGTGACCATATTTGGATCAGACCACAGTCAGCTCGAGGTCCAGACCTTTCCAATGATATGCCATTATATGTTGTTGCCAAGGTTTGGATGAGATATTTTGTCTCAAAATAGTGGCTTCAAATAAAACGTTTTGGAATTTTACAATACAAATCTTTAAAGGCCGTTTTCTCAAAATGAGTTTTCCTCATACCTGGGACAAATAATCTCCACTTCAGTTGAACTCGCATACACCAAACGTTCCAGTCTTATTCATAACTATATTCCGCAGAGGGATTTGTTGATATATCATTAACAGCCTGATTTACATCACATTTCATAGGCCTACCTAAAAACATGCCAAAAATTGGGTGTTTTATGCCTGTTGACACTATTTTCTGATTTGTGGAGTGATAATTAGAGATATAAAAAATCCCATATGTAATTTTCTTTGTCTCTAATGTGTCAACGAAATGAAATGATAATTTTGAACCTGGCTTTATCCGATCTTCATATTTATCGTCCCGAAATGTATGCAAATTAGCGCATATAATGCCTAATTTGAATATTTAAACATATAATTTCAGAAAACTTGTAATACAAAAAATCTTAGTTTTAATATAAGTAATCAACTGGAGAAGTTTCATTGTGATAGCTATTATTTAACTTTTTTTCCCTATTCACCTGGGGTCTTAAAGGCGCAGTGAAACGGAAATGGTGAACAACATGAAAATGGTGTTTCAACATGAAACACCGGTCTGAAGTTTCTGAACCAATCAGAGCGTCGCATCCCTTCAGGCGATGGGACGGTAGCTAGGGACGGTAGCTATGCTAGGCGCAACAGCGTGGTGTTGTTGTTTATAAATCATATGGTCGGCCAGCACAACCAGTTTACTGTTATGTGGCTTATTTCTTCCATATAATGTTTTCAGATACATATTCTAGCGTGATGATTAAGTTGAAAGCGAGTAATACACTGTCTGGATGTTATCTGGAATGGAAATAAAAACGGAGTATTCTGTAATCAATAGCAGCTGTGATGGACGGACGCACAAATATGGGAAATTAAACGGGTGAGCTTCATTGTTATTGGCTTTTATCGATGTGTATCTCTACACGTCATCACGCAGCACGTTTTCGTTTTAATAAATAAATAATGCAATCGTTTTTTATGGACCTTTGATATAAAAACACACAGAAATGAGAATTTTCAATTTTTTTTGGCATCCATTGTTAGGTATGCCCATATAATGACCACGGATATGGTCTAAAAGTGTGAAAAACATCTTTTTCATTTCACTGCACCTTTAAGGGGTGCATTAAGACGACCGGATTAAGGGGTATGGGAGCTGCACAGACGGGGAGGGAGGGCAGAATCCATTTCTTGCGACCGACCGTCGGACGCACCGTCGGCCGCTCCTATTTTAGGTCGGCCGGTCGGTCCGTCGGTCCGTCGGCCGGTCCGTTTTTAGGTCGGCCGCTCCGTATTTACGTCGGCCGGCCGGTAACTCTGTAATTTCTGTACCGTTTTGGACGTGGGTGGTCTCATTTGAATCGTGTCGCCCCCCTGGAGGTTTCTTTGGGGGTCTCAAGGTTCGGGGACCCCTGGGGACCCCCAGGGACCCCCAAATGGTAACTCTGTCATTTCTCTACCGTTTTGGACGGGGGTGGGCTCTTTGGAATCGTGTCGCCCCCCTGGAGGTTTCTTTGGGGGTCTCAAGGTTCGGGGACCCCTGGGGAATGACAGAGTTACAATGTGGGGGTCCCTGGGGGTCCCCAGGGGTCCCCGAACCTTGAGACCCCCAAAGAAACCTCCAGGGGGGCGACACGATTCCAAAGAGCCCACCCCCGTCCAAAACGGTAGAGAAATGACAGAGTTACCATTTGGGGGTCCCTGGGGGTCCCCAGGGGTCCCCGAACCTTGAGACCCCCAAAGAAACCTCCAGGGGGGTGACACGATTCCAAAGAGCCCACCCCCGTCCAAAACGGTAGAGAAATGACAGAGTTACCATTTGGGGGTCCCTGGGGGTCCCCAGGGGTCACCGAACCTCGAGACCCCCATAGACGCCCCCGGGGGGGCCACACGATTCAAATGAGACCACCCACGTCCAAAACGGTACAGAAATTACAGAGTTACCGGCCGGCCGACGTAAATACGGAGCGGCCGACCTAAAAACGGACCGGCCGACGGACCGACGGACCGACCGGCCGACCTAAAATAGGACCGGCCGCCCGGTGCGTCGCGACCGACGGTCGGTCGCAAGAAATGGATTCTGCCCTTGCTGGAGGACCAACCAAGTGATAATTACTATAACTAAGCACTCTTTGGCTCCTACGCTTTGTTTGGCCAAAATTCATGGCACTTGTTTCCACATGTTCCTTGACTCGGCCATCTGTCACTTTGACAAGTAAGCTCCGCCCTCAGATGTTCCGCCATTTTGAGCAGTTTGAAAAATGCTTATACCTGATTTTCTGCCCTGATTTTTGAGCAACTTGCGTGAAACGTTCTACACACAATCTATGGACCATTAACTGAAATTCCAGTTGAAGAGAATTTTGTACGTGAACACATGAACAGCACACACACTGTATAAATGGATAATGACATGCCCAAAACGAGAACACATACTTGTTACCAAAAACACTGAATGATGTTACTGTTTACAATGAGAAAACTGACCGGATGTCCGGATAGCTCAGTCATAACCGACGACTCAGCCCATGACTCTTATTTGTACATAGGGGAGAACGGGGTAAGTTGAACCACCCCCTTTATCTAGAAAACGGTGTTGCCATGTGACCTTAAATCCAATAAGCATCCATCGTTTACACCTGGCTGTGAAGTTAGTTAGCACATGGGGGCACATGGGGAAAGTAGAAAGCATTATTTTACACAAAAAAACATTTTTTTTTCAATCAAAGTAAAATTTTGACACATCATGTAAAATGACTGTTATACAAAGCATAATGTACCCAGGTGTAAAATGTAATATCATACATGTTGGTGGTTTACCAATGTATAGAAGCATATGAATAATTTAGCAAATACATTACAATTTACAATTTACAATTTAGGCATTTAGCAGACGCTCTTAATCCAGAGCGACTTACATTTAAGCAAGAACAAAAGCATGGGAATACATCACATAAAAGCATTTATCAATATCATGAAACATGCGTAAGCTAAGAAAGTAACAGTGGAATATCTATATAATGAAACTATACATACACTATACATATAAACTATACATATTTACTACTATGCTATACATATGTACTATGGCGTGCTATAACTATATACAATACAATTATAGTGCTGTCTACATAACATGCTATAAGTCTGTGTCAAATGCTGTGTCAAATGCTATCTAAGCCAACAGAAGTCTGAAGTATTATTCTAGTCATGGTTTTCCTAAATGGTGGCTGTGGGTAAGATGAACAAAATGTCCGGTGGTAAATTGAGCCAATTTTCCTAATGTGAATCACTATTCATATTTTTGTATTAAGTCTTTGCTACTCAAATTATACTGAATGACCTTTAATTTGGATGTTTGAAAATGTTTGCAAATGTGCTATATTGTATTAACAATATTGCAAATATTATAAGGTTCTGAATAACAAACTTTATTTAATTGCCTTTATATTGTTTAAATAGTAAATAAACCAATAAAAAGACTATTTGCAAAAGGGAAAACTGTTATTAAATAATTTCCAATAAGTCAATACATTATCTGTTCAAGTTTAAGCTCTTTACATTACAATATCATGTGTTTCAACTTACCCCTTGACTTGGATCAACTTACCCCTTACCTGGGGCAAATTGAGCCACATGACCACTTTCTTTAAAAAGGTCATATTTTCATGGCCCTTTGTCATAGCTGCTTACTCATCATTTCAATTGATAGAGGACATCCTGAAATGTGTGTAGATCATTAGATTTTACTGCCATCTCATTTTGCCTTAATTGCTTCCAGGACAACTTAAGCAAAAAGTGGTTAATCTTACCCCGTTCTCCCCTATTGTTCTTATTGCATATTGTCTTCTTTCTTGGTCCCGCCTTATCGCTGCTTGCAGCTATATTTCTCTTTTGCTTTTAAGTGAACCCACCCGCGATTTTGCAAAAGCGCATTACAAATCAGTATAATTCCATTTTTGGGGTCCTTGGCTAAGGAGAGTAGAATTTTACAAATGTTTAAAAAAATAGCAGATGTACAGTAGCCTATAGCCTGAAGCTGAGACTTTAGAGCTGTGTGTGTGTGTGTGTGTGTGTGTGTGTGTGTGTGTGTGTGTGTGTGTGTGTGTGTGTGTGTGTGTGTGTGTGTGTGTGTGTGTGTGTGTGTGTGTGTGTGCACGTGTCACACTCAAATTGATGATACAGACTGTATACTACTACTGTATATACATAGTCTAATTTCAATGATTATCTTTGTGTTTATTTTTGCTCCATTTGCTTTTAAAACAGTTTTATTATTCTCTGAGCACAATGATGACAAACCTCCACCAGGGGGCGAACGGCATCAAGGGACGACAGCGTCTGGATCGTTATTGCGCATGCTTGAACCACGTTAACCCGGAAGTATTAACCGTCTTGTTGACAGTTGCCTTTGTTTCGCGAAGACTGTAATCTCTTGCGACAATCCCGTTCACGTCCTCCATAGTGGATAAAAATAGAAGGTAAGGTCCTATAAACTCGATATTACAATTATTTCGCATATTTACTGGCGTTTTTCAGTCGCTTTTAATCGTGGCCTACTTCCAGCGAGTTATCTCCGAGCACAGCGGGCATTGTTGGACACAATGTAGCTAACGGATTGTTGCTAACTACCCACTGTTACTAGTCAGTCGTTACTGTTTGTTTATTTTCCCGTAATTACAGAAACGATGAAAAAGTGGTTGAAGTTGCCGGTAGTCATGGTCTGAAGTTGAACATTAACTGAAATATTTTCTGCAAACTATGATTTATTGATTAGCCAGGGCAGGAGAAATGTTGAGGAAGTTACAAAACAAACAACATTTGCAAAGCAAAGTTCTTTGTTTACCCAGGGAAGTGGACTAAGCCAAGGACTTGTTTACAGCCACACCCTGCTCATAGAACATTTCATGGTAGGGGTTCGTTCAATGCATATTCCCATCAGGCTGCAGGCGGCGTATTCTCCTTCAATTCCTCCTGTCCCTGGACTGCAACGGGTCGGATACCCGCGATAACCCGTGGGTACCCGAGTTTGACGGGCGGGACAATATAACCTTATAAGTTAACGGGTACGGACGGAACGCATCACAACGCGGGTGGGTGACCTTTTCTAATCAGTGGACACTGGACCCGCACTGCGCGATGTTATAAACTAAACAGCAGCTGAGCTGGGGTTTCTCCTCAACAGCGGAGACAAGTTAAATCCGTCACATGCCCAAGGAATCGTCAGTGACGTCACATCACTGCCGATTCCTTCATAATGGCGTTCTGTTTCTGCTGCTGTGCTTCATGCTACTTCCTTGTTTCATAGCAGTGACATCACGGACTTATCCTTGCTTCCTTATCGTAGCATTTCACGTGTGGAGTTTATTTTTTTTATCACCAGGCTGCAGACTAGCCTATATTTTCGTTTGCGCTGATGAAACGCCAAGGGATTATAATTTATAATGCCAACATTCAACACAAGATGTAAGCTAACCCAAGTAATGTTGGCCTAATGCGCAACTCTGTCTAAGTGTAAATAAAGTTAAAAATATTAGCCTGATGAGTGATGACCATGTTTGAAACAGCCTTGGATCAAGACGGTCGACTCATCAGGCTAATCCTTTTTTTTTATTATATCATCCTCCTTGTTGATAGCCTATATTATGCCAATATGCCATTTAGGTTGAAATCATGATATAACTTTATGTTGTGAAAATAAGCAGCAGTAGTCTCAGTCATGAACTACATGTCTTCCGTTCCGTGTGCAACACACTGCCGCCGCCCACCACACCACATGCGGTGTTGGATGAAATAAAGTCAATGATAGCTATCGGTGCCTGTGATACGAACGGGGCGGGTAACGGGTAAATTTTTTGACGGGCGGGGCGGATCTGGTTTCGAGTTTTATATCAATCACGGGTAACGGGCGGGTTGTGGAACTGATGATTGACGGGCGGGACGGGTGCGGGTATCAGAAATTGGACCCGTGCAGGACTCTGCCCTGGACCCACCCCACTTTGAGAACCAGTGTCTTACAGAATTATTTCCTTTCCTCCACTCCAGGTGATACTGAAACAAAACGGAACCGTACAACATGACAGAGCCAACTCCAGCTTCCGTTGGTTTACGGATGGCCCTTCGCTCAGAAGCACACAAGGACAGCATCTTGAGCAAATTTGACAGGCTGAGAAAGAGGGACCTGCTGTGTGACATAACGCTGATCGTTGAGGAGGTGCACTTCAAGGCACACAAGGCCCTGCTGGCTGCAAGCAGTGACTACTTCACCCTCATGTTCACTGCAGAGGACCAGATCAGCCAGTCTACCTACAGGCTTGATGGCATGGCATCCAGTTACTTTGCTGTGGTGTTGGAGTTCATCTACTGCGCCCAGGTGTCTGTGGAGGAGAGTGCCACTGGGCAGCTCATGGCCATGGCCCGTCTTCTGGAGGTCAGTGACCTTGTCAGGGCCCTGGGTGAGCTCGGTCCCACAACAACTCCTGCAGAGGTCAGTGCAGAGTTCTCAAATCTGCCAAAGCGTAAGCGAGGACGCCCGAGGAAAAATGTGATTGTGACGGTGGCGGAGGAGAGGCACGGTGAGATATCAAGTAAAGAAGTAGAAGTAGTTTATGATGACGGAGGTGCTCCGATTTCAGAAGACGAGCACATTGGTGAGAATTCCAGCCTGAACTGTGACGCCGCAGACAAATACCTGACTGAGTCGTTGCATAAAGACTCGGATGACACAGATTATGATCCAAGGGCTGACCGCTCCCGACACAGTAGACGCAAAATCAGGCCACCAATGAAATACAGGATGGACAGTGACTCGGTGGGAAACGGGGAGCCTGGGAAGAGAGGCAGAAGAAGGAAAGACCCTGACACAGAGGCACGATGTGAGGACTGTGGGAAAGTGTTCAAGTGTTCAGTGTTCGAAAACCAACTCTGTTTGGAGATACACCAAAGAACTCATAGGCCTACAGGTGAGGTTTTCATATGACCCTCACAGGTCAATTTGGTTCTATTTGTAGAGTTTCTGAATTATTATATACCTATAAGGGTACAATTGGTTACTACTAGCTATTCATAATTGAGCTGCGGACCCCTGGATCTCCCATATTGTATTGACCCCTGGGATCCCAAGCCCCATGACCCAGTTAGAGGAGTGCTTCCTTACACTGGTCAAGGTTAAGAAGGTAATAATGACACTTTGGCATGTGCTATGCTATAGTCAAGAGATTTTAGTGTAACCAGTCTTCAGGACGACTGTCTGTCCAGGAGTTCAGCACGACTGTCTGTACAGGAGTTCAGCACGACTGTCTGTACAGGAGTTCAGTACAGTATAACAATTACAGTATAGTTCCACTGCTCACTTCACACATGTGTGATTGTTTATATCCACAGTACACTATAATTTTATTGAGATAATTGAAGAGCACTTATTAAGCTAGCTCTGGTCCATTAGAGCTATATTATTAAGCAGAAAGTGTCTGACTGGTATTTGTGCAGTATGAGCTGAAAATTACATCACATTTTCCAACTGTAATAATGCTAGCCCTAGAATGGCTCTTGTTGTTATGTACAGTATTTCACATACAGAGCCATAGAACAGTCTGCTTAACTTCTATTCGGGTTGTAAATTGGCGGCCTAAATGTGATAAATGCTACGTTTGTACTCCCCCATTAAATAATTCCAAAGACGTGGAAAGATGGTCCTCTAGTTTATATCCATGTGAAAGTTCTGGCACAAAACGTGTATTTAGTCAATTATACATCCTGTTTACAGCAGACATCATCACCAATTGAAAGTTTGAGTCACACAGTTGGAAGGTGGTGTGATTCATTACCCAGCACCTATGAGTCACACAATTGGCAGGTGGTGTGATTAATTACCCAGCACCTATCGCAAGGCACCTGCCAATTGCGCAAAGCTAGCATGGTTTCGTTCTAGGAAACGCCCCCCAGCCACTGCGTTAGTTTTACTGAGATTAAGTTTAGGTATAGTTTACTGTGGTTAGGTTTAGGTATAGTTTTACTGAGATTAAGGTTAGGTTTAGGTATAGTTTTACTGAGGTTAAGGTTAGGTTTAGGTATAGTTTTACTGAGGTTAAGGTTAGGGTTAGGTGTAGAATGTCAATCACAGCGACTGGCCAGTCACAGCGCACCCTCTACGTCACTCTGTACTCAACCCGAGGACGAAACCATGGTCGCTTTTGTATCTGAGTAGAGGACGAAAAAGGCTTTCGTGCTTGGATGACGCAGTGTTATGGTGCGTCAGAGTTGATGTTGTTAACTTGTTGGAGGTTTGAATAAACGAAGCGACCGGTGGCGTTCCAATGACACAACTCCTTGTCATCTGTCCTTATAAAGAGAGTCTAAAGCCTGCATATTCTTCTAGCCCTGGCGCTACATACTACTACTTATAGCTTAGTCCACTCCCAATACATTCCCTCAGTCCCTACGCTCATTCTGTAGCTCCTAGATAAGGTCACATCCACCCCCCCTCCCACTGCGGTTCAGAAACGGCTCATGGTTTCCAAAAGGAACGTTTCTTAAATTCTTATCCTTTTTTGCACAATGAAGCTTATGAACGGGCAAGAAAATCCAAGTTTAAACGGTTAAACAAGCGTTTTTAGCCATTAGTTAATAAAAAAACATTTTGAAACACATCTATAACATTACATGAAACATGTAAAGCCCGACACACACCGTCTGCGACCGTCTGCGGCGCGACGCGTTGCCGCGCGGCGCCGCCTGGAAAATAGAACTGGGTTCTATCGGCGCGCCAGGCGACGCGGGGGACGGAGCCGGTGTGCGATAGGTTCATTGAAAATAATGGAGGCGGCTGTGTGGTGGGCTTAACATGAGTTATTTTTCACTGAACAGGCTGTATGATTGCAGCCTAATGTGTACCGGTTGTGACAGTCTGACATAACAGATCTACACGCTGCAGCGTGATCCTATGCAAAGGCGTATGTATCTACAATAAGGCGAGGACAGGCGTCCGCCTGTCCAAATCCATTTTCTGCCTGGCCAAAATACATACACTAGGACAAAAACAAGACCTGAGAACTATTAGTGGCAACGGCGTCAACTTCGGGAGTGCTTGAGGGCACAAGCACCCACTGACAAAATAATAAGCCAAAAAGCACCCACTGACTGAAGGCTGAAGCTCCCCTCCCCCTGGTCATTTTGTCACGTAGGCACACACCTTTACGGTGTTCACAGAACAGGTATTCAAATGCTAATACACTGGCTTTGTTCCAGTGACCGCACGGTTCATTCACACTCCGTCTCCTGCAGCAAGCAATACAACACTAACGTGGTCAGCGGAGAGGCTGCTGTCTGTGTACCGTCCACACAGGTCAACATCACTGGACCCTGGGTTCAAAGTACCAAGATGGAGGTACTGTCCAGTCCGCTGTGTGATTCTCAGTGCATCACTTCACAGTCACACCTCTAGCCATACGAGAAATAAACTACCGGTAATCGTATTAACCACTCAGGTTCCATTCCCTTCTCACTGTCCCCCTGCTGTGCTTCTCTTTGCCCTGTTCGTCACCAGGAGATAGGCCACGTGTCCGTGGACGTCGCCGGCTGCCTGGGGGAACAGACGAACAGCCTGAAACGGAACGAGCAGAATATCATCAACTACAACCTGGAGGGCGACCACCAGCTCAGCCAGGAGTCCCTCATCTTCGACAACAAGCACAGCAACCACACCATGGAGGTACACGCTGCACACGTTAAACACACAGAATACTCACATTTTTCACCGATTTCAGGTGGCTCGTCCATGTCCTCGTGGTCCTCCCTCTGTTGTTGATCTCCAGGAGCTCCAGAAAATGTCTAGTGGGACTGGGGCTCCTGTAACACCATCACCTTGGCCAGCCTGGCTGTGTCGGTGTCTGACAAATGCCGATCTTTATTATATCTACAAAGAGAAGAGGAGAAAAGAGAATCGAACAGTTTAGTTTACAATACTACAAATCTACTTGTATTTACAGAATGCATTGCATTCTATGCAATATCATCAGGTACAGGTAGAGATTTATTTTTTAATTTTGTGAAATATGCTAGTGGCTAGTGCAGTGCACATGAAATTTACACATTTTCCCTCATTAAAACTTTATAGCCACATCAATGTGCTGCCATTAAAACTGTGCATAAAACTGTGCATCAAAAAAAGGCAAATACGCCAGACGCAGACCTAATTACATCACTGGGTCTTCACTGAAAAAAGGCTGGCAGTGGCGGAATTGTTAATTAGTACCTGTGTGTTAAGAGCATTCTAGACAATCTAGACTAGAGCATTCCTAATATATCTTATTCCAATGCTAGATATGCACGATGTACATTTATAGGCCATTTTACATCAAAGTCCTTATTCTATTCCTTCATTCCAGACCAGTTTGTGGAGACCAGCCTGCAGGTGAAGATGAGTTCTCCTCAACCATCCTGGACCGTTTCTGTTAAACAGGAACCTGAAGACCTCCTGGACACCAGTAAGTGTCATGCTCTGTCCGTTTCCTTCTTTAATTATCTTCTTTTGTAAGACTATCTCCTCATCAATGTTTCAGTAATATAAAATCCCTGTTCCCACTCGCTTGAACTGCCTATAATTTATTTCGGAAATTGAGATGACTTTTGAATGCTGGTATATTTGTTACCATCAATATCACATCACTCTTAAGCCCAAACTACACCAAAGGGTTGGGTTGATCCAAAATGTTTTTTAAGGTAAACCACACCAATGCAACTCATTGAGTTGCAATGGTGTGGTCTACCTTAAAAAAATGTTTTGTCCCAACCCGACCCTTTGGTGTGGTTTGGGCTTTATATACCGTATATTTCCAAATAGTAGCCCTTACTCAAATAGCCGCCCACTACCTAATAACAGCCCAGGGTCTGACACCATTTTTTTTGAATGATGGTGCACAGAAAGTAGCAGATCTACAAGCTCCAAGTCGCAGCACGCTATGAGCTTGCAGCATGCCACTCACCGTGAATCCAAGCAGGTCCTCACACAAATTCCTCTGCATCCCCCCAAAAAAGTTGTAATTTAACTTGCGCCATATAACTCTGAAGTGTATATTTTCATTGGGTGTAAAATTCATGTTTTTTATATGCCTTTAAAAAATATATATATATATCATTATCTATCCATCTTCAACCGCTTACCCGTAGTCGGTTCGCGTGGGCAACATCTCCACCAGAGTGCTCCAGACTTCCCTCTTTAGAGCAACATAAGTGACTTCCTCCTGGGGGATCCCGAGACGTTCCAAGGCCAGTGAGTCAATGCGTTTCCTCCAACTGCGCCTTGGTCTGCCACGGGGTCTCCTCCCAGTGGGACGTGTGTCGAGGACCTCCCTAGGAAGATGCCCGATTGGCATCCTAACCAGATGCCCGAACCACCTAAGCTGGCCAGGCGAAAGAGCAGCGGTTCTACTCCAAGTCTCTCTCGTGTGACTGAACTTCTCACCCTATCTCTAAGGGAGATGCCAGCCACTTTTGGTCATGACCCACACTTCATGACCAACATTCATTGGTTTTCTCTCATTGTATCTTTTGCCTAGACTTCCTGCACCTCCCTGTGTGTCAAGAGGAGGTTTCACCTGAACAGCAGGAGATGAGCCCCAGTCTGGTCCAGGAGGAACCAAAACCTCCACACATTAATGTGGAACAGGAGGAGCTACTTCAAAGACCAGAGGAGGCTGATGGGTCAACGGTGACATTACTAGAAGTGAAAAGTGAAGGTGATGATGAAAACCGAGACACGGAGCCTGTAGCCAGCACCTCAACTCAAAACATGCAAACACAAGCTGATGTAGATGACTGTGAAACATCACAGCCCACTATTGATGACCTCCTCTCTTCACACCGTTCTGAATCTGACATCACTGAACATAGTGATGAGTCGGAGGAGGATACCTGGGTGGTCAATCAGTCGGCTATAAAAACATTGAAGTCACACGAGACACAAAATGTTGAAGAAGTTAGAAACAAGTTGTCCAAAGATGTGAAATCATCTAAACAAACTCAGTCCATGAGGAGACGCACGGGGAAGAATGTTTTGCGTGGCAAAATGTTTACATGTGTAGTTTGTGGCAAACGCTTTACTCAAAGGGGTGGTCTAAAATCACACATGATGACTCATACAGGAGAAAAGCCCTTTACATGTACAGTTTGTGGCAAACGCGTTTCTCACAAGAGTAGTCTAAAATCACACATGATGACTCATGGGCCTACAGGAGAACAGCCCTTTACATGTACAGTTTGTGGCAAAGGCTTTACTCAAAGGGGATATATAAAATCGCACATGATGACTCATACAGAGGAATTCTCCATGACATGCACAGTGTGTGGCAGAGGCTTTTCTCAATTGAGTATTCTAAAAATTCACATGTGGACACATACATATACAGTGCAAAAACCCTTTAAGTGTACAGTTTGTAGCAAAGGCTATGCTCAAAGGAAGAGTTTTAAACGACACATGATGACTCACACGGTGGAAAAACCTCATACCGGGGAAAAACTTGTGACAAAGGCTGTTTTGATCTAAAATCACAATCACACATGATGACTCACACAAAGGAATGGCCCTTTACATGTACCGTTTGTGGCAATGGCTTTTCTCAAATGGCTAAACAAAAAATACACATGAGGATACACACTGGGGAAAAACCCTTTATGTGTACAGTTTGTGGCAAAGGCTTTGCACAAAAGAATAATCTAAATAGACACATGAGGATGGTACATGCAGGGGAAAAGCCCTTTACAGTTTGTGGCGACAACTAGTCAAAGTGTCTCATAATGTGACTGTCAGGAGTCGTGCAAAGAAGAAATACACAACTTGTGATCTAGATTCAGTCAAAACTATTTTCTGCAGATGCACATGAGGACTTATGCAAATGTGTTGCTGGATGCCAATGACAAGTTATAATGATACTTCTTACGGGCAATATATTTGAATGCATACATTCACCTTGATTGACTTATGCTGATGTAGAGTAGACAATGATGATGTAGCATCATCATTATCGTTACAATTATTATTATCACTATTATTAGTGGTAGAAGTAGTGCTTTTTCTGTCGATTGATCGAAATCTTTTCTTTCCACATGATTTTGTTTATTCTTTTTTTTATTTGATTAGAAATGCAGCAATGTTGAAATCTGATTTCTTTATTCAGTCATCTCAAAAAGGTGGGCATAATACACTTCGGCACTTTCCTTTTCGGTCAATTGTATCATGTCAATCTCTTTACTGTATGTAATAATGCTGGATAAACCATGACCGAGATAAATAAACTATTTCATCTAAACTTAGTTCTTGTGTTGCTGTTGTATTGCTTTTCTCTCTTTTGGTATTGCCAACATTTGTGACCAGCCATACTTGTTGAGTCTTCACGCAGAATCTCCTTTTTCAGCAGAAGAGAAAAATGTCTAAATGTTAAAGCCACAGCAGCAATCTGCCGATACCACTTAAACGTCAGAGCTTAAATTTGTATATATGACATAAATGCTATAATGTGACGTGTCACATATATGCACTAGTCTCTGTCCAGTTCTGATAAGCACAATCTTTGTAGCTGTTCACTGTGTGTTAACTGTGTGCTGACTTGTGTTGTTTGGATCAAATGATGGCAGCACATTATGTAGTAGGTCTCAGCAAGACATTACACCGGGCCCTATTTTTGCCAGTGCTAAACCCTTTATCCCTGCATTTCTTTGTCCTTTTTTACTATTTTGAAAAACATTTTTATCAAATAGCCGATCTACAAGCTCACAACGTGTTGATGGTAGGCCTACCAAGTGACTCATGTGTGTTGTAGCAACGATGGTGAGTGGAAGAAATTGGAGTCAAGCTAGAGGTTCTATAGTCAACAAATCTGGTCAGATTTATTGAACATAATTCACTCAGTTACAAGGCGCCACAGGCAGAAGGCCCCGTGGTATTCAGTGGAGTCACATCGCAGCCGATCTCAATGCAAACACACCATGGTGAACACAACAATACAGGTTATAGGCCTACTAATGTCTGAGTCCCTCCATGGGAACTAGCAGACTACCTTCGCTTGTAGGAGCCAATCAGAATGTTCACTTCACAGGATGTTCCGGTGAGGGGAGGAGGGATCATGGCAAATGGTTCATGGGAATGATGGGACACACTATAGATTTTACCAATAGGACAAATTAAATACCTATAGGCTACTATATGGAAGTATGCAGAACATTGTAACAAATTAAATACCTATAGGCCTACTATATGAAGTATGCAGAACATTGTTTAACACATGTAATGAAAGAGTTTAGAATGTATTCTAAACTCTAAATGATTAAGCACAAGATACTGTACATTGTAAACTCATGTCATGTCGATTCTGAGAGAGAGCAGAGAGCTCTCTCCACACAGCTGTTTGCACGCAGTTGAGATATTACCAAGATAAGGAGCTGCCCCCGAACCCCCTGGGGTGTTTGACAGCGTTCTAACAAAGGCTTCGTTTTTACAGACCCAATGGTAAATAACTCAGGCATGTTACTATTCTAAGCAAGTCACCACAGTATTGCACTTTGTCTCAACTTACACCTTCTGTGAGCAGTGAGCAGTCAGTGTACCTTAGCTGGACATATGTTGACTGATATGTAGGCCTACATGTGTCCAGATCTGATCCATCATTTTTCAAAACGGTAAAAAAAAAAGGTTTAGGGATAAGGGTTTTAGCTGTGCACTGATGAGAATAGGGCCCATAATGTTTTGCATCTTAATAAAGGCATTTTTCTAAAGGCAAATATTTCTTCGCTTACTTTTTTACCCTTTGACTGTCTCCTGTGATTCAATCTAATGTCCCTCATTGCCAGCCATAGAATAGGGGTAGCCTATTTTACTTTCAAGACCCCCAAATTCACTTTCAGCTACAACTAAGACAACTAACTGTACTGGTAGCGCAGTTGGTTGTGCACTCACGTTTGGCCCCCAAGATTCAGGTTTCATTTCTGGGCACCACTTGGCGTATTCAACATATAAAGTAGAATGTCTTGGTAGTTGAAACATGGTTGGCTACATATCGCAAGTACTGTGAGCTGATGGTAGATTGTCATTTTAAGTATTAAGGACTGGGAGCTGATGTTAGGTGACATTGTACGTACTTCATGGACCTGATGGTTGCTTTTGTCTAGTAGTGCATTGAGAAGAATATGGACACCAATGTTCTTCCTTGCCTGTTCTGGAGATAAGTGACTGACCTACAATAGTTACGTAAAACAAAGACCATGATAGGTGGATTATGAGACTATAGTTTGGGATGGTAATCAATCCTGTCGTGCATTTGTCAGTCCCAGCTGCAGGCCTCTATTCTCAACTAACCACATACTCACTCCACTAGCCTATTGCATAACTGCTATTATTTTAATGTTTTATGCCTTTCTTTTCTTTTTTTCCCCTTCTCCATTGCTCTATGAAGCACTTTGAGCTGCATTTCATGTCATGAAAGGTGCTATACAAATAAAAGTTGTATTATTATTATTATTATTAATAGAGCTCCCCATTTAGTTTTGCTGAGTTAAGGCTCATAGCCTCATATATGTTGTAATACTCTAAGTACTGGACCTTCGTCTGGTTCTGACAGACCGGTAGTGTGTGTGTAGGCTGCAGGGTGGTGTGTGACAATCCGGTTGAATTATTCCTTTGGTACGGTGGCGGTCGCTGAGCCCGGGAGAACAAAATAACGAGACACTTAGACAGTATCTCGCCAAGGGTTCACAGGATTTATCATAGGCTACACACAGGATATAGCTGTTGGATCCTAATGTCCTAATGACGTGACACTGAGACATAACAATCGGCTAGCTGCAGCAAGTTGACCTTGCTCTCTGAGATGTCTCCAGTAGCTAACTAGAAAGTATGCTTACAGGCAATACACAATACATATCCAAGTACACAGCATAGGCACTCATATCATATCATAACAATACATAGTCTGGATTTTCGGTGGTTAGGTGACCACCGAACTACAACATGACGCCACGAGCCGTGGTGAAGAGCAAACCACCGCCAGGCCTTTATGCTGCCTTCAGACCGACAGATGAAAAGATTCAGTCTACCATTCATTCTCAATGGAAGCCAGCGATGTGTATCTACAAAGTAAATCCAACGTTGTTAGCTGCTGCAAAATATACCCTGCAGCCTCAGTAGTGTAATTGCCACTGTCAGTAGCAGTGTCACCATGTCCGCTTAAATTATGAGTGACTGTGGGCTTTCTGTAAAGGTGCTTGTAATTAAATATTGGTAATTGCGGGTTGTGTTTTTTGGGGCTTGTTTTTAAAGTGTATTTGCTTATTTGGGCTTCCTTCCAAATGTTTTAATTGTTATTTAGGTCACATTATCACCTAATACTTCGGTAGACTCGAATGCGTATGGGCGGGGAAATTGGGATTCTTGCATATTTAATTAGCTGCGGTTTGCCTTCACACTGTCATTCGCAGCAATTGGAAACGCAGCAGGGGGGACCTTTATCAATGTGTTCCATTCATAAACTAGCCTACACAGTGAAATCTATGGTGATAAAATTACACTCATAACGTGCATGTGTCGTGCCGTCTGGGACCCCCCCCCCTCTCTCTCTCTCTTTCTCTCTCTCTCTACGCACGCAGCCGCCACACACTGTTCTTTTGGGCATGGAGGCACAGCGCTGCATGAGCGCACTGATATAACTCCCCAGTCCCCACACAGTGACAGCACTCCATGTTTACGGCACGCACAGACAGACAGACAGAATATTCTGTAGGCTATAATAGGCTACACTGCAGTGTTTTTAAGTGTTTTCAATTGATTAATGTACACATCCTCATTTCGATCAGGGCTTCAGTCTCCTCATTCGACCACGTCTATCCACAGTAACGGGACATCTTTGCGCTGCATAAAATATGCCTTCTCCGTCTCCAACTGTGTTCAGCTCCTCACCCGCCACATTGTTTGCTTCATTTCCTTTATTTACTGCGGATTGCATTCACACCTGCACCAAATCGTAGTCAAGTGCGATTGGAAGCGAAGCGAAACCCCCGTTTTTGGGCGGAGTAAATGTGGTTCTTTGCTGCGCATTAGGATTCGAATGAGCCTTCACACCTGCCAAACGAAGCACACTTTCTGAAAATGCGCAGCAGGATTCGTTTTAATCGCAGCAAAGCTCTCTGGTGAGAATGTGACCTTAAACCAGTATTTAACACTGGTCAGTCTGTGGGTGATGTTTTTGATTGGTTGATTGAAATATGTATTAACAGTTTGCAGAATTACAGTACATTTGAAGCACAAACTCAATACAAAGACTGTTAACTGTGAGTGGACGACCCAATTAAGCATTGCACTTGTTTACAAGAGGGTCCACCTTGTTCAATTCATCAAAACATTTAGAGATGTACAAATAGACACGTCTATATAGTCAAAGAACAGAACAAGAATTCATCATAAAGGAGGTAAAAAGGAAAAAGAAGCATACAGTGAGGGGAAAAAGGGGTGGGCGGTGGGGCTGATTCAGATTTTACGGGGCCAGTTTCGAATTGCAGCCATCCGTAGGTGCCCTTTGAGAGCGGTTTTGAAGGAGTCAAGGGATTTGCATGTCTTAATGACTGTTGGTAGGGCGTTCCACATTTTGGTGGCATAGGAGCGAAAATAATTTAGTCTCTTGTTTGTGCCAAATCTGGGTTGTAGCCTACATGGTTCGTTCCTCTGGTGTTGTGGGTGTGGACTTCGTTAACATTAAGGAAGTATCTAGATAGGTACATGGGCATCTTGGTGGTGTATCGAATCTTGTGGACTAGACCCATTGCAAGATGCTGTACTCTGTCGTCGACATGGGCGGAGCTTGGGGGGGTTCAGGGGGTGCACTGCACCTTCTGGCTTCTGACTGTAGTTTGTAATCATCTCTCTTATCATGATATGATGACTCGCTGTATGGCTGTAGTGCATGTGTGTGAGCTTCTGTACTACCTAAATAACTCATTTTTAGGGGTTAGGGCATTGTAAAAACGCTAAAATAATAAAATAAAGGTTAAAAAAATTGTCGTTGGCCAAGCAGTCGCACCCCCCAGCGTCAACTTCAAGCTCCGCCTATGGTCGTCGACCCTAATTCATTCCAGCCTGTCAAAGTTGGCAGGGGTGAGGTGGGTTCGGGGGTTGAGGCCAAGTAGGAGCCTTACCAGTTTGTTTTGGGAAGTCTGGAGTAGAGTTCTCATCGGGCCCGAAATTTGAAGCCCAGCCCGGCCCGGCCCTAACTGGGTCAGCCCGAAGCCCGGCCCGGCCCTAAAAAATACCATAATGTTAGGCCCGAAGCCCTATAAAGCCTGACAAAGAAAAAAAATAACGCCACTTTAATGCATGGCCAGCGCAGCAGCATGCGCTGTCAGTGAACCACTGAACTGACGGCGCGTGCTGCTGCGCTGGCCATGCAATAAAGTGGCGTTCTTTTTTTTCTTTCAGTGTGTGTCTGTGTGAGAGTGAGAACGGAGTTCAATGGACTTATCGCCGAAATAAAGGATTTATGTAGCTCACGTTAGACTGTTAATGTACCATTTCCATATCATTCTAATGGATTCCATTTCCAGTGGTGGTGACTGGTGAGTAGCTCCCCGTTTCCTCTGAAGTGAAGCTATATGTCCAAGACCCCAAGTATCGTCCCCGTTCGGTGTCCAAAAGAACAAACATAGCCTACAAAGTTTACAAACCATCCATGCACCCGCTCATGGCGTGTCTCGACAGCTTAGAGATCTGTTATTTTAAATCGGGCACATATAACGAGGAGCGCCGCCGCACCGAGGGACGGCGGTTATAATACTAATCATTTTGTAAATCAAATATCCTGTAGCCTGCAGTGGACTGTGACATTATAATACTAATCATTTTGTAAATCAAATAGCCTGCAGTGTAACATTGCGTGGTCAGATCATACACTACAGAATTATATGGATGGTTGGTGACTATATGACGTTGATTAGGCCTAATGATTAGGTTATTCATCGCAGCCAGCTGGGTTTAACGAGATGGCTCAGTGCAACTGTTTTTGTCATGTTGCAGTCTATCGTGTGATAATCCGATTGATTTATAAAACATTTCGTATTATGAACTGAAGCTCATTTGGTGCGCCGCAAAACAGAGGCCAGCCAGCGGTATAAACATTAAACAACCACCCCACCGTTCACTTCTCTCTGCCTGCGCAGTCAGTAATCCATTCCAAGCCCCCCGCCTCCACTCCTCCCTCTTCCTCCTGTCACAAGTGAATCGCCATAGCGCAGCCCTCTTCATAATAAATAGTATACGTGTAGGCTATATAGCCTACACATTACACAAATAACAGAATTGCTATTTTTATTATAATAAATATAATATAATTTTTGAAAAAAGAAGAAAAATTAAAAATCACGGAAAATCACAGAGCCCGAGGCCCGGCCCTGGCCCGACTAATTAGCATATTTTTGGGCCCGGCCCGGCCCTAAAATGTCAGGCCGGGCCGGGTCGGGTTCGGGCAGAAAATGAGAACTCTACTATGAATAGGCCTTAAGTCAGTACGAGTAACGTATTCAGTGTATGTATATACAGTCTTGAACTGTTAAACTGCAATTTACTACCAGAGGGGACTGTGAAGTGCCAATCAGACGTAGTGTGTTTGGTAAAACAGTCTTCTCTGTTAGGGCCGATTCATACTCCTATTTTACCGCTGTTTCGGTGCTGTAGTGCCGAAATGATTTCGGCTCGTCAGAAATTTTCAGTTGCACCGAAGAGCCGACTTTAGGACGGTAGCCTACCTGCCCCCCCCCCCCCCCCCCCCCGAGCCTCAAATGACGTCAAATTGTATAGGCTCTACAGGGCCGAACCGACTTTTATTCGGCTCTAAAATAGGAGTATGAATCGGCCCTTAGACCCTCCCATCACTGGAACAGTCTCCCTATACAGAATTAAGGGCTCTATACCTCCAACTATATCTGACCTTCAAATTCAACCTGAAAAGGTGGCTAAAAACAACTCAAATCTGTAATCATGAGTATCAGCACTATTTAGTATTCATCACCGGTGTCATTTCTCACTTCACTTGCAGTTGTTCTGTCCCCTGTACCATGTTGATCTGTTCCTGTATTGTACTGTATTGTATTGTATTGTGTTTTTGTATGGACATAGTGTTGGGTGCTTACTGCTTGCACATATGCACACATGGCATCAACGCATGGTGTTGTGTGCAGGCACACTACACTTTGTCTTTCTTTTATCATTCATTTTTTAAGAGCCAGCCCAGGGACTAGATGAAATTTAGCTTCGGCTAACTCTGGCCCATTTACATTGAGGTGAAAACTGACATGTTGATTAATGAGCTTTGTCCGTGTCAAATAATTAAAAAAATCAATTCTCTTTTGTTTTTAGGTGAACCCACCCACGATTTTGCAAAAGCACATTACAAATCAGTAGGCTATATAGTTCCTTTTTTAGGTGAGTCCTTCGGCACCGTAGAGTAGAATTGTGTAAAAACTATTCAAAATGAAATGTTCAAATTAACACTTTCAAGATCTTTCCAAATGTCTTTCCAAAATAGCAGATGTAGGCTACAAGCTGAGACTTTAGAGCTCTCTCTCTGTGTGTGTGTGTGTGTGTGTGTGTGTGTGTGTGTGTGTGTGTGTGTGTGTGTGTGTGTGTGTTACACACTCCAATTGCCGATACAAACTGTACTTTACTGTATATCCATATACTAGTCTAATTTCAATGATTACCTCCTCCACCAGGGGGCGAAAGGCATCAAGGGACGACAGCGTCTGGATCGTTATTGCGCATGCTAAGTGCTTGAACCACGTTAACTCGGAAGTATTAACCGTCTTGTTGACAGTTGCGTTTTTTTATCTGAGCAGCAACAACACAAAGCGCTGTGGAAAAATGTCTCATAAACGAGGTGAAAAGTTCCAAATAGAGTCTCTACGGATGTCGATAAATGAACACATGGCGTCGGTCAGAGAGGAGATATCGTGTGTTGTCAACGAGCGCCTCAGTTCGGTGGAACAGTTCATGTGCAGCCTCTTTCAGAGAGAGATAGAGACACTAGTAGAAACTCTGCTGGAGAGACGAGGCAAACTGCTGGACGTGATTTTACAGCCACACATACAACTACACGGAGCAGGTTTGTTTACGTTGCATTTCAAACACGTAAGTAAGCAAAGTTACCATATGTTTACCCAGGGTAACTGGACTAAGCTCAATAACTTTTACAGCCATGCCTAGCCCTACAAGCAGAACCCAATGCTACTGAAGTTTCTGACATTTTTGACGACCCAGATAGCATGGGGTCCTGTTCCAGCTCCACCCTGCCACCGGGTACGCACACATAAATACACGTAAACAACTTCGGAAACTTCCTTCTGCGCTCTTTGACGGCTTCTTTTCTTTTGAGGGCTTCTGAATCTGTGAACTATAAGTAGGGCCTACCTATAAATACCGCTGCGAATATCTCCTGTGGCGCGGAAGCCGTTAACTATTTTTAATCTTTGTTTGACCGATTTGGTCATTTTGATTCTTCTTTTCCTTCCTTGTTTATTGACACCTCATTGTACCGCCTATCTGGCTAGCTAGTGGCGCTATAGCTATGAGAGCAGATCAGAGGCAGGTACGTAGCCGGCACAAGCCAACTGCACATCGGGAGGCGGTACAATTGGATGTCAATAAACAAGAAGAATCAAAGCGACCAAATCGGTATAACAAAGATTAAAAACACAACGGCTTCCACGCCACAGGAGATATTCGCAGCGGTATGTATAGGTACTTATAGTTCACAGATTCAGAAGCCCTCAAAGGAAAACAGGCCGTCAAACGTCGCAGATACGATGTTACCGAGCATATTTATGTCCGCGTTCCAAAATTCCCATACGAAAATATAGATACGCACAGGGACCCTACATAAAGTGACATCCAAATTTCAGAAAAGTTTATGGAGGGTTCCGAGAGGGGCTAAGCCAGGCCCTGCTCATAGAACATTTCATGGAAGGGGTTCGAACTAGCGACCTTCCGATATCAAGACCGCTCCGCAAACCGTTAACTTCGGCCACCGAGGCACTTATAGCTTAGTGGCACTGTTTTTCTGGCAAATCTAAACTAGCAAATTTAAGACTATCTCTTCAAAATAAAAGCACCCTCTAGAGTATTGAAAGAAATATTAATTTGCACATTTAAACTATACATTAAGCATTTAAACCACACGCATTGTGTAAAAATAAGTAATAAGTAATGTTTCTGTGTAAAGATAAGTAATTAAAAAAGTGCATGGACTTTATAAAGTGGACGCTGGACAAAGATCCCTGCTATGTTTCGACTAGTGTGACTTACGCACGCATCCGGGGAGACCTCCTCTACAACACCACACCCTCCGCTAAGCAGCAGAGGTGTAAAAAAAATAATTGGCACGCCATACAGCGAGGTGAAAGGTCACTTTTTTTTGGCAAATCTAAGCTAGCAAATATAAGACTAAAGTGGACAAAAATCCCTGCTATTAGTCCTGCAACAAACAGTCAAAAAGTGCTTTAGTTTTCGAGATACCCCTACCGGAGTTAGGACCAAACACAACATAGTTTTTCCTCATCTCTAAGGCCTCCCATACATGAAATGGATTCTTGTATAAAAATATTTTACTGCAAAAGTGGTGAAATTGTTATTTAAAGTTATACACCTCAAACTAAAAATAAAGCCTGTCCGTCTGGTGGTTGAGGCACTTAAAGGCATGTAGATTCACAATGGAAGCTCTGAGAGGTTCAAAACTTGGCATACTTGAAGCCAGAACATACCTCTACATTCTAGAAAAGACTGAATGTCAATATCTGAATGTCAATATGAGATATAGTCATTTGAACACATACTTACAGTAGGCGGAATTGTACATCTATGTAGATGTCTTCTCTACTTTGTAGTGACTCTGGAATGGATTGTCATAGCAACACATATGATGGCTTGTAGGAAAGGTGAGGTTCTACTGAATCCAGCAATACCAATTGTGTAAATGTAGCTTGCACAATCGTGGAGTTATGCCACAAAACGTATATGGTGTCCCAAACGGGGGGAAATAAAACTAATGAAATCTACAGTATCACATTAGTTTTATTTTTACTTCACTTATCAAGGGTGGGAAAACATAAACAAATCACTTGAGTAGAAGTCCCTAAAATGTATGAAATGTCTCAAACTTGAGAAATTGTGAACAAATAGATGCCGCTTCAATAGAGAAATATGCAAGCCTACAGTGGAACTACTAACTATTATTGTTGCAGCACATGACCTGCATGGATGTTAAATAATAATAATATAATATCTCAAACTTATATAGTACCCAAAGACGCTTTACATGGGGGGGTGGGGGTTTACAGAGGTAACAACAAATTAAAAACAACTTTTATAGAAAAAGGACATTAAAAGACCGTGAAAAGGGAAGGCAATTTTGAAGAGGTGGGTTTTGAGGGTGAATTTGAAGGTTTGAAGGGTAGGGGCATCTCTGAGTGCCTTAGGGAGGGCATTCCACAGGGTTGGGGCAGCAAAGGCGAAAGCCTGTTCCCTCATCAAGCTCAAATCTCAATATTATCCTCATAAATATAAATAATCAAGTTATTAATTTCTGTTATTTGAGTTATTTGGTTACAGTAAATTTATACTACAGTATTCGGCTCCACCTATGTGCATCTTATGTGATCTTATAATGTGTATCGGAAATCGGGGGGCCGATCATGACATTTTTAAATGATCAGATCAGGAGCACAAAAATGTGATTGGGACATCTCTAGTATCAATATGATATCCATATCATGATATTGGACTGTATATTGTCCGTGGTTTGGGATATTGTACTATTGTGATATTGGAGGAGTTGCATAAAAATATAATTTTCAGATGGGGAAAAATCGGTATCGGCAGATACTCAAAATTAAAATGATCTTACTAAATGTTGCTCAACAGAGAGATGATGATGTTCATAAAACCGTGGCTCTATATACAGACAATATGCTGCAGTAATGAGCAAGTTGCAAATGTTGAGTGAGAGCATGCCTGCACCAGTCTCATCAAGAAGACTGAATAGGGTTGATACAACATTGTTTAACATACAAAGATATTTTTAATTTGTGTGAAGACCAGTACAAGACCAGAACATCTGACAGCCATTATGGCTGGTACTGGTATGTGTACCAGAGACGTAAGGTCCTTCATGCAGCATCAGAAAGGTTGATGAAGTTGTACATCATCTGCTCCTCTCGTACCCAGATCTGTTTGTGTATGATGACAAATATACAATATACAGTATAATACCGGTAATATGCCGAGGCGGCAGTGCCTCAGGGATAGAGTGGCCAATAGAGCGGCTGGATGGAGAACCGTGAGGTTCGCAAGACAAAATTCAGTGTGAACTAACAATATACCGGTAGTACTATATCATACCATATTCTCAGTTCGATCCAGGGCTCCCCCAGAGTTAGACTCTGAACCCCTAATTGATCCCGATGTGCAGGTCGGTGTCTTGTATGGTTTCCTCTGCCATCGGTGTGTGACTGAATGTGTGAATGTAATGCACAATCTATGTAAAGTGCTTTGGATAAAAGCTCTATATACTGTAAATGCACCAATTTCCATTTACGGTATATAAACTCCTTGACTGTTATGATGACATACAGAAGACACTGACTCTGAGGAAGAAGATGATATTGTCTAAATACAAACCCTGGAAACATACAGCATTATAATTTGTAGAACATGGAAAGTCTGATGTTGCATGCTCTAAAAGTGTGCCCATGGGAAATGGGCACAATGAGAGAAGATGCAAATCTCCAAGAAAATCCAGAACTACTACATAGACCTGCAGATATATCGATGAAGAAAACCATGGACCAGTGTCTTCAGTATGTCATAACTCTTATTTATTGAAAGTGATGACTTGTCATCACTTTCATTTATTTAAAGAAAGATGTTAACTACTTCAGTGAGATTAATAAAACCTTTGACATAGATACTGGTCTGCTGTTCTAATTATTTGTTTTATAGCTGCTATATTTCGTTTAGATATTTAGTGTTTTAGGTAGCATTTATGATATTTGTCATCATATGCAAAGAGATCTGGGTACGAGAGCAGCCGATGTACAACTTCATCAATCTTTCTGATGCTGCATGTGAAGGCCCTGTCTCTGGTACTCTGACCAGTGACCATGTGAAGGCCCTGTCTCTGGTACTCTGACCAGTGACCATGTGAAGGCCCTGTCTCTGGTACTCTGACCAGTGACCATGTGAAGGCCCTGTCTCTGGTACTCTGACCAGTGACCATGTGAAGGCCCTGTCTCTGGTACTCTGACCAGTGACCATGTGAAGGCCCTGTCTCTGGTACTCTGACCAGTGACCATGTGAAGGCCCTGTCTCTGGTACTCTGACCAGTGACCATGTGAAGGCCCTGTCTCTGGTACTCTGACCAGTGACCATGTGAAGGCCCTGTCTCTGGTACTCTGACCAGTGACCATGTGAAGGCCCTGTCTCTGGTACTCTGACCAGTAGTCCTGGTTTTGTCTATGAACTGATTGCACAAGACCGCAATGACTTTTTTGTGCTATCCCTTTTGGACTGATTGTATGACTGTACTCTGTTGCTGTTTTTACATTTATGTCTAATAAACTATTAAATCCATCAATCAATCAATCAATCGTGCTGGCCTTCCCACAAATGAAACAATATATTTGTATGTTAAACAGTGTTGTATCCTATTCAACAATGTTGTACCCTATTCAGTCTTCTTGACGAGACGGCATGCTCTCACTCTGGTCTTACTGGAGTAGTTTTCTCAACATGATACAGTATATGATGAGGAGAGGAGAGTATTGAATTTGGGTTTGCCAGGGTTTTATGAACATCATCTCTCTGTTGAACAACAGTTAGTATGTGTTGAAGGTCTTCTGCCGTGGGCTTTATACATTATGGGTCTTGTTTCGTGCTTTTTTCCAACTGTTTAGCAAAGATGATACAAAGATTTGGATCCAATATTCCATTTTGGTAAAATTTTAAAGACACACTTCAGAATTTGTACAGTATCTATGTTGTGCATTACGCGCACTATTTTTAGGCTATAGTATATGTGCAGTAACCATATTACAAGTGATACTAATTAAGTCTATTTTCCATTCTGGTGAAACAGTGTCAGGGCAGGGTTCTGCTATTGTCAGTGTAGACTGGACAGGCAGTAGGCTCTGTTACACTAAAGAGAACTAAATGCTAGGTCACTCTCCACTCCAGTCAGCTAAATAGCTACTTGATTTGACAAGGTTCATCTCATCTTTTCACATTCCAAAATATGTGAAATGATTTTACCGGTCATTTTATGAAGAAAGCCACATACTGTAGGCAATAAGATGCAGGTGGAGCCACATACTGTAGTATAACTTGACTGTAACCAAATAACTCAAATAACAGAAATGAATAACTTGATTATCTATATTTAGGAGGATAATATTGAGATTTGAGCTTGATCCAGGTCATGTGCTGCAACATAATAATAGTTAGTAGTTCCAATCTAGACTTGCATATTTCTCTATTGAAGTGGCATCTATTTGTTCACAATTTCTCATTTCTCAAGTTTGAGACATTTCATACATTTTAGGGACTTCTACTCAAGTGATTTGTTTATGTTTTCCCACCCTTGATAAGTGAAGTAAAAATAAAACTAATGTGATACTGTAGATTTCATTAGTTTTATTTCCCCCCGTTTGGGACACCATATACGTTTTGTGGCATAACTCCACGATTATGCAAGCTACATTTACACAATTGGTATTGCTGGATTCAGTAGAACCTCACCTTTCCTACAAGCCATCATATGTGTTGCTATGACAATCCATTCCAGAGTCACTACAAAGTAGAGAAGACATCTACATAGATGTACAATTCCGCCTACTGTAAGTATGTGTTCAAATGACTATATCTCATATTGACATTCAGATATTGACATTCAGTCTTTTCTAGAATGTAGAGGTATGTTCTGGCTTCAAGTATGCCAAGTTTTGAACCTCTCAGAGCTTCCATTGTGAATCTACATGCCTTTAAGTGCCTCAACCACCAGACGGACAGGCTTTATTTTTAGTTTGAAGTGTATAACTTTAAATAACAATTTCACCACTTTTGCAGTAAAATATTTTTATACAAGAATCCATTTCATGTATGGGAGGCCTTAGAGATGAGGAAAAACTATGTTGTGTTTGGTCCTAACTCCGGTAGGGGTATGCCGACTTCTGGGGGCCATTGTCGCAGTACTATATGTTTCGACTAGTGTGACATATGCACGCGTCCGGGGAGACCTCCTCTACAACACCACACCCTCCACTAAGCAGCAGAGGTGTAAAAAAAAATTGGCACGCCATACACTGCATACAGCGAGGTGAAAGGGCACTTTGGTTGGCAAATCTAAGCTACCAAATACAGTATAAGACTAAAGTGGACAGGACAAAAATCATTGAGGTACATTGCATGTTGTACCTATACTTTTGAGTAACGTTTGCACTTTTTTATACATTTGAGTAATGTATGCACTTATAGGTACGTTGCACTTATAGTATCATTTTTAATTTTTGAGTGACGTTTGCACTGATTGACGTTTGTAGTTTTTGCATGTTTTGTATGTGTTTGAATAATGTTTGCTGTATTAACACAGATGCACACACACATACAGTAAATTGATCAAATCTGTGACTACTAAACTATTAAAGTAGCTTCTCAGTCCACCTTAAGACAAATTACGTTTAAAAACAAATATTGTAGGGATTTGGAAACCTTTTTGCAGAGTGATTTAGTCTTCTTCTGTGTAACAGTGAATGAGAAACACCGTAAGCAAACTGTATGCCTTTTTATTTCCATTGAACGTGTACACTGTTATATTAGCAATCATTAATTAAAAGGTATTTTTTTGTAACTTTCAAAGCATTGTCTGTATTTTATTCTGTATGTGTCCACTTTAGTCTGGAAATGTAATGTAATTTTTTTTTACCTCTGAGCTGGTGCTAATTTCTTTTTTACACCTCTGCTGCTTAGTGGAGGGTGTGGTGTTGTAGAGGAGGTCTCCCCGGACGTGTGCGTACAGAGCCGAAGAGTTTGATCAATCCTCAAGGGGGCCCGTTCCCCCCCCCCCCCCCCCGCCGCAGCGGGGGGAAAAAATAGTTGTATTTACAGATTGGTAATAAACACAGCGGTACGATTTCAGAACACATGATTCACTCATCAGAGAGAGATACGGACTTACGGAGGGAGGGGGAGAGAGAGAGAGAGGGTAAGGGGTTGCTGGGATCGGTGCGGATTGATTGATTGATTGATTGATTGATTGCGCGGTGGCGGCAGCCGTTCACTCAGGGGAGAGAGAGACGCTGAATCACTTTTTTGTGCACGCAAATGTTTCAAAGACGGGGCATTTTCATCCTGGTGCTCCTTGAACCAGGCGAGTCTCTTTGGTCATTTGGTGAATTCTTGATCAGTGTTATTATGTCACGACTCAAGAACAACTACCATGACATTCTGACACGCTTTGATGTTGTGGACATCTGGCTAGGTGAAAACAAAAGAAACCCGATTAGCATTTGAGTACTTGGGTGGTCGCACCCAACACTTTTAACACCTCTTGGACGGCCGGCGGAGTAGTCTCTCAAGAGTCAAGACAGACTGTTGCCTCGCAACAGTTGAGGAACAACAGGGGAGGCGCTGTTTTCCCGAATATTTGACGATGGGATTCTCAGATTGCCGGCGGAGAGGTCCAAAATGTTCGGAATTCCCAGAAAATCTGTAATGTAAATGTAAAATGTCAACGAAAATCTTCATGGGGGCCTAAAGGGGCCCTGGGAGTCTTCATGGGGGCTGCGGCCCCGTGGCCCCCACAGACTCTACGTGGTTGTGTGCGTATGTCACACTAGTCGAAACATAGCAGGGGTTTTTGTCCAGCGTCCATGCACTCCAGTGAATAGCATTTATCCATTTAGATAACTTTTTTACGTTATGTAATTACTTATTTTTACACAGAAACATAATGTGTGTCTTTACAATAACTGTAATGTAATAATAATATTAATAATGTAATGTAAAACTTATTTAATTAACGACACTTTTATTCTGAAAGCAACCGGATGTCTTAAATTTGCTAGCTCTCAAACAGGAAGTTCTAGATTTGCCAAAAAGACAGAGCCTAGCTTAGTCCCACATTCCCAATACGTTCCCTCAGTCCCGACTCCCTACGCTCATTCTGTAGCTCCTAGATGAGGTCACATCCACGCCCCCCTCCCACCGCGGTTCAGAAACATGCATGGTTTCCAAAAGGAACGTTTCTTAGCCTTTTCTGCACAATGAATCCAAAAAGTGAAGGGCCATTAGCGTGCTAAACTAATCTAAGCTTATGAACGGCCAAGAAAAATCCAACTTTAAACGGTTAAACGAGTGTTTAAATTGGTTGTTTAGCAGGTTTTTCAAAGAAGTTGAAAAGCTTTAGCGCCTCCCCTGATTGAATGTGGAATTATATTTACAACTAACTTCAGTTCACTCGACATGCACACAAACAACGTCCTTGAAGAACATGGAAGCGGCTGACTAAACACACTTAACTAGCACAGCACTCTTCGTGCATTGTGATTGATTAATTGATTTATTGAATACTTTAACACTTTGCATGGAGTAGCAGCAGGGCTCCAGCGTGCGACCTATTAGGTCGCATATGCGTCTTAATTTCTTATGGTGATACTTAAAATTGAATGAGGTCGCACCGGTGATACTTGGAAATGTGCGGAAAAAAATAAAGAAAAACGATCCGTTTATTTATTTATTTTTACTCCATCTCAACACTGAGGCACGGGCGGCTATTAGTAGTGCGATAATAAAGTATTACTTTCTTTTGGCTCAATCGAATCCCCTCTCTTTCTCTCTCTTTCTCTCTCTCTGCCTGCCTGCAAAGTCAACGCAAAGACGATAATTGCGCAAACAGGCGCAGCGCGACCTGCCGCGGTACAAACGGGACGAACCGAGGAGAATATATATTCAGGTCTGAACGCAGTTTATCCGACACAAATTAACGAATCTTTCTCAGCTGTACAATTTCACTGGAGCGCAGCGCGCATATCTAACTGCATGATGATAAGTCATGATCTACACAGACAGCCGACTCCCGACCATAAGCTCCCGACCCAAACAATGAGTGAGGAGGTAAACTTGTTGTTTGATTAAACATATAATGTGCCACGAAAAATAGCTTCCAAAGCTTGTTATGTTTGCATCGAGGAGGTAGCCTGTGTCCATACAAGATGATCGGCCAACAAAATACATTAATCTCCCTCCCAGTGAGTGAAGAGCACTGATGCCTGATTTATTCTTCGTCGTACAAAGTGTGTGCTGAAAATAGCTGATCTACAAGCTCACAACGCGTCGCGTCCGCGACATGTTGTGAGCTTGTAGATCAGTTATTTTCAGCATGCGGAGTTATGCAGGCTCTGAGAGCATTTAGAAACTTTTGCCTTCACAATAAAAGTAAGCAGCTTTCACAAGTTGGCCAACTTGGCCCATGAAGACAAGGAAAAGGATTAAGAATTCGGTGGCATTTCACATTGCAAAAGATCTTTTCCAAAATGTAAAAATATTATAATAAGGAATTAATTTGGATAATGGTAATGGGATATTGTACAAATTGTCACTTTATTAATCCCAAAGGTTTGGACTGCATTTAATTTTCAACACAAAACCTTAAACTGACTTTCTGTGTGTGGAATATAAATATTGCCTTTATTGAATGAGTGACTTTGTGTTGGGTTCAAACCATCTACAGTGTTTTGAAGTATAACCAGGTAGGTTGCTGTTTTTCACACAGTGACCTTTGTAGCGGGATTTATGATTCAAACCTTTAATGGTGGAACCCACTACAAAAATAAATGGCGCCCGATAAGATCATGTAATAATACCACGAAAAAAAGGGTGCTACCTAATTTCTGGTGGTGCTACCAAATGAAAAGGTAGGTGGCACCAGTGCTACCTGTGAAAAAGTTAGTCTGGAGCCCTGAGTAGCAGTACAATACAAGGTACAAGGTCTGTTAAAAGGATGAATCCAATAAATCCTATTGGCTCGTTTCCATTAGGGTCATTTTGTACTAAATTAATTGAAAACAATACTGACAGACAAATGTACACAATATGCCTACTATGAAAAAGAAAAAACATCATATAAACAAGTAGGAAACAAAACGAAGAAATATAGGCTACTAGTGGCTTTGACTCTTTACAGGGGCTAGTTCTGAATTGCAGCCACCTGTAAGTGCTCTTTTAGAGCAGTTTTGAAAGAGAGTAAGGATTCACACTTCTTTGTGGCTGTTGGTAGGGCATTCCACATTTTTGTGGCATAGTAGGAGAATGAATTTTAAGCCCTTGTTTGTGCAAACTCTGGGGTTGAATTAGCCCCGTTCGGGACCCTCGGTTAAGCTGTTCTCAAGTTCGGACGTCGCTTACCCCAGGGTCCCTGAGTGGTTATTCCACTCTCGTTGGGATACAGATGTACATACCCTCCGTTCACGCCGAGCGGCGCTTGAGTGTTGGTGAGATGTGAAGAGAAGACACATAAAGCGGCTATAGAAGACAACGGAAACGTGGGAGAAATCACATTAACCGCAGATGCCGTTAAGTATTTAATTCTTTTTTTTTTTTTAAGTTGAAGTCTCTTCCTCACTTCCCATGTCCCGCCTCCCACGACACAACAGCATTATAAACATCCTGCATGTACACGGTCGGCCAATCAGAGGCAATAACTAGGACGTGCAGCTAGCCAGTCGCCGCTCAGGAGGCGGTACAATGGGAAGTCAACAAGGAAGTCAAGGACGTGAGGAAGAGAGAATTTCAGAGAAGCCAAAACTTTAAAAAAAGTTTAAAAATACTTAACGGCATCGGCGGTTAATGCAATTTCTCCCACGTTTCCATTGACTCCTATAGCCGCTTTATGCATCTTTGAAACATCTCACCAACACTCAAGCAGTGCGCCACTATGCGTGAACGGAGGGTATGTACTTGTACATCTGTATCCCAACAAGAGTGGAATGTCCACTCAGGGACCCTGGGGTAAACGACGTCCGAACTTCAGAAAAGCTTAACAAAAATGTGTGGTAACCCTGACTGAAACATGACCCTCTGACACCTCCTGCAGGTGAAACAACTGATGCCCCTCAGAGACCAAATGCTTCAGGAGGAGGTGGCCAGGTAGCAGAGACTGAGGTGTCAGTTCACCACCCAGGCCAACATCACTGGACCCTGGGTTCAAACCAAGATGGAGGTACGCCTACAGTCCACCCAGGCCAACATCATTGGACCCTGGGTTCAAACCAAGATGGAGATAGGCCTACAGTCCACCCAGGCCAATATCATTGGACCCTGGGTTCAAACCAAGATGGAGGTACAGTCGACACAGTTCACCATCACTGGACCCTGGGTTCAAACCAAGATGGAGGTACAGTCCACCCAGGCCAACATCATTGGACCCTGGGTTCAAACCAAGATGCAGGTATACTGTCCAGTCCGCTGTGTGATTCTCAGTGCATCACTTCACAGTCACACCTCTAGCCATACGAGAAATAAACTCATCTCATTAACCACTCAGGTTCCATTCCCTTCTCACGTCCCCCTGCTGTGCTTCTCTCTGCCCTGTCCATCACCAGGAGATAGGCCACGTGTCCGTGGACGTCGCCGGCTCCCTGGGGGAACAGACGGACAGCCTGAAACGGAACGAGCAGAACATCATCAACTACAAGTGCAACATGGACAACCTGGAGGGCGACCACCAGATCAGCCAGGAGTCCCTCATCTTCGACAACTACACCATGGAGGTACATGCCGCACACATTAAACACACAGAATACTCACATTTTTCACCAATTATTTTGTTTTAATATTAAATACGTGTACGTCAAATTGACATGTATTAGAGCTCCGATACCATTATGGGGTGGGAGCCTGGGAGGGCAATTTGTTTTAAACAAAAATAAATATTAATAATAATAATGATGAAAGAAATTGTAAAGTATTGCTATCCAATTGAAGTGAGATTTGTGTTGCACAAAGTTAGTTTTATTAGGTTGATTTTGCCACTCACCCAATAAAGTTTCAGCCAAAATGAACTCCCGTACGGCTTTTCTGCGTGGCCGTAAGGGCCCGGGGAGGGCCTCAAAAATTACTCTAGCCCAGGGGCCTCAACTCCTATAATTCCGGCACTGGGCAGCAGTCACTGGAGAAGTACTGGTGCTCATGGGTTCACGTACTTCAGCTATTTGGTCAAACATACTGTCCAGACTGCTGCAGGGCTGGTCCCTCCGTGGCCTTCTGACAGGTGCCTTCGTCCATGTCCTCGTGGTCCTCCCTCTGTTGTTGTCCCACTAGACATTTTCTGGAGCTCCTGTAACACCATCCCCTTGGCCAGCCTGGCTGTGTCGGTGTCTGACAAATGCAGATCTTTATTATATGCATTATATGCAATAATATCAGGTACAGGTATAGACGATTAATTTTTTTATTTAGTAAAATATGCTTGTAAAGTTGGCCGATTGGTCAAGGCTCCAAAAATGTGACGAGATGCAAAGTTTGGGGTGTTTTATTTTAAATAGTGAAGGCCTGAAATAACAAATCGAAAATAGACTTTACCAAAAATAGAAAAAATGAAACTAATACTTGACAGCAAACCAAACAACCTAGGAACTTAAGATACTGTTTAACAGGCGACACCCTTACAAGACAAGGGCCCTGGCAGCTCTCCCCTATAGGACCCAGACATGGGTGACCAGTTCTAACCCACGCACACTTAGCCCATATATATCCCACAAGAGACCCAGATATGGATGACCAGTTCTAACCCATGCCAACTTAGCCAATATATATCCCACAAGGGACCCATACATAGCGGACCAGTTCTAACCCATGCCCACTAACCCCATAAATAACCTATATAGGACCCAGAAATGGTTGACCAGTTCTAACCCATGCACACTTAGCCCATATATATCCCACAAGAGGCCCATATGTGGATGACCAGTTCTAACCCACGCCCACTTAGCCCATATATATCCCACAAGGGACCCATACATGGGTGACCAGTGCTAACCCATGCCCACTAAGCCCATAAATAACCTATATAGGACCCATACATGGGTGACCAGTGCTAACCCATGCCCACTTAGCCCATATAAACCCATAAGGGACCCAGGTGTTGGTGACCAGTTCTAACCCATGCCCACTTGGCCCATTTGTAACCCATATCGAGCCCACAATATTTGCCCAGTTCAAGCCATGCCCACTTAGCCCACATAGAACCTACCTGGAACCCAGTATAATTTCCCAGTTCTAGCCCATGCCCACTTGGTACCCATAAACACACATGCACCCCATATGGTGCCCACATGGAGGTGGTCAGGCCGGGAACCCATATTTGGGTTCTGTACAGTATGTACAGTATTAAAAAATTACAAAAAATTGATGCTGCTATATACATATTTGAAGTTTTTCAGAAAACTTAGGTCAGGCTTTAGAAGGCGTTTTTAGAATCGGCCGTAGGCCTAAATGGGTTAAATAAGAAGAGTCTGACGACTCACGATTGGGTAAGTTAGGCCAATCAGAGGCAGGGAAGGGCGGGTCATCACTCCAAGGCTCTTCAAACGAGGAAGTAAAATAAATCATAACACAGCACACATGAAGCAATCGGCTGACACGACGACGACGAGGGAACATTTGATTTCATCATTTCAGAAATGGCAGAGGCATTCCCAGAGGGAGTTTCTTCTGATGAAGATGACGTCCGGGAAGACATTAACAACAATCAGTCTCCATGGCCGTATATGGACAAATTCATGTTGTTGACAGGAAAAACCACTAAATCATATGTGTTCAAATGTTTGCTGTGTCAGCCAAAAACCAAGCTGCTCTCAACGTCCCACACGTCCAACACAAATTTGAAAACGCACATTAAGGTGAGCTGATCAAAAGCTTTACATAACCATTGTCAAGTAACTGTTCCCAAACATTACATAAGTCAGTGCACTTTTTTTGTCAACAGCTAACTAATAGATGCTATTTCACTGCAGGCAAAATTAACTATTTTTGGGGTGGGGAAAAGAAAAGTCAAACTAAAATAAATGCATACAGTACAGAGGGAAAAGATCATCTAGAGCAGTGGTGTAAATATTTAAAAAAATATATAGAAAAGAAAAAGACTATTACTGCATCAAAAGTTATCAACAAACTATATAATAAAAACTGGTCAAACTTTGGTCAAATAATATAAGAAAGGGGCAAAAATTGTGAAAATAGCAGATCTACAAGCTCACAACGCCTTTCATTGCCAGGCGCTGTGAGCTTGTTTTAATAATTTAAACCATATCATCCAGCCCCAGAACAGAGGAAAGACATCTAAAGTATTAGTTTTCGTTTTTAACATTGACTAGCAGTGTCTACAAAACCAAAGTGGTATGGTGGTTACACTGGTTAGCCAAAAAATATTATCACTTGTCATACTGATTTAATTATTCATAAGTTATATACAGAGTTTAATGTATGTATTATTTATTTGGTAGAGGCTGCACAAAGATAAACTTCCCCTCCTGGATAAGGAACATGAGCAGGTGCAAGGAAGAGGAGTGCTCCTCAGAATGAGAGAGAAGATGCTGTTCCTGTAAAACAAGTCGGTGTAGCACAGTACTTCAGGAGGAATGATACCCCCATGATGACCCAAGCTTGATTTGACAAATTAATCCTTAACTTCATCATTCAAGGATTGCATCCACTTCATACTGTGGAGAGACCAGAGTACAAGGAGTTATTCAGTCAGATTTTGCCCACCAGGCATTTGATGTCAAGGAGATATTTGGGAAGAATGCTTGATGATGTGCACATATCCATGAAAAGCACACTGTCTGAGACTTTGTCCAAACAGTGTCCAAACAAATGTGTGTACCACAGCAGATGCATGGTCAGCAAATAACAACAAATAATGACGGTGACCGTCCACTGGATTAACCAAGACAGTTTAAGCATCTGCTCTGGAGCATTAGCTTGTGGGGCGCCACACACATGATGTGTTGGCTGTGATGTTGATAGACATTCACAGAGAATTCAACTTGAAAGACAAGGTGACCATTACAACCACAGATAATGGTTCGAATTTTGTGAAGGCGTTCAGTGTCTTTGCAGAAGTTCAGAGAGACATGGACCAAGACAGAGAAGAGGAGGAAGAGGATGATGAAGGCCCTGTCTTCATAGATGTCACATAACTTTTGGATCAAACGGAAGCAGAATACAGTCTCCCACCTCATCAACGATGTGCCTGTCACACCCTCAACCTGGTTGCCACAAGAGACATCGAAGATGCTTTGACAGAGTCACAGCCATTTAAAAAGATTTCAAGATCAACATTGGCAAATGCCAGGCGCTATGGAATAAGCAACAGAGGAGCACACAATGTTCAGATATCGTCAAAGACAAGCTAGGATGCCAGCTGGTAGTTCCTGTTGCAACCAGGTGGAACTCAACTTACCATGCCATGGAGCGACTGCATACCTGTATCCTGGCGAAAGAACAAGAGCTGCAGGTGCCACGCTTCAAAGCGACAGAACTCTCCTTCATACGGGAGTATGCAAAGGTAATTAAATAGTATAAATACCTTTATTTTGTGCTTACATGAACACTCCATACTGCTTTTCAACCAGTGTTGTATCATTACATCAGTAGTACATCATAAAACTGTAAACACTTTTGAAGTCATTCATTTAGTATGACAGTTATTGAGAGGTGATTTGTTGTGGACCAGTGATGTCATTAGTGCTGTGCATGACATCACTGGTCCACAACTGAACTCAAATCAACTCTCAATGGTATCAAACTAAATGCATGACTAAAACTGATTATACAAAGCTGGTTGAAAATCTGTGGGGTGTTCCGACCTTAAGTTAAGTTAACTTGTGTTCAGGTGCTGTAATCCATATATTTGTCTGACTTAATACCTCTCAGTGAGCTTACTAGTGTAGTTATTTTTTCCTCCCAGGTTATTAACTGACGGTTAAACTACTACTACAGCAGCACTTCTATTATTATTATTATGTTTGAGTATTCATTATTTTCTTCTTTTTTTCAAGTTATGTCCCCCCTGGCCAAGGCTCTTGATGTACTACAGTCTGATCGAATGGCCTACTCCGGAGTGTTGGTGCCAACAATCACAATTCTACTCGAGAAAATGGAGCAGTTGAAGAATCATAGCACCCTAATTCACTGTAACCCACTGGTAGATTCCATCATCAATGGGGTCCAGCGGAGGTTTAGATACATTTTCGAAGATGCAAGGTTGCTCATGGCCTCTGCAGCTCAACCTATGTTCAGATTGGCCTACATCCCCACCAGAAGGAAGACTGATGTCGTGTCAAACCTGAAGGCAGAGGTAAAACAGCGTCAAACTCAAAACCCAGATGATGGCATGACAACAGATGGCGAGGAACCAACTGAAGATGATGAAGTGACTGGATACTTCCCATCACTGAGACCAACAAGAGTTGTGGATGAAGTGGACACCTACTTAAAATCTACCGAAACCAACCTTGTCAATGTGTTTCAAAACCTGCCGATGATGAAGGAGGTCTTCCTCAAGTTCAACACAGGATTCCCAGCTAGTGCAGCTTATGAACGACTCTTTAGTGTAGGAAAATACATTTTCCGACCAAAAAGAAACCGTCTTTCAGATGCAAACTTTGAAAAGCTTCTCTTGTGTCGTGTGAACAAATGTGACGGGAGCCGGTTAAGTATAATAAACTATTTAAGAACCACAGTAGTAAGATTAAAGTGCACCGTTTTAAAGTGCTGTGTGCGGTTATACTGTGAAACTTATTTAACAACTGTAGCCGATCTACGCCACCCTTTGGTTTAAACCAGAGTAAAAGGGAATTCTTAAAACAATAAAAGGACACCCAGGTTCGAGTTAAAAACCAGTTAAAAAGAGCATTATAAATTAAAGGAAAACTGTTAAAAGACTGATACAGGACAGGGTTTTGGGGAGTTACAAAATAATACTTTATTTCCTTATACACGGGCACTCTAAAATGGCCAGTAGAAAAATACAATTAAACTTAAAACGCCCTAAACCTAAAACCCTAACCAATCCTATATAACTAAACTAAACTAAAATATGGACCAAAAACAACAAAACAAAACGAAACAATCAATCACAATAAAATGTCTGGAAGCAATGTGCAAATGAGCAATGTGCAATACAGCAAGGGGAGGTTGTGTAGGTAATCCGGGAAGGGGTTTACTCTTCTACATCTCTTGTAGTCACTGAAACACACAAGAAGATATATGCCAGTTCATCTGGTCCATAACACTCTATACATTCACAGCTCCACCGAGAGGTTCACGTTGGCAATACTGCGGTTGGATACTTACAGGCGACCCAGGATTTCACCTGGGCCCATCTGTCTTTGGCTTGCAGTATCGCAACCCCTCTGCCGCCGCGCCGCCTCCCCTCTGGTCGAACTGGAACTGGCTCCTCACAACGGATCCTCCATCCAGAGCTTCTCACTCTAAAGTGCGTATAGTGCCACCGCCTTCCCGACAACCAGCTCCCCTGCTCTCCGTCAGTCTATTACTCTTTGTCACATCCCGCTCCTCTACTGCTCTGTGTCGTCTCGTCTCTTCTTCCAAACGGCCACGGTTTGTATCAATCTCTGTAAGACTGTACCCCAAGTTGCCTCCGTTCCTCCTCCCGTTCCCTAAGCTCTGCTGCCCACACAACCTTTCCTCCTCTCTCTGTGTCGTCCTGTTGCTTTCTCCTTTGTCTCCTCTCTCTCACAAACATTTGTATGCTGCGCCCCCTGATTGCACTCGGCTCCTGATTGGCCGAGAGCTCTCCCCTGTCCCAGCCGATCGCCACCCCAATTACACAGCTGCTGTCCATCCCCAACTAGTCCTGGGTGCAGTGGCAGAAAAACAATTAATACAGAAACACAAGTATACAAAACAACGAATTGTAGCACAGCAGAATAACACGGCAACCAAGGAAATAAACAGTAATAAAAGGGAAAAGTGTTTTCTGCCTGCTGACACAAACACCTCATGTAAGATAAGGGTCCTTCTCTAGTGAGGAGGAAACTTTGCTTTGCCGTGGCAGAAACTACATGAGGGGAGGGTTTCTCCTGGGATGAGATAAGACAAGTTTACAGTATTTACTGAAGGAGCGTAAACTCAGACAGAATTCTGAGTTTTTCACTCCATAATCTTAGTATTTTGATACACGGTTTGCTGCTTTCTTTTGTTTAAATAGCTTTGTTTCTTCCAGGGTGCATGAATAGGCCATTTACTTTTATTAAAATTATTATTTTGAAGGTTTTATAGAAGTTATGTTTTGTTCTGCCTAACCTGACGGTGCACAGCTGTGTGAGCAAACTACTCAGGGAGGAGGGAGGCGATGTGAAAGTTTCATTGTCGTTTACCCCATGCTGCTTATTTCCATACTTAAAAAGGTATAAATGTTACAGGATTCAAGTCCTGGCACTAAAATGTGTTTGTTCTGTTCTATTGATTCCGTTCATGTAAAGATGGATTTCGTTAATGTCTGTTTTATGAGACAAATGTTTCTTGCACTTTTTTTTGGCCAGGTTATTGTCATTTTGCTACTGTGGTTTCGGGGGCACGGTGGGACAGTTGCTGTCGCCTCACAGCTAGAAGGTCCTGGGTTCGATTCCCACTCGGGACACTGTGGGTGCTGGCAGAGTGTTTCCTCCTCTGCGTCATCAGTGCCCATACCCCCCTCACAAAAAACATGCAGTAATCCTGGTCTCTAAACTGCCTCCCCCTGGCCAGCCGGGGCGCCTGATGGAGGGTTAAGGAACTGGTTGGAATAACGTGTTCCTTCCACGCGCTACGTCCCACCAGGGAAACCCTGTCAGGTGTAAAGGAGCAACTTGGACACGCATGCATGAAGGAAGCATGAGTTCAAGTCCGTTGCTCTCCCCAGGTTGGCGGAGGGTGTGTAGAGCCCAGGATCACATTAGATAATTGACACAGGGGTGAAACTGTAGTTTATCCTGTGCTGAAAAGTCCATTCCAATAGAGATAGTTTTGGTATCTTTAGGAAGAAATGTATGTTGATTTTCTTTGTTTTTTAATAAACAATCAAACTCAGCATTTTTGCCTGCCTATTTGTTCGGTGGAAACTTGATCATGAAGTTGATAAAAACATGAATTAAAAAAAAGTAGTGTCCATGTAGCTAGCTACTTTTGCCATGTAGCTTATAGTGTACCTTGTTACAATTCTCTGGGGATAGCTTCCATGTAGTTGAGCTATATTTAATAGAGAGTAACTGGTAGTGTAGCTTACTACATTTTCCAAGTAGCTTGCCCATCACTGCATGTATGTAATCTGGCACCACTGCCGTATCAGGCACAAGTAGTCATTACGTCATTTGCTGGGACGGTGCATACGCATCAAAAGTGCTGGGACAGTGCATATGCATCAAAAGTTCTGGGACGGTGCATACTCATCAAAAGTGCTGGGACACGGTGCATACTTGTCCTGGGAGAAACTAGTACTTACATCACTGGGTCTTCACTGAAAAAAGGCTGGCAGTAGCGGAATAATTAAGTAGTACCTGGCTGTCAGTGTGTTAAGAGCATTCTACACAATCTAGAAGAGCATTCCAAATATATTATTATTTCAATGCTAGATATGCACAATGTACATTTATATGCCATGTTACATCAAAGTCCTTTTCTATTCCTTCATTCCAGACCAGTTTGTGGAGACCAGCCTGCAGGTGAAGATGAGTTCTCCTCAACCATCCTGGATCGTTTCTGTTAAACAGGAATATGAAGACCTCCTGGACACCAGTAAGTGTCATGCTCTGTCAGTTTCCTTCTTTAATTCTCTTCTTTTGTAGGAATATCTCCTCATCAATGTTTCAGTAATCCCAGTTCCCACTCACTTGAACTGCCTACAATTCATTTCGGAAATTGAGCATACTTTTGAATGGTGGTATATTTGGTACCATCCTTACTTTGCCCACGGTGCCAGAGCCTTTAATATATATATATATATATATATATATATATATATATATATATATTCATCTATCCATCTTCAACCGCTTATCCGTAGTCGGGTCGTGGGGGAAACAGCTCCAGCAGAGTCCTCCAGACTTCCCTCTCCAGAGCAACATTTAGTGACTTCCTCCTGGGGGATCCAGAGACGTGAGTCAATGTATTTCCTCCAACTGCGCCTTGGTCTGCCCCGGGGTCTCCTCCCAGTGGAACATGCGTCGAGGACCTCCCTAGGGAGACGCCCGAGAGGCATCCTAACCAGATGCCCGAACCACCTAAGCTGGCTCCTTTCCAGGCAAAGGAACAGCTCTTCTACTCCGAGTCTCTCTCGTGTGACTGAACTTCTCACCCTATCTCTAAGGGAGATGCCAGCCACCCGTCAAAGAAAACTCATTTTGTCCACTTAGGCGAGTTAATCTATGAAAAAACAGCACCTTACCCCCTAATAACATACTAAAAGTTTAACAATGTTTGACCACCCGAAAGGTGTTATTTTCAAGATGGCGTCCACGAGCTATTTAAATAGCTTAACTACTTCATTATTTATCGTAGACAGATATTTTTTGTGTCTAACCCTATGTTTTTGGGGCCTGTGAATCCAGTGGACTTGTCCAAATGGCTGAGATACAATTAGATCATTTTGAAATCCAATATTATGTGTGTGACTCTATTAAAACCCTCTGAAATGGACACCCGTTTTCAGGTAGTCCCCCAAATGTGTTGTTGTAAGGGCGTGGCATGAACCGCATTAAATAGATTTTTAGGAAGGCTTTCTTTCTTTCTTTTTCTTTCTCACCTTTATTTATACTCGGAATACAGGCTAGCAGTGCCAGTGTGCTCACAGGGGCTGACAGTCATTTCAGCTAGTGGCAAAGCATACTAAAATGGTAGCCTGACCATGAGTGCTGGAGAAACTTGCAAAATTTGCCATGAAGCATTAAGAGATGCTTCTGATGTGGTTGAAGTCCGTCAGAAGGGAGCTGATGGAATCAACAGTGCAAGTGTGCCAAGAGGGGATGACAGTCATTTCAGCTGGTGAAAAAGTACACTCAAAATATTGACAGCAGTACATAAATCCCAAAAACATTATACTCCAACAAAAAACTAAAGTTGATGAGCCACCAAAGAGAAGTGCCACAGCAGATAGTCCTTTCAACAGCAAAACAGACTTGTCTATTCTGTGGGACTACAGTACTCACTCAGTACTCACATGATCATCAAAGTGCAGCCTTTAGTTATGTACAGACAGATACATTTGTGGAGTCCATTCTTGAGTGTTGTGACAATCACTCAGATTAATTGGCCTTCACCGTCAAAGGCAGAATTGAATATCGTCACCTTATTAAACTAATGGCCTAAGTCATTTTTTTGCCTTTAATTAGTTTTTGGCCTAAATCACCACCTGGTGATGCTGGCCACCTCTGGTAAAATTGCCTAAGCCCTAACGTAAAAGGCCTTCCTGTTACACCCTATTAAAACAATGGCCTATGTCAAGAGGGAGACTTAGGCCATTTGATTTAGCCTAAGTCATAATAAAATGTGACTTAGGCCATTTTAACACACCTTTCAAAATGGGAGTGAATGGGAATGGGAGGTACTGTTACTATGGGACTGATATAATGGGAGTGAATGGGACAGAATGGGAGGTACTGTTAGTATGGGACTGATACTATGGGAGTGAATGGGACTAAATGGGAGTGAAAGGTGGGTACTGTTACTATGGTACTGATACTATGGGAGTGCATGGGAGGTACTGTTACTATGGGACTGATACTATGGGATTGAATGGGAGTGAATGGGAGTTACTGTTACTATGGGACTGAATGGGAGTGATTGGGAGTTAATGGGACTGAATGTGACTGGATGGGACTGAATGGGAGTGAATGGGAGTGAAAGGGAGTGAATGGGAGTGAAAGGGAGGTACTGTTACTATGGGACTGATATGATGGGAGTGAATGGGAGGTACTGTTATTATGGGACTGATACTATGGTAGTGCATGGGACTGAATGGGAGTGAAAGGGAGGTACTGTTACTATGGGACTGATAGAATGGGAGTGAACGGGAGGTACTGCTACTATGGGAGTGAATGTGACTGAATGGGTTTTACTGTTACTATGGGACTGATACTATGGGAGTGCATGGAAGTGAATGGGAGGTACTGTTACTATGGGTCTCATATAATGGGAGTGAATGGGAGGTACTGTTACTATGGGACTGATACTATGGGAGTGAATGGGAGTTACTGTTACTATGGGACTGAATGGGAGTGCTTGGGAGTTAATGGGACTGAATGAGAAGGAGATCAGCCGGAGAATCGGAGCGGCAGGGGCGGTATTGCAGTCGCTGTACCGCACTGTTGTGACGAAAAGAGAATTGAGCCAGAAGGCAAAGCTCTCTGTCTACCGAGCAATCTTCGTTCCTACTCTCATCTATGGTCATGAAGTGTGGGTCATGACAGAAAGAATAAGGTCACGAATACAAGCGGCTGAAATGAGTTTTCTTCGACGGGTGGCTGGCATCTCCCTTAGAGATAGGGTGAGAAGTTCAGTCACACGAGAGAGACTCGGAGTAGAACCGCTGCTCCTTCGCCTGGAAAGGCGAGGTGGTTCGGGCATCTGGTTAGGATGCCACTCGGGCGCCTCCCTAGGGAGGTCCTCGACGCATGTCCCACTGGGAGGAGACCCCGGGGCAGACCAAGGCGCAGTTGGAGGAAATACATCGACTCTCTGGCCTTGGAGCGTCTCGGAGTCCCCCAGGAGGAGGTCACTGATGTTGCTCGGGAGAGGGAAGTCTGGAGCTCTCTGGTGGAGCTGTTGCCCCCGCGACCCGACTATGGATAAGCGGTTGAAGATGGATGGATGGATGGGACTGAATGGGGGTGAAAGTGAGGTACTGTTACTATGGGAGTGAATGGGAGTGAAAGGGAGGTACTGTTACTATGGGACTGAATGGGAGTGAATGGGAGGTACTGTTACTATGGGACTGATACTATGGGAGTGAATGTGACTGAATGGGAGTTACTGTTACTATGGGACTGATACTATGGGAGTGAATGTGACTGAATGGGAGTTACTGTTACTGTGGGACTGATACTATGGGAGTGCATGGGACTGAATGGGAGTGAAAGGGAGGTACTGTTACTATGGGACTGATAGAATGTGAGTGAATGGGAGGTACTGTTACTATGGGAGTGCATGGGAGTGAATGGGAGTTACTGTTACTATGGGACTGATACTATGGGAGTGAAAGGGAGGTACTGTTACTATGGGACTGATACTATGGGAGTGAATTGGAGGTACTGTTACTATGGGACTGATACTATGGGAGTGAATTGGAGGTACTGTTACTATGGGACGGATACTATGGGAGTGCATGGGAGCTTCAACAACAACAAAATCACCAATGCTGGGCATTATGGCACATGGAAAAATGTCCATTTATATTGGAAAACGTTATTAATTGTTAACACAAATACACTTATAACCCTATAATATACACTTATAATAATAATAAAACTTTATTTGTATAGCACCTTTCATGACATGAAATGCAGCTCAAAGTGCTTTACAGAACAATGGAAAATAAAAGAAAAGCAAGGCAACGACATTTAAAAAAAAACAAGCAGTAATGCAATACAGTGAGGACATGAATAACACAAAATAAAAATATAAAAATAAAAGATCAATTAAAAGCAATGTTGTAGAAGTGGGTCTTGAGCGGAGCTTTAAAAATGTCTACAGAGGCTGCCTGACGAAGGTACAGTGGGAGCTTGTTCCATGCCGACGGCCCGTAGAAGCAAAGAGCTGCTTCCCCGTATTTTTTAGTTGCCATTTTTTTAGGCAAAGCGAGCAGGCCAGCAGTGGAAGACCTTAGCGGGCGGTTTGGGACATATTTAGGCAGGCAGTCATGTAGGTAGGAAGGTGCGAGACCATTGAGAGCTTTATAGACAAGTAAAATAATTTTAAAATCAATCCTAAAAACAACCGGAAGCCAGTGCAGTGATGCCAAAACTGGAGTAATATGTTCTCTCATCTTAGTTCTAGTTAAAACTCTGTCTGCTGCATTTTGGACAAGTTGTAATCTGTCAGTTGTTTTCTTAGGCAGTCCTGAAAAAAGTGCATTGCAGTAATCAAGCCGAGAAAAAACAAAGGCGTGGAATAGCGTTTTTGCATCGTCCAAGGACACATAGGCTCTGATTCGTGCAATATTTCTAAGGTGAAAAAAGGCAATCTTGGTAACATGATTAATGTGTGAATTAAAATTCAATTCAGAATCAATAATAACCCCCAGGTTCTTTACTGTACTGTTACTTTCTACAGTCAGGTTGCCAAGTCTGCTTAATATTGATTCTTTCTGCTCACTAGAACCGATTATGAGAACTTCTGTCTCATCCTCATTTAGCTTGAGAAAGTTCTCACTCATCCAACATTTGATGCTAGACAGACAGGTAAACAGCAGGTCTAAAGCACAGGGATCATCTGGAGCCACAGAAAGATATAATTGGGTATCATCAGCATAGAAATGAAAATTGACTCCGTGATTGGCAATGAGTTCGCCCAATGGCAGTATGTATAAGGAGAAAAGCAGAGGGCCAAGAATCGAGCCCTGTGGAATACCAGAACTGATGTCGTGTTTGTCTGAGTCAAACTCGGCTAGATTGACAAAGTAACTTCTGTTTGATAGGTAGGAGGAAAACCAGGACAGGGCCGTACCAGACAGGCCTATCCAGTGCTCCAGACGCTGTATTAAAATTGAGTGATCAATCGTGTCAAATGCAGCCGTTAGATCTAGAAGTAAGAGAACGGATACATGTTTCTTGTCAGCAGACACCCTAAGATCATTCATTACTTTTACAAGTGCTGTTTCTGTGCTGTGACCTTTCCTAAAGCCAGATTGGAATTTGTTGTGCACATTATTGTTCTGTAGAAACACATCCAATTGATGAAAGATGCATTTTTCTAAAACCTTGCCCAGAAAAGGTAGATTTGAAATGGGTCGATAGTTACCCAAAACAGAGGGATCAAGATTGTGTTTCTTGAGAAGGGGCTTAACTACAGCAGTCTTCAGTGAGTCTGGGAAGACGCCTGATTGTAGAGAGCTGTTTACAATTTTTAGGATATCTCCAATCACACTGTCTAAGACCTCTTTGAGAAAGGTGGTGGGAATTGTATCCAATGAACAGGAGGATGATGTCATCTGTGATATAGTTTTGCGGAGTTCGTCTTCATCAATTGCGCAGAACGATAATAGGCTCCCCCTGGAGAGATCTACCCTGGGACCATTAGCTGCTGTTTGAAGGTTTGCGCTAGCAGCAGCACCATTCATAATATCAGCTCTAATGTTAAAAATGTTGTTGTCAAAAAAGCATGCAAACTCATTACACTTAGCTTTAGAGGCCGGGAATGACTGCTTGTAGGACTGGGGGGGGGTTAATGGTAGAGAATAGGACTCTGGCATTTTTCTTGTTCTCATTAATAATGCCAGAGAAATATGCCTGCCTTGCTAGACGCAAGGCTTTGTTATAGGCGACTGTTGACTTTTTAAGAATCTCTAGGTGGATGGTGAGTTTGTTTTTTCTCCAGGCTCGCTCAGCTCTACGACATTCTTGCTTCAGTGAGCGTGAATGCTCATTTAACCAGGGTGTTACTCTGGTGTTATGTTTCTTTTTTGTTTTCAAAGGAGCCACTATATCAAGAGCTGACTCTAGTTTAAGATTAAAATTTTGAACCATATCATTCACTATCATTCATAACCCTATAATAAAGACAATTGTTATTATAATCACTTCACTATAATTTAAGTTATAATTTATATAAGTTAATTGGATTCTTAGATAACCAAAATATAGGGTTAGACACCAAAATTACTTAAAGTGGTCAAACTTTGGTAAACTTTTAGTATGTTAAGGACACCTAATACTACAAAAAAAACTTGTGAAACCTTTTGTTACAATTTTTTGGGGTCAAACCATATCCTTACCCACCTAGCTTGTATCCGCGACCTTATTCTTTCGATCATGACCCACACTTCATGACCAACATTCATTGGTTGTCTCTCATTGTATATTTTGCCTAGACTTCCTGCACCTCCCTGTGTGTCAAGAGGAGGTTTCACCTGAACAGCAGGAGATGAGCCCCAGTCTGGTCCAGGAGGAACCAGAACCTCCACACATTAAAGTGGAACAGGAGGAGCTACTTCAAAGACCAGAGAAGGCTGATGGGTCAACGTTGACATTACTAGCATTGAAAAGTGAAGGTGATGATGAAAACCGAGACACAGAGCCTGTAGCCAGCACCTCAACTCAACACATGCAAACACAAGCTGATGTAGAGGACTGTGGAACATCACAGCCCACTAGTGATGACCTCCTCTCTTCACACCGTTCTGAATCTGACATCACTGAACACAGTGATGAGTCGGAGGAGGATACCTGGGTGGTCAATCAGTCAGCTATAAAAACATTGAAGTCACACGAGACACAAAATGTTGAAGAAGAAAGAAACAAGTTGTCCAAAGATGTGAAATCATCAAAACAAATTCACTTTATGAGGAGACACACAGGGAGGAAAGTTTTAATTTCTACGGAGTGTGGCAAAATGTTCACAAAAAATGCTTTTCGGAAAACACACAGGGTGACTCATACAGGAGAAAAGTCCTTTACATGTATAGTTTGTGGCAAAGGCTTTACTCAAAGAAGTAGTCTAAAATCACACATGATGACTCATACAGGAGAAAAGCCCTTTACATGTACAGTTTGTGGCAAAGGCTGTACTCAAAGGGGAAATCTAAAATCACACATGTTGACTCATACAGGGGTAAAACCCTTTAATTGTACTGTTTGTGGGAAAGGCTGTGTTCACAGGGGGCAACTAAAAATACACATGTTGACTCATGCAGGGGAAAAACCCTTTAATTGCACAGTTTGTGGCAAAGGCTGTGTTCACAGTGGTGAGCTAAGAGTACACATGATGACTCATACAGGAGAAAAGCCGTTTACTTGTACAGTTTGTGGCAAAAGCTTTACTCTAAGGTGTAATCTAAAAACGCACATGTTGACTCATACAGGGGGGGAAAACGTACCCATCTCCCTTTATCATACAACAGCTGTGGGTGTGGCTTCAGTTCAGGTGGATCACCACCCACCAGGCAATCCAGGCATACTTCATTAACTGGAGGGCGTGTCATGAAAACTAAAATTTTACAAATACTGTACACTTTTTTGAAAGAATTATCCCGCCTTATATAATAATACCTGATGATCCTGTTTTATGGTGGAAAAATCTGTTAAATTAGTTTAGAGTAGTGATTGACTGGGGTATGTTTTCAACACTGATTGTCTCGTTGTATGAGCACTCGTTACTGGACTGGAGTGCAACGGCTACTTTGAACAAGCAAGCCTTTGGCCTCAGTAATTGAGCACAAATTATCTCTCAGCTCTCAATGTCTGTACCCACACTAATAACTTAAAGTTTCATTGGCCACATACTGTACCTAATTTTCATAATAGTAGGTTAGTGGGAGAGGGGCTTACCATCAACGTTAACCAGCAGAACAAAATAATGAATTCAGCTTGTCTCTCTAATGTGAACCCCTGTGCAATGTGCAGTTGAGAAGGAGACAGCAGTGCTGTGACTATTTCAGTTACAGCAAAATGTAATTTTTTTATTTTGTACTCCTCAAGCTGCTTATTTTTTTGTTAAACATGTTCAAATATCAATCAGCATAATACAGTAGGCCTACTGTTTTGTTTGTGTATTTTGTTGTTTGAAGGCAGCAGAGGATTTCTTTCTAGTATTTCTAGTCTAGAACAAAAGCCAAATCAAATACGATCTCGATACGAAGTAAAAAATAAACTTTACATTTGTCTCTATTTAATTTGTGTACTCCTCTCATTCAGTAGTTATTCAGTTGTGAAAACAGACACTTGGAAAAAGTACATGTATTGATTGTTTGAATACTTTAACAGGCTGTGGTCCTCTGTATAATATCGGAATCAGGCAGAAACGGTATCAGCCGATATGACCCTGCAAATTATCAGAGATCGGATATCAGTCATAATTTCATAATCGTGTACTCATAAATAAAGTTCTGAGAAGCCGTACAATCTTTGTAGCTGTTCACTGTGTGTTCACTTGTGCTGTTTGGACTATCAAATGACAGCACATATGTAGTATGTCTCAGCAAGACATTACACACGTTTTGCGTCTTATGGAGGTATTTTTCTAAAGGCAGATATATCTTATGTTACCTTTTTAACCCATTTAGGCCTGACATCGAAAAAAAAAACCTTCGCTCTGAAAGAATTATATTCAAAGATTTGCCACATTTTTACGATTTTTCTAAAATAGCAGACCTACAAGCGCTATGAGCTTGTCGATCTGCTATTTTTCAATAGCTAAAGTACAACATAATGCTCAGTTAAAACACCACCAAAAGGGGTTCCCATCCAGAATGGGTTAACCCCCTAGTGGCCATTGACGTTATTTGTGTGTTAAATCAACAAATCCCTCGTGGCCAATGGCATTATTGACGTAGTAGACGTACTGCCCTGTCAGTACGTCTTATTATAACAAAATAATGGAATTTTTAGACTTTTTTTTTTAATGTAATCTACCAAAAACCGGCCGAAACCCGCGCGATCGTGCACTATCGTGCACGCGCGCCGTCTCTATGTGATCCGCGGCAAAAAATGTGATATTTTGGGATGTTCCTGGCCGTTTTTAAGCTTAATTTGACTAAGTTATGAAAGAGCTAATGTTAGCTTAGCAATCCGGACAGCCACCGGACAGCCAAGCTATGTGCTAGGGGTCAAATTAGCCTCCTTTGTTTACCTCGTTTGACAGGAAGTGATTTAGCCAGATTTAACACTTTTGCCAAAATCAGAATAATGGAACGTTCCCGCCATCTGGTGGCACTTCTGGGTATTCATTTGAAATTGAAAGTAAAACGTCATGTATTTTATTTAGATCGCTGATCCCTCTTATTGCATTAAAATGACGAATTAAGAAATGGGGCATTGGCCAGATTTGGCGACTTTTTGAATGGCAATCGAAAAATGTGAGATATGACCACAATGTCACGAAATGTCTCATTTTATAGCTCCAAGTCACTACTTTACAATGAAAAAATAATTATGATTATAGCTTGTTCCATCGTTTACTTATAAGCTTTTTAGTAGACCTTGGTTTCAGTGATAAGTCAAACCAAGGTGTACTAAAATGCTTATAAGTAAACGATGGAACATGCTAGGAACATTATTTTTTTTTTCGGTGTAAACTAGAGACGTGCAGCTTTAAAATGAGATATTTCGTGACATTGTGGTCATATCGCACATTATTCTATTGTCATTCAAAAAGTCGCCAGATCTGGCCCAATGCACAATAAGATGTTATTAAATCTAGCAATAAGTGGGTTAAAGGGACATTTCACCCTTTTTGCATAAAACTATATGTTAATGACATTTAGAAGATTTAGAACACTTTCCTGGAGGTCTTTATGTGTGTAATATGTGGTTTTAGATATTTTAGATTGTAGCAGTGAGCCCAGTGTCTCTGATGTCATGGACACTGGGCTCACTTACTTCCTGGACTACAATTCCCATAATGCTTTGCGGCACTGCTCCTCCTTGTGGATAGAGGGAGGGCTGTCTTACTGAGACAACATGTAGTCCAGGAAGTAAGTGAGCCCGTTGTCCATGACATCAGAGACACGGGGCTCACTGCTACAATCTAAAATATCTAAAACCACATTACACACATAAAGACCTCCAGGAAAGTGTTCTAAAGCTCCTAAACGTCATTAACATATATGTTTTGGCAAAAAGGGTGAAGTGTCCCTTTAATAAAGGTTCCACTGCTTTTCAATGATCCTTTGTTCTATATTACAAAAACATTTCATTAATGAATTATTTATTCTAAATTTTATATTGAGTACCGGTAATTATATAAATGTACAGAAATGCATTGGGAGCTTGCATCAGTAAACAAGTCTCATACATCTAGCATGCATCAATGTTGTATGCTAGATCGAAAGGTGTGAGTGAAGCCAAAGGCCTGACTCACACCTTTGCATCTAGCATACAACATTGATGCATGCTAGATGCATGCTAGATGTAAATCAAGGGTAAGTGTCAATGCATCTCCAATGGGAGTCACATGGTTTGACACAACATTTTTGTTGTACGGCTTCCGGCTGTGTTTCGACTGCCCCCCTCCCCCTCATACAACAAAAATGTTGTGTCAAACCATTTGACTCCCATTGGAAATGAATTGAGAGCTTGCATCAGTCTGAGTCAATACGTCTCATACAACAAGCATACATCAATCTGTTGCGACTGTGTGAGTCAGGCCTAAGCCTGCAGCCCATAGAAGTGGAGCACAAGCCAGCTGGTCTGTCTGTACTGTAGCAGCAATCAGGGGATGCTTTTAAAGGTATATTCAGTGATTTCACTTAATTCAAATATCACTTATTTTTTTGTTTTGTTGTGATAATCCTCCCTACTATAGAGTGTGCTGGCCATATAAGGAGTTCCTCCCTGTCCCCAGTTAACCCCTGGGGGTCAAAAAACCTTAGGTTTCGTTTTTGACTCTCTATCCTGATTGGACGAAAGGCTGGGTCCCACAGCCAAAAACGAAACCTAAGGTTTTTTGAGTGAAATCACTGAATATACCTTTAAATGTTGTATGTCATTGCTGCTGTTTTATGAAAATTCCTTATTTGTACCAAATAAATATTCATATTTGTATTCTACCTGTCCTGCCTGTTAATCATGATAGCAGGGTTACATATGCTAGAAAAATATATTTTGGGTGCTTCCTACCAAACAAATTGATTTAATTTGAACACATTATTTTTGAAAATAAACTGGATTCTCAAATATGACTAGAGTAACTGCTCGCTCACAATACGACGTGAGCTTTTACATCTGCTATTTTCAACAACAAAAAATCTTATTGAGATTTAACTTAACTAAAATATTTTATACATTTTAACAGCACAAATCTTGTATGGGGTCCCTGGGCATAAATGTTTTCATATGGCGATCCTGTCCACAGACAAATTAACCTACTTGACAATACAACACTGATTTAAACAACATTAGGAAACAAGCGCAAAAGGTTTACATACGAGTCTTGTGTGCACTGCACTTGTGGCCATGGTAGTCTACCATACCTTTGATTGTGGCGCCATCTGGTGATAGAAAGTCGCTATCGCAACTAATACGCAAACCACTCTTTTGATCCTCTATACTTTCCGTAGTTACATGAAAGACAAACACACTTACTAGTGTTGTTGTGCTTTTATCCACCTCTCGTTTCGGTTTCTGGTTTTTATTCTTATTAAATGCTGTCTTACATCACATTATGGCCAGTCTGCAGTTTCCATATATAGGCAGAGATTGCCTTATCCACATTTTTACTTTCTTAAATGTGGACGACCTGTCCAACGTGTCCAGCGTTTGTAAGGTAAGGTGGAATTACATACTGCCTGGAGGCTAACCAAAATAGCTCTATGAAATTCACATAAAGAACGATATTATACGGTTGACGAGTGACACATTATAGGGCGGGTTAGCTCTGGTCAATAGCCTCGAGATCAAAAACATCTTGGAGAGAGGCGCGAGAGCAGCAGAAGTAACATAAAGAACAAGAATTGATGACATAGTCATAATTACCAGCTGCGTTATTCTATCTGCATACTTGTGCTATGCAGTGTGTGTGTGTGTGTGTGTGTGTGTGTGTGTGGAAACACAACATGTCCATGTGACTCTGTAAAGGTGACTTTAGACCAAACACACTTCTTCTCTCTGTCCGCATGGAAACCGCGACCTACAAATGGAAGTACCACCACAAATAAATGATAAACTCCTCCTAAACAATCTTCATCTGATGCAGAATAGACAACACTCCAACTGATGTTCACAAGGGATCTTTATTTACCCCACCGTGAAAAACTATAAATGAAACCACACAAACAAAACAACTTTTAACACAATGATTTATAAACACCATGGATGTGACTGTCATATTATGACATGTCATTTTTGACATTCACGCTGTATTTCCTTTTTCCATATTAATGAAATCCACATGTCACACAAACATACACGATGCAATGAAATATAACTGTACAAACAAAATAACAGGTAACACAATTGCAAGATGGTAACCATGGCAACGAATGGTGTCTGTTTCCTGTTTCTGCACAAGGAGGGCGAGTGTATTTCCAAACAGTTTTTTATACCCAGCACCCTAATCAAGGGAACTTGATTCAGTTGGAGGGGCACTTCCTGGCGAGGGAATCTCCCGAGAGCACTTCAAGTCAAGGGACTGGTTTCAGAAAGGGCCCTTCAGACTATAGTCAAATAAGACTACTTAAAGGCAGAGTATCACGCTGCCATCTACTTTGTCTCAGTTTAATTATGACAAAGTTGTGATAACATTCGAAAATACAACTAGGCTCTATTCACCTTTTGCATATGGCCCATAAGTCTTTGCATTTGTGTGTGCATAAGTTCCTCTTTCTCTTGCTGTGTTGCCAGTTTTGCAAGAGAAACAAGTGACCAGGTCTATGAAAACAACCACAAATGCAAATAGTTAATCTACAAGCTCACAGTGACACATCTGTTATTTAAAAACACATTGAGAATGAATCGAAATATTTTGAATATTTTTAAACATTTTAATAAAAAAGGCACAAAATATGTATGTCCGTGGACAATTATATTAATCTGGAGTTCCTTGATGTTAAGCAATGTGGAAGCAAGCCCAAATAAGCAACTGCTGTTCACTTTAGAATCAAGCCCAAAAAAAACATCCACCAGCAACTAACAATTATTGATTTGCAAGTGACTTTACAGAAAAAAAGAACAAGTCAATGGTTGCTTATAATAAACAGACATGGCAACGCGGTCTGAAGGACGCAATGCACACACAAGGATAGAATTCTGTATTCCTGTGCCCCCTCACTTGATGTGGCAGTGTCAAACTTGGCCTCTGACTTTGTCTCATTGCAGAATGAACTGCTAAATAGCAAACTGCTACTAAATGGCCACAAAACCAGGGCCATGCTATTTTCTCCAAATAGCCTAGTCAATGTCCCCTCAAATACCACCACTCTGGATGGAGTATCCATAGAATGGGTTGAGTTGTATAAATATCTTGGGATTTGGTTGGACAACAAGTTAAACTTCAAACACCACATTGATGCCTTGGCAAAAAAGCTTAAGTTCACGCTGAGTTTCTTCTACAGAATGAAGTCCTGCTTTTCTAATGTTTCTCGCAAAAAGCTGGTTACAGGCCTCTTCCTGTCGCAGCTTGATTATGGCGATACTGTCTACCGCTTTGCTAGTTCCTCAACTCTGAGCAAACTTGACCCCCTGTTTCATGGTGCATTGAGGTTCATAACCAATTCCCCCTATAGGACTCATCACTGTACTCTGTACGCCCTAGTGGGTTGGTATTCCTTAACGTCTTGCAGGTTGCTACGTTGGTATATTCTCATTTATAAAGCCATTCTTGGTAATCTCCCACGTTACATTGGTTCTAAATTTGAACTTGTCCAAAACTCTCTCAACCTCAAATCAAATGCTTGGTTACGCTATGTCGTGCCCCCAACAAAATCTGAGGCTGGATTTTTGTTTTTATCGGACCCTGGTCTTGGAATGACCTACAGACCAGACTCAAACTGGCTGCTGTGATTCCCCTAGTGCGCTTTAAAAGGATTGCCATGGGCAAACTTCCCATACACTGCTCCTGCTTTGACGTATAGCAAATGTCTGCTTACTTTTTAGTCTACTAGCAATTTCCGTTGCTTAATTTGTAAATGTATTAGTCCAAGTTGGTCGCGTTACTAAACGTTCCTGTTCTCCCTTTGAGCTTCTTCGGTAGTGGATACTGTATTTATGAGCATTGTATGTCTGTCCTGTTTTTTGTTTTGTTACTGGCAGAGCTGTGTCACTTATTTTTGCCTCGTCTTGGCCAGTTCACACTTGTAAAAGAGACTTCAGTCTCAATGTGTTTTTGACTGGTTAAATAAAGGTTAAATAAATAAAAAAGGAGCCCCAGTACCTTGGCGGGAAAAAACATGGATACAGCCTGTTCAATGCTGTGTGAAGTCGGAGCAGACTAGTGGCCTCCCACCACGTCGGGAGGGCTGACCCTTTGGACTTATTACTGGTCTGTGCCTAAATATATATTTTTTTCTAAATCGTTTTTTTTTAACTGGACATCCTTAGGGGTCTTTGATAGATATGCATCATTATTTTTAAAAGGAAATTTTCCTTGCTTCACACCCTTTAAAACTGTCAGATTGCAACAGTCTGGCATTTGTGTATCAGGGCACCATACACTGATACACAGCCAACGAAACAAAAACACATTGCAAAAAGCAGCCTGCAGTGCTGGTTTGCAGTGTGTTTCCAGTTCTGTTTAATATTAGTGACTTTTGGCTAGTTTTCCTGTAACATATAGCTTAATATCAATAGTTGTGCGTTGCTTTAGTTTGGGCTGCACTTGTTCTGCATCTGTTGGGATAAAAAGTTGTATTGCTTAAAGGGGAATACCACTCATTTTCAACATCTTTCTATGGAGTTGTGTGCACTGGAAATAATTAAAAGTCCCCCCATTCTGTGTTGCCTAGAACTGGAGGTCTGAAAAAAACAGTAACATTTTTGTGATGTCACTGAAATGTACTTCATAATGTTACTGATTTTTTTCAGACCTCCAGTTCTAGGCAACATAGAATGGGGGGGACTTTCATATTATATCCACACAACGACTCTAAGGTATATTAATGACAGTAAAATGTTGAACATGACTCATGAGTGGAATCCCGTAGTCACTATTCACTGAAAAAAAAAAAGGTTTCTCACTGTTCTCGGGTTGAATATTGATATGCGATTAATCAAGATTAATTAATTACAAAGCCTCTGATTAATTAGATTACTTTTTTCAATCGAGTCCCAGCTCTAGTTTGTTTACATCCATGGCATTCCAATAATACGCTTCATGAGTGGGTGTACAGATTTGGACCAATCAGATAATTTTATACTGACAAATGAGTCAAAACAAGACAACGTTGACATTTTGTTACAGCTTTTGCGGGTGCGAGCTTTCAGCTTCTGATGGTTTGGGGGAATAAACTGTTGGTTAATTAATCTTAAACCGCCTCCTACCAGATGGCAGGAGTTTAAGGAGATGGTGGGATATAATGTTACCATTTTTTATAATGGCATGCTATTATAGAAGCCATTGTTCTGGCATTAATACAAAACAATATTAAAACGTTTCAATATTGTTCGAAATGACCAAACATGCCTACTGATGATGTCACTGTTAGGCAAGTTTCTGAACTGACCAATGACCACAGCCCTACTCAGACGAGTAAACAAGTATGGTACCATAATGAGCATTAGTGAGTGCACTTACTGTAGAACCACAACCTTACACTCAATGGTTTCACTCTATCTTCATCATCTCTCTCCATATTCCCTTCTGCCCCTTCATCTTCTTTGTCTTATCTTAGACCTAGACTTTTTTTCCACATCCCTGTAGACCTTCCTATGTATTAATTTTACTTGAGTCATCTCCAGTATGTATATTGTTTATCTCCGAGAATGGCTGTTTCGATAGCTCTTTTATGGAACTTCATGTGACTGCATTTCATGTGTGTGATTTCAGGATTGGCTCGAAGCTGCACAGACCCCTTTGTTATGGAGGTGAGTTTTATCTTTAGGGCACCTCTAGGCTGCTGATGCAACCTGACAGCGTGTCACAGGTTCAATTATCGATCCCGACGACCTTTGCTGGAGTGTAACTCCCAATTTCTCTATCTCCCACTCATAGTGAGTTTAACATCGTCTAATGGAATCAGATAAGAGTTTTCTTTGGATGTACTGTACAGTATGTGCTGTCAAGGCCAGAAAGTCGTTTTTTTTTTAAACTCATAGGCATTACTGCATAACTTCCGGGTATGATGATGATGTCATGTGCATACCCTCTATTAAGGCAGAAAAATCAAAGAAAATTAATCCCTGAAAAAAAAAGTATATGAACTTGAATACTGTATGTGATTTATTCAGGGGGGGGTGTCTAACAAGTGTTGTTTTTGGCAGCAATTTTGATTTTAGTTTTAGTCATAGTCTCTTGAATAGTTTTCATTTAGTTTTAGTCACCTTTAGTGTTAGTCTAGTTTTAGTCTACTAAATATAGTTGATTTAGTCGACTAAAATGTATTTTGGTGGGCCTTGATGCCGTCGTAATGACTGTTTTTACACTTGCTGAAAATAGCCAATCTACAAGCTCACAGCGCTGTGAGCTTGTAGATCGGCTATTTTCAGTATGCAACCATTTGTAAAATGACTTACTGGGTGACTTACTGGATCTCTTGTCCACTAGTCCCTTCTTAACATTTTAGTCTTCATTTAGTTTCCATTTAGTTTTCTAAAAGGTTGTTGACGAAAAAATGTCGTCATAGTTTGTCGACGAAAACAACAATTGTCTCTAACATCTATGTGATGTCTTCAGGGGGCTGTGTGTCCGGCGCTGGGGGGTCTCTAACATGGCCGCGGTGGACAGCGAACAGGCGAGGGACGTGTGGAAGACGCACTTCCTGTATCGCATCCACCTGGAAACCAAGATGGCGAGAGGCAGTGAGCGCGACTACACCCACAAAACCCTGATCGGTCACACAGGTATATACCCTGTTCGCTAACACTTGATATGCATCCCATGTAGTACATACTAATAATTAGGGTTGTCCCGATTGGATCGGGTGATCGGAAATCGGCTCCCATCACATGCTTTTCAAAAGATCGGAATCGGGGAGAAAAGATCAGTTTTGTCAAATGTGAATCTCAAAGAAAGATGTATAACCAATGAGATTTTGTAAAAACTAGTTGTTTTCCTTCTGGTCCCAGTCAGAGGCGTGAAAGACACCTATGATGAAAACAATCGAAATGCAACCCCCGCTATGCATGATGGCATAGGTGTCTGTAGTACTCTCTCTGAATGAGAGAGATACTCTTTAAGAGTTTTAACTTGACTTCAGTTCTATAAGCTGTAGAACATTTTGCCTTTCAATAATTGAAAGGCAACACAACAGACTAGACTAGAGTGACATACATTAGGATATTTGCTATTGTGATATGGCATAAGTGTTATATAAAAATATAAAGATTGGCATCGGTATGTCTCGCAATCAAATGATCGGAATCGGATCGAGAGCAAAAAAACGTGATCGGGACATCCCTACTAATAATGCTTTATAATAATGATCATAACACATTATAAAGCGTGCATTATGGACATTGGATGCATAGCAAGTGCTATACCCACTAGGGCTGCGAATCTTTAGGTGTCCCACGATTCGATTCGATTCCGATTCTTGGGGTGATGATTCGATTCAAAAACAATCTTTTCGATTTTTCCGATTCTCGATTCAAAAAAGATTTTTTTTCCGATTCTAAAGCAGTTTTTTATTTTTATTAAAAACAATTAAATAGAATTTTAGCATGATCTACTCCAGTCTTCTGGCATGAAAGCAGAGTACATTTAGTAAAAAGCTTGTATAATTGTAAAGGTTTTATCAACTGAATGATTTAAACACACAAAGGTTAAATCCAAGAGTAAGAAATGTCTCATTTATTTAGCTTGCACAAATTTGAACCAGTACAAAAGTTACAAAATCTCTTCTCACTCAATACCAGAACAATACATTAGTATTAAAACAGGTGTAAAATAAATACAATTGGCAGGCTTAGCTTAGCTGGGTAGTAAATGCACTATGCAGAAACCCAGGCCATAATGCATTGCATGCATAGGTAGTACCTGTGCATGTTTCTTCTTTTTTTTTGCACAAATGTACCTGTCAGGTACAGGTACATTTGTGCAAGAAAAAAATAAAAAAAATAAATTAAAAAAATAAAAAGAAATCGATTTTTGGAAAATGAGAATCGATTCTGAATCGGACGGCATTAGAATCGCAATTCTAACTAGAATTTTGACAGCCCTAATACCCACTGTTCATATCAAGTCTCTTTCTATGATTTTTTTTCTCTACACTACAGGACCAATGGTGTTTTTAATTTTATTTGTTTTTACAAGTGGATTTTAATAATATAGTATTTTAGTATTCCTTTTTACTAGTTGATTGGAAGGCAGTGAAACATATTAGGCCTATGTACAATTTCGTTCACGTATGTATCTGCTGAATGACGTAGCAGGCCTGGCGCCACAGGGGTGCCAGAGGGGCCTCGGTTGCAAATTCTGCCCCCTCCGTTTAAGTGTTATGAAGTGTTTTCGTGAATATGAATGAGATGTGCCCCCTCGCCATTTTCAACTGTCCCCTCAGTCATTTCATCCTGGAGCCGAGCCTGTGACAAAGAACGATATATATCGAGCTGCTGTGGAGCAGGAACCATTCAACCTCTTAAAAACTATTATAATTTTGCTTTTAACCCATTTAGGCATGACGTCAAAATTAAAAAAAAATCTTCTAAATCCTTTACATTTTCTGAAATACCTGTTTCTATATCAGTGGTGCTCAATATTTCATGTCAAGGACCCAAAAAAATATATGTAATTGGCCACCGACCGCCAACTGAAAATATGTTGCATAGAAGCAAAGATTTGAGTTAAAAACTTTCGCTCTGAAAGAATATATATTCAAAGAGTTACGCCACATTTCACGATTTTTCTAAAATAGCAGACCTACAAGCTCATAGCGCTATGATCTGCTATTTTTTCAACAGCTAAAGTGTAACACAATGCTTAAAACACCAAAAAGGGTTCCCGCCCAGAATGGGTTAAAGTCACGGCTCGATTCCATTTACGCTTGTGTTCATTTATTTATTATGTTATATTATGTAAAGAAAACCTGGTGATGCGCCCCTTTGCCGCTGTAACCTCATATTGTATTTGTGGGATGTTTGCCACCATCAAGGCAGAGTAGGTTGGTTTGGTGTACAGTGCCTCAGGGGTAGAGTGGCCGGATGGTAAGCGTTAGGTTGCCAGTTCGAACTACGAACCCGTGGGTTCCCCCAGAGTCAGTGTCGAAGTGTCCTTTAGCAAGACACTTGAACCCCAAATTGCTCCCGATGTGCTGTTAGGTGCCTTGCATGGTTTCCGCCGCCATCGGTGTATGGATGTGTGCCTTGGATAAAGGCGCTATATAAATGCACCATATACCTCCAGAGAACAGACCCAACACTGTCTGTCTGTCTGTCTGTCTGTCTGTCTGTCTGTCTACCATCCAGGCAGAGTGGTTGGTTTGGTGTACCTCCAGAAGAACAACCCCACCACTGCGGACCCTTGGAGTTTCAGGAGCACCTTCTGCACTGCCTCCACTGACGGGACAGTTCGAGCTTGGGATGTCAAAGATGTTAGTAAACATAACGTTACATTTCATACGGTAGCTTTCCACTGGCACCAGAAAAAGAGTTAAATAGGGAGAAAGAATGCATGCTAAATGATGTTTTTGTACTAAAAGTAAAACACAACCAGTAATGGCATAATGTCAACAGCTTACCATTATTGTTTCTTTTTATTTTATTTTATTTTGCAATGATGCGTAGTTCATGATGTATTGTGGACATTAAAGTGAACTGAACGTGCTTTTGTTTAGGGAGTGGAGTTGTGGTGCAGTCCCGTGCAGAGTCCCCTAAGAAGCATCGTCAGTGTTATGGAGCATGGACTAGTGTTCACGTCCGACTCCTCCGGGCTCATCAAGAGCTGGCACGCTCACACTGGACAGGAGATGGCGTCCTACCCCACTGCATCGACACACTGCACATTACTACTGTACACTATTAACAACAGCCACTTTATCTCGGCAAGTTGCCAACCACTTCCTCGGATCTTTGCTTACGTTAGCTTTTATTTAGTTCTCGGGTTTCTATTCTAAAATATAATAATGAAATATAAATCAATTTGAGGCGTTGCAATTGTAATAAGCAAAATTCATCGCCCTTTAATCGCATATCAATATATGACCTGGGAAGTAATTTTTTGTATTTATTTTTTTATTTTATTTAAAACTGATTTTTGTATACGAGTGAATCAATGAGTGAGTTTTTTTTAAATAAAAATGTCCCATCCACTGGGCCAAGCAAAGCTGTCTGATCGGCTGATGTACGTATGATGTACGACTGATATGTGTCCAGTGAGAGAGGTTATGTAATGCAAAAACGAAGTGCGATTAAATTGCGTCATTTGTTTTTCTTCGCGTTACTGTTTCCGTAATGAATTAATCGAAATGAATCAGTTAAAGTCCCAGCCCTGATAATAACACTAAGCACTCTCTTTGATTGAAATCTTTTTCAGGTGGGGACCGATTCAGGAACTGTGGAAACACTAACTGGTATAACTGGTCCTGTTTGGTCCAAACGGTCCAGTCTAGTGGTGTGTGAGCCCTTTGTCAAAGTCAATTTACTAGTACTCTCTCCTGACAAGAAATGGATCTTTGCTGGAAGCAAAGGCAATCGTGATTCAAGTCCAAAGGTAATTGTAGTCTGTGTTTCCTGATTATGTAAGCGCCTTAATTCGCTCTCTAATTCTTGCACATACATTTAACTTTTAGACATACGACATGCGACACATCTGCTGCATAATTGCCAACTACCTATGCCGTCACAAAAGGGACATAGCGGCCGATGTGCAGCACATTATCAGTCACATTGCTTATATACAGTACTGTAAAAGTTTAGCTTTATTGTTACAAGCTTCTGTTGTGTGATGTGCCTGGCAGGTCTTCTGGGCTGACAGCCTGACTAAGGAAGATCCTCTGTGCCAGAGTCTGCACAGAAGAATGCAGTCGATCATAGGGTGCCACGCAGCCGTCTTCATGCCCGACCATCCTGCTCGCCTGGCTGTTGTCTATAAAGACTCCAACTTGAACTACAGCCTCATTGTGCAGGATATCAGCATGAAACAATCCAAATCCAAGTCAGAGATTCAGGGTACGAATGATTTTCAACTCAACCATTATAGAGACTACAATATAGAGTCCACTATCAGTCTGTGAACCATTAAGCCTAATTTCAACCGAAAAATGTGTCCCATGGCATGACACATTTTTGTTCTTTCAGTAGCAAATCTGAAGTTACTTAAAACCACTGGTGATCAATGTTGGGTCTGGGCACACTCTGTAACACTGAGAGTGTCCATTTGGTCCCATGAGGATGTTCTGTGTAGATTGATGAATTGAATGCGGACCTCAATGGAAACAAGTCCTCAGGACCTTTTTGTGTTATCGTTTTAGCCTTTATGTCTGACTGTACCTCGTGCTGTTTACATTTCTGACTAATTATTCAATTGATCAATTGGGATCCCAGAGATAGTGGTTTCCGGCGAGTCGCCGGTCCGTAATGGTTGACAAATGACAGAGTTAACGTGTGGTGTTGCCCTCTACTGTACTGTCACTGTACTGTAACACCCCAAATCATCATATATTCCGTTAATATGTGTGCTGTGCAACAGTGACACTTGGTTGTAAAACGCAATTTTTGTGCTCGGGACAGACCCAGCCAGCCAGGGACCCAGGGACACACATAGCTGTCTATTCGCTATATTCAGACCTCAGCCATCTTGCCAGCAAGGTGATACCTAGGTGATACTTCCCATTCATCCAAACAGAAAAGTCCTCTCTAATTATATTAAACAACGTCAGAATCACCAACATTGCAGCTGTAGGGAAAGCTTGAAGTGTTTGTTTCATAAAAATCCACCGTAGACATGTTATGAGCTACTTCCTTCCAGATTATTATTATCAGAGTATGGAAGCGCTCGTTATCAGTAAAGCAATCTCCTGCTGCCTCCTGCATTATGTTCACATTCAAAACAGGTGGTATGCATGGGCTGTTGAGTGATAGTCAACAAGCACTTCCAAACTCCAGCACTTAGAAAAAAAATCATCTGCAAGGAGTTTATTGACAGGAAGTAGCTCATTGTAACGAAAAAGCCTTGTGCACTCCTTCAAGGACAGGTGCGTCGGAGCCGGCAACCAAGAAAACCAAGAAAAGGGTCCCGCACACTGTCTTTCACTTGTAGAGTAGTACCGGTAGTTTTATTAGATGACAAATCTAACATGAAAAGAAACATGACATTTCATCTCTGCGTTTTGTTGGCATCGAGGCAGTTCCTCTGCCACCTCGAGGTGGAGACCATGATCTCCTTTTAAAGAGACGTGAGGCTTTCTGGATCTCCACTCTAAATACTCTAGCCCCTAAAGATTTAAATGACGAATTATTATTGAATGTGATGCTGTGATATTTTAAGATTATTTATGTCTCCTTTGTCCTTTGTGATACTGTTTGCTATGCTGTTTTTTCCTGTTGTTTATTTCTTCTTACTCAACGTTACAGCCCAAATTCTTTCTATTGACCGCTCCTGATGTCCCCCTATAGGCCAGACCCAGATACCCACTTGGTCTATAGGCCTATATAGACAACCAGTAGTGTCTATAATAGACTGAATATTCTGTTATTGACTGCTGCAAATGTATTTGTGTCATAGTTTTTACTATGGATTTATAAGATACTATACCTTTGCCTACCTGTAGGGCTTTATGGGTGGTTCCCTCTCCATGGTAACAGAAGGAAGTAGCTCATAAAATGTCTACAGTGGATTTTTATGAAACAAACACTTTGCAGATTGAATGAAAGAGGATAATTCAAGCTTTCCCTACAGCTGATGTTGACGTTGTTTAATATGATTAGATAGGACTTATCTGTTTGGATGAATGGGCTGTCTATGGGAAGTATCACTGGCAAGATGGCTGCAGTCTGAATATGGCCTAGGAGTGGTTGCACCACTCAAATAAGGTATCAAATGGGGATCCGTGACCTAATGTTTATCAAATTGGGGGTCTTTGAAATTTGAACAGTTAAGAATCTCTGCTTTAATAATGTATGCATTTGAAAGCACACCTTGCTTTTCATTTTGAACCTTCCTAATTGTAGTGAAGAAGCTGAGGAACTCTAGCCTGTGTTTGAACAACAAAGTACACAACATTTTGCTGGAGGCCAAGGACAGCGACACACTAGTGCTGTCAGATGGCGAAGAGTTCCAGGTCCATTTTAAGGAGGGGATGTGCACCAAATTCCGTCACAGAGACATTTTGTCCATGTCTGTGGTAGGCTCTTCTGTTATTGTGTAATATTATATTGTTGGTGCCTGTCTGGCAGAAACCTGGTACTGTACCTCAATGGCATGGAAATAGCTGATCGACAATACTTAAGGCTCATTCATAGTCTGGATTTTCGGTGGTGAGGTGACCACCGCTCCGGTGGTGAGGTGACCACCGGAGCTGAAATAACGTTGAGCGGTGGTGAGTAAAAACAGAGAAGGGCTGGAGCGGTGGCGGTTGTTTGCTCTTCACCGCGGCTCGTGACGTCATGTTGTAGTTCGTTGGTCACCTCACCACCGAAAATCCAGACTATGAATAACGCTTAAGTCTGTCTGTGGGGTATATAAATGTCACAGTTTCTGAATAAGTCATTGTTTTTTTTTTAATGTTCGTGTTTTTATGTCATGTGAAAGCAGGGAATCATAGCTTCATATTGACATATTGGTTGTTCAGTTTGGCCAACCAGTTTTGGAGATATGGCTTATAGCTTACACAACCTTTTTGGTGTAGTACTCAGAGGAGCACCTGGAGGAGTTACTTGGTGCTCCTAAAATGCGGCGACCCGTCTCGCCGGATGGATAAAAGAGGGATGCATGAATAACTTATAGCAAAACGATATTTATTGGATAAGTGGGGACTGGGGAGTCAATGGAGAGTATTGCAACTCTAGATTCATCCCATTATACAAAAAAAATTAGAGTTGCAAATCAGCTATTGCCTATTTGTTTAACATAAGTACGGCGAAGCATACGTCAGGCTTCCCTTTTGTTTTTAGCCGAGGCGATGTACACACAGTCAACACTGAGTCAGACAGTCAGACACACATGGCTCCTCGGTGCAAAATAAACGGTGTAAACTACCCGACTTTACGATAATAAGGGACAGTATGTCGGGACACACTGTTGTCATGTTGATAAGCTTCATATTGTGCAGCAGCAGCGCCAGTCCGTGAGAGACGGCATCGCACATGAGCAACTTGCTCCAGCACCCGGAAAACAAGCAGTGAGCAGCATGGAATCCTCCCCATAGAGTGGATCCTCCCTCGTTTGACTAAGGACGTGCTGTGATTAGCCACAATGGCCAGTGCACTTATGCAAGACGTGCTGTGATTGGCCAGTAGTAGCTACTTTGAGTGGCAGTCAGTGGGAAATGCTCTCGCCACAGAATTTACTAGTATTCTGGCCATGATAATAATGCTGTTGGTATGCAGAAGCGCTTCCCGGCGCTTGATTGACAGCGCATTATGAATTTTGACGGCGCACTGGCGCACCACTTATGTGCAGCCCTGCTTATAGAGTAATGTCTTGCGGAAAAGAGCAAGTTGAGAAAACAGGCTTGAAACTTGAAAGGTTCACTTCTGTGGACTCTTTACATTACACCTAGCTAATAGCTACATGTTTAAGCATTTATTTCATATTTACTTGTCAATATAAGCTCTGACATTAATTTCAGACATGCTCTAGTACAGTATGTGAACTCATTTTGCATTTTTTTTAAATCAGTTTTTCTGAATAGTTAGTCTTGCCGCCATGACTGTCTCTGTATCAAAAAGAGTCACACATGTTTAACCAATGAAAAGTATTAACAAGAGCTTCAAACAACAACTTTTTTTTTACATGCAAGGTTTCTGCCAAACAGACGCTATTATACAATCCACTTTATTGTAGGTTTGTATTTACATGCAATTTGTGTTTTATAGGATCGCTTCCGTATGGTGGTGGCATCTCACGTCTACCTAAAGGTGTTCACATGGAAACAATGGGAAGCATTGAACGAGCAACCGTATGAACGATACCAATTAGGAGGTTCTCTGCATTTGTTCAGGTATGGAGGACTAACCAGCGGTTCCCACACGTTTTAGCTGGATACCCAAAAGAGAAGTTGTATGTCTCCCTTGGGAACCCGACCCAGTGGTTTAAGCACTGAATACGTCCCTTTTTGTGCACGCGCAGTTCGAGTATTTCCAGGTGGCCACCAAGGGTTCAGTCACTACGGAATCTTCTTGCATGCAGGTTGCAAAATCTGCATTGAGTTGTATTATTACAAACCTACCTTAACTCTTTTGCTAGCTGCTCCCAGTTCCAGGTGCCACCATACGCGTTCACTTTAAGAGTCTGTGTTTGCCCGCCCCCCCACACACACTCGCTACACACACTTTAGTATCATTGGCACAAGCACACACTGTTTACCTTTCGTCAGAAGCTTTTACATGGCGGGAGCGTTGTGGTACAAAGGCACACATTAAATCAGAAATGTGGATGGCAGAAGATCCACCAAGGACAAGCTCTCCTGGATTACGATTTATGGACGTTTGAAAATCCTCCTTTCAACTGCGTTACACGGTTATTACATTTTCAATCCCATAGCTGGAGTGGTGCCGTGTTGCCATGGCAACCGGACCGTATATATACGGACCTGGGATATGAAGTCCCCTAGCGGCAGGGTCGTGGCGCAAAAATAATTAGAGATTACCTAGTACAGGATAGAGTATGAACTCATTGGCTGTATTGCACACACAAATGCAGACTATTCATCTTCTGTTGATGGCTTTATTTTCAGATTTTACATACAGTTACACATTTTTCCCCAAAGTCATTAAAACATCGGCAAAAGTACTGTGATTATTGAGTAAATGTTTCCAAAATATAATGATGTAATGATGTAATGACGTTTGAATTTGGTTAGTAAATACATATTTTCTTTGCTGACTATTTTCAGTCAGACTTCTCAAATCAAGATGTGCTTCAACGGTACTTTTTTTTTACATTAATCAGCCATGTGCAGCCCTAACATAGGCCTACTTGTCTTATTCCACCTTCTGCCGTGTTTTGTGTCAGGGATGTGCACACATAGACATCAAAGGGGGCTTCACCCCCTGCCCTTTTACCCGTCTGTAAAACAACTGCCCTTTCCAGACCATGAATGCAGCATTTACTATGGTGAAAGAAATGCCCCTCCTTTCCATGCCGCATTTAGGAGAATTGCTGAACTTGGAACACAGCATTTTGCGTTGGAACAAATTTGTTTCGAAATCCATGTCGTTACACCGCAATAAAGAGTGCTGGATTGCGACCCGAAAATAGCTGATCTACAAGCTCTCAACGCATTGCAGCGTGACGCGTTGTGAGCTTGTAGATCTGCTATTTTCACTATTTTTGTCCAAAATTTGCCCTCTTACGGGATTTCAGCCCCTGCCTCTCTAACACTCTCTGCACGTCCCTGTTTTGTATCCATGTCAGGCACAACCGGGCCTTCACTCACGTGGTCTGTGACTACTCCAGCATTGTGGGCGCAGTACAATGCAACAGTGGGAGAGACGAGCTGGTGGCCTTCTCTTTCACCCCCTGAAGAGAAAAATGCACCTCATGAAAAACTATTTACACTGTCTGTCCACTACAGTAGCTTTTGCTTCTGCACGCACGCACGCACATGCACACACATGAAGTGTATTATCTGGTTGGGCCGCCATCGAGTGAATGAAGACTGGTTCAGCAAGGTCTTAACATAGTTCATTTATTATAAAATGAGTTACAAGATTACATGGGAAAGGGAAGGGGAAGGAGAGGTGAGTACTGAAAAACGGGACCTATACGAGACGGGTCTAAACAGCACTGAAAACATGTTCCCTTTGTCTCCACTTATATATTCCGTCAATGCATTCATGTCAATGCACGTGCACGGTTCTGGCGTGCATTCATACGTTCACAAAGTGTGTGCGTTTAAGGACTTTGGCTTTTAGCCTATCAGGATATTCCACGATATTGCCATGACCTCATCACTCAGCCCTTTCGGTGTGTGCGTCTGTATCTATGTGTGTTCGGCCCAATCCAAACCCTCCGCGACTTACTTGAGGTCTCCTGTTACTGCCCATGGTCGACCAGCACCCCTGTCGTGCGTGTTTCGTGCCTGGGAGTGTGCGTGTGTGTGTGTGTGTGTGTGTGTGTGTGTCTGGGTGGTGTGCGCGTGTGTGCGCGTTCATGTGTGTGCGTGTGTGTTTATACTATTCAGGACAGAACTCTTACTGAAAACGAGTCCTGATCACTACCATAAGGCCTAGACATCCTGGGCCCTATCTGGATGTGAACTGAACATTGTAACCAAGTTGTGAAATACATGACATACCCAACAATTTGTGAAATAGATGTAAGTGATGTAAGTCTAAATATCTTGTGTGTGTGTGTGTGTGTGTGTGTGTGTGTGCGATTTTGTGTATGTGTTTGTGAGTCTATGTGCGTGCGTGTGTGTGCGTGTGTGTGTGTGTGTGTGTGTGTGTGTGAGTGTGTGTATGTGTGTGAGTCTATGTTGCGTGCGTGTGTATGAGTGTGTGTGTGAATGTAAGTCTAATGTGTGTGTGTTTGCATGCGCGCGTGTGTCTGCGTGCATGTGTGTGCACGTGTACCTTACAAATTACTCTACACACACACACACACACACACACACACACACACTGGTCTTTTTGGAGACAGCTTTGGTAGCTGCGTTTTCTGTTAGAACAGCTATCTTTTTACTCATATTTTCTACTTTTATAATATTTTCTTTTCTTTTAATTTTCATTCATTCAATTTTCAATTTCAAGTTTGCTTTTTTTCTGATTAATTTGTATTTTTGTTTGTAAAATGAGTGTTTAGCTTCATAAATATGCTGTTGTTACACATTTGTTTATAAATGTTCAAACAAATAAAAAATATATTAACTAGAAAGATGCATTTCTGGAAAAAAAAAAGTGTGGTTGCCTCAATCGCTAATATAAACCCATGACAGTAATTTTGCTAGCCAATAGAGCTTCGCATTCCCGCCCCCTCGAGAGACCCGGAAAATAAATCGCCGTTCATTTTCCTCATAGGCATTTCGTAAAATATTTATTTAAAGACTGTTACGCCACGGACAAAGCCAACTCGGATCGTGACAAATCATGACAATGAACACAATATTTTGGGCCGATCAAATCATTAGAAAGAAGAAAATAAAGGCAGGAGACAACACTATTTGTTTTGTTTTTCTTCTCATAAATTATTTGATCGGCCCAAAACATTGTGTTCATTGTCATGATTCGTCACGATCCGAGTTGGCTTTGTCCGCGGTGTAATCGTCTTTAAATAAATACTTTAAGAAATGCCTATGGGAGATGCATTGCGATTCATTTCCTGGGCCACTTGTTGTTCTGAAAGGGGGAGGGACTGCGACGCTCTATATCAAGTCACCTATGATCATGTGTAAGTAATTTGGAGGTGATCTCTCGATTTATCACCCAAAAAGTATGTTTTTGCAACAAACGGTTAATTCTATGGATGAAAATATAATTGCTTTAGCTCTGTGTGGATTAAACCACCACCAAATCACCAAATTTGTGACTCAAATTTGGGGCGGTTTGGACATTACGTTTGTGGCGTTTCTTACTTGCTTTTGACTACAATTCGAACAAGTATTACCCAACATGAATATTACCATACATACATGAATTGTCTGTGAGCTATGACACGACCAGATTACTTGAACTACCTGACGCAGGTAGAGATATTTATTACACCAAAACACTGCAATGTTTCAGTTTCAGTTTATATTGCAACATCACCCCAAGGGATCTCTGTGCACTTCACAACAATACACAGCAAAAATAATAACACAATAACAAGCATAATACGATGTGTCAATACACATGGATGGCATACGTACCATGAGATAGGACACAGTTAGAGATATGTAAAAATGGGTTAAGAATATCCATTAAATAGCATAGGGTTTTAAAACCACGGGGCAGAGCACCTAGGGGAACTAGGGGGAACCATAATGCAGAGAAAAAAAGATAACCCTTAAGATTTGTCTAGTGAGTGCAATGTCTCCGAATGCACTATGAAATAGAAATGATTCAGAATAAATGTGAATAAATGTACATGAAAACAAGTCACACAGTAATGGGTCCCACTCGTGGGCGTGTGCACACAAGTGGGGTGCACACACACACACACACACACACACACACATTTCGATTTCTTTATTTGAATCCACAAATTACAATTAATTTTACAAGGAAACAAATATAACGGGGTTGACAGTTCATGTTCACTTAGGGATACACATGGCACCTCCTTCTCCACACAGACAAACTGCCTATAACAGACGAGACAGAACAGTATTTGGCAAGTTGTTTGGCTTTGCTTTTTGTCATGCCAGCTATTCTTAGGCCACTCATGGTCAGTTTATGCACATGGCCCAGGCTTCCGAATATCAGTATGGCAAATCTACAGCGATACCCCAAGTTTGTTATACTTCCAAGTAATGGTTGATACTTAGAATATTTATCTTGGAATGCCTGGTCCATGTACAAATCAAAGACACAGCCCACCTCCAGAATCAGGACCTCCTTGTGTCTGGTGTCAACAAAGACAACATCAGGTGTATTGGGGATGTTAGCAAAGACATCGCATGCACAGCTAAACCAATCTGGTAACACTCTTGAATGTTTATACATTGCTGCACTAGATGGCACATACTTTCGAACTGCATCAGACACTAGGTCAACAATCCGGTCGTGGCGAGCAATATATAAGTTTTTGTATGCACTACATCCATTTGTTATGTGTGCGATGGATTCTAGGTGTTGTTCAGAATCATGATGGTTTATACAGAGTGGAGTGTGGGTGTCGGGATACCAGATTGACAGATTGTACTTGGTTGGTAATACTTGTAGTCTTGCTTTGATGGTGAATTTTAAAACATCCTCCCCAATAGCAGCATTTTTGTACATCGAATGTGAAACAGAGTGATCAGCTGAATCAACACAGGCCAACTTTCCCTGCAGTCGAAGGCCACGCCAATGTTCTTTGGCTTCAGTCTGTTTCGTGCTAAGCAGAACCCTTCTTGCCGTTTCTTCCTGTAGTCTAGTGTCCGCACCCTGGTGGGTGAGGGTAGCCTTCACTACCACGCTGGAGTCTGTAATTAATCCATCAGAGATGGGCACATTTTCGTTGTTTTTTGCCCATTTTAGCTGGACTCCTGTTCGATGGCAAAGGTCGTTGAGATCTGGCCCTTGGCTTGTGAGTCCAGTTTCCCAGAGTCTTTCCTCCTAAAGCCTAGGAAGTTATTCTGGTCTGCAGCAGCCAGGGGTACCTTCCTCCTGCGCAGGTCCAGTAGGAGTGATGCCCTGGCCATTTCTCTGACGGTGCCATCATCATTATTGAGCATGTGCAGTAGGTGGCTTAGCCGTGTTGCTGCATAAGTCCACTCTACATTTGGGACCCCCAGCCCCCCTTCGCCATATGAAAGGAAGAGTATGTCTCGTGTGGAGTGTGAGTTTAGGCCAACCCATTTTCTGGCCAGCTTGACAGTTCTATTTGTCATGTCTCTCAGTGCATGTTGTGGGATGTGTACATTGGCAAATAGGTGTTGTATCTTCGCCAGGGCCACTTCTCTCACAGCCTGGAGCTTCATGACTATAGGGAGGGGGGACAGATCGATCAGGTCGAGTCGACGGTGAAACTCTCTAGTGAGCTCCTCGACTTGCTCCCCCCACTCACCAGCGATGTTGAACTTATGGCCCAGGTATGGGTACGTCTCATTACGGGCGTACACCCTGATGGGTTGTCCCATAATTAGGAAGGAGGGAGGCTTGTCTTTCTTGGCCTTGTACCAGCGGTTGCCGCCGCTGCGGCGTTCGTGGAGCACGGCACATTTTGTGTGTTTCACCTCCAGCCCGGACCAGTGGAGGAATTCATCAGTGCGTGCCAGCATGTTGGTGATGACGTCCTCCTCTCTTGATGACACCTGCACGTCGTCAGCATATCCCTGGACGGGGTTTGGGGACCGGACGTGTGGCGGAGCGCACTGGTGGATCCATTTCATCCATTGATTAAGGGCTAGAATGAAATTTACAGCACTCCATGGACAGCCTGTTTTTATCCCCACCTTGAGGGAAATTGGGTCTGTGAGCTGCTGCCCACAGATGACCTGGAGAAACGAGTCTTGGTACACATTGGAAATAATATTCACAAAAGGCTGAGGTAGATGTATTTCCTCCAGTGCATTCAGCATCACCTTATGTGAGAGTGTGCCAAACGCATCTCTGAAATCCAGGAACACAGTATAAAATCTAGAGGATTCATGTTTGAAGTCATCTATTCCTGTTTTTAGGCAGAATACGTGTTCATGCATTCCCTGTCTATTGATATAGGCTTTCTGATGTGGGGAGAGTGTTCCTGTGTCTACCAGCCAGGGTAGGATGCGGGCAAGCAGGCACTTCATAAAGACTTTGTATATGGTGGGGAGTAAGGAGATGTCACGCCAGGTGGACGGATCATCTGGATTATTGTCTTTTTTCACACACACACACACACACACACACACACACACACACACACACACACATTTGAAATGTCCACTGTGGAGTCTCGCCACGGTACCACCGGACTAGTGTGCGCTTTCCCATGGCAACCAGCCAAACACCGGCCTCGCCGACACGCTCCGCCCACGGACGTGTCATAGACTCAGTCTATTACCCCGCCGCGGTCCTGCGCCTAATGCGGCCGCCACCCACATTAGCAATCAGGACAGCCGCGACCCGTCGGCCGCGCCCTATATAAACGACACTTAGCTGTGACACTGGCACAAGCCAGTGCACAAGCCCGTGCAGGCGCAGGAGGAGCAAGATTCAAATGGATGAAGAAGATACAAGGGGAAATGAAAACAAAAGGAGAAGGGAAACATTTAGTTCTGGAAGCGAATGCGCACAAATGAAAGAGAATTATGCGGTTGGCATGGTAGCCGTGAGTAAAACAAACGGCGTGTTCAGCGACCCACATGAAGTGGGAAGGATCTTGGGTAAAACAGCTGGAGAAATTCAGTCAGTAAGGATAACAAGAAGTGGAATGGTTGTCATAGAGTGTGGTACGGAACAGAAAATGAAGGCAGTGTTGCAAATTGACGAGTGGGATGATGGCACGAGAGTTAAGTGTTTTCGGCTGGGAACCAAAGTGAGGAAAAGGGGGGTGATCAGCGGTGTCCCACACACGGTGTACGATCATGTGTTTGACAATGTGGAAGGTGTTTGTGAGGTCAGGAGGATGTTTCGGTGGAGAGACGGGAAGCGGGAGGAAAGCAGGTCAATTTGTTTAACGTTTGAAGGAGAACTCCCAGAAAGAATATTCCAGGACTATGTGTGTTATCGAGTCAGGCCCTTTGAAGTAGCACCTCTCAGGTGCTACTGCTGCCAGGAATATGGTCATGTGGCTGCAGTGTGCAGAGCAAAGCGAAGATGTGGGGCTTGTGGAATGGCAGACTGCAAAGAGAGGAAGTGCAAAGAACAGCAAAGCAACCCGAAATGTCTACACTGTGATGGAGAACATCATGTTGGAGCGGCAAAGTGTCCAAAGAGGATCAAAGAGGTGAAAGTGAAGCAGATGAGGAAGCAGGAGGGAATGAGTTATGCGGAGGCTGCCAGGAAAGTAGAGAGAAATGAAAGTGTGGCAGAGCAAGTGGATGTAGTGGGTGCAGAGAAAAAGGGGAATGATCAGAACGTCTGCCTGGACAAGAGAGGCTTTTTGGCATTCATTGCCATGGTCATAAACTGCGCAGTGGAAATCCCGAGGAAGTCGGAAAGAATTAAAATGGTGCTAGATGCAGCCAGGAGATTCCTGAACGTGGGAGAACGTGAGGCTTTGCCCCGCCTCAGGCATAGAATGGACAGCTTTAGGAGCGTAATATGTGCAGCACGGACAATGAGAGACAAACGGGAAGGGCATCACTTTGGGTGGACTTTCTAAATAACCAACGGTGTTACTTAATATCACAGCACAAAGATTCTTGTACAGTAGGTGGCGGTATGCACCCTTATGTTGGTGCGATCTGCCATAAAACTCAGAGAAGAAGAAGAAGAAGAAGACACTGGCTGGTTCACCCAAGATGCTATATGAAAACAAGCCCAAAATAAGCCGATCTACAACAATACAAATCTTGTCCCTGGACCCTAGCATACATTATTTTCTGCAGACAAATAATAATAACAGGCTAATATAGCTATTTTATTTGTAGGCTACTCATCTGGAACATTTACATAGGCCTGATCTAATAAGGGTCCACTTGGTTACCAACTCTCCATAATCAACTACACTTTAAAAACAAGCCCAAATAATCAACTACACTTTATTTTTTGTCAAATACATTTTTAGTAACAGGTTATAAATTATTATAAAATTGGTACAGTAGGCCTATGCATTATTTTTCTTTAGAAACAAGGCCAACTAATTATAATAAGCAGACATGGCAACACTGCTGGTTGAATAATGGAGGAATGAAGGGAAAACAGCGCCCCCTAAAGTCATAGATCACTGCTGAAATCTTTGAAGGGGGAATGCTCTAATTTGGGAATTCTGGTTCAACAAGTTTCAAATGGTCATATCTTCTTCATTTCCCCCCCAATTTCAATGAGCAATACATCATATGAAAGGTTGCAGTGTGCAGTTTCATAATATGTAAAGAACTGAAAAATGACCATGGCCCCCATGTATATTAAACCACTGGCACTGGTCACATATATCACACTGCTCCATACAAAACATTTTTTCAAAAAACATTATTTTTAACCAATTGGTTCAAGTGGTTCAGAGGTTCATAAAAGCTTCATTGGCCCATCACTAGGTAGGCCTACATGCGAGCACCCGTGGTTAACCAAATAGCCGCTCCTCCAGAAAACCGAACGCAAACCATAGACTGTAAAGATGTAAACACAAACTGCCCTGTGCGCGATCACAAAGAACCAGCGGCGCGCTCTCTTGTGCTCTGCTCGTGCATGAATTTATCCCGCCTGCAGTCGCAGAGTTGACCACTAAGGCCCGGCTGCTTCAACATTGGAGAGCATCACTGGGGCCTTGTGCCGTTTGCACTTAAATCGGGAAAAAATGCGGAAGTAGACCGTTCTTCCGGGTGCTTCAAAACTCCACTGAGCAAATTCCATCGAAATTAATAGCGGGGGGGCGGGGCTGACGCTCCGGTTCGGTCTCCATCCTAGTCTAGTCTATGGTTTTGGTATCACGCGCGGTGAGCAGATCAACAAACGAAGATCGTGGTGGGGAAAATGTCTCATAAAGGAGGTAAAATGTTTCAAATAGAGTCTGTACGGCTGTCGATAAATGAACACATGACGTCGGTGGGAGAGGAGATATTGTGCGTTTTGGAGGAGCAGCGAGACGATGATGTTTGCAACGTGAAGCTTAATGTCAGAGTGTTTGTGTTGGAGCGTCTCAGTACGGTGGGAAAGTTCATGTTCAGCCTCTTCCAGAGAGAGATGGAGAAACTAGAAACTCTGCTGGAGAGACAGCAGAGACAGCCTAGGAAACTACACGGAGCAGGTTTGTTATTTCTGTTGCATTTCGTACACACGTTTGAGGCAGCTGCTACTTATAGCTAAGCTACAACAGAGCCTTAGATATAGACAGAGTTACGCAAACTGCGTTCACTTGGGGCTTCAGAGTTCAGACCAATACGCATTGAGCGTGGGGACAACCAACTGGGTTGTTACTTTAACAGTTGTCGTGTTGCACACATGCTTAAAATAGCTCTCTTGTTTGCGCCTCCCTCGTTGAAAACAATGTATTTCCAACTCCAGCTTGGCTCAGTTCAGGCTGCATGAACAGCGCTCGGTTTTTGCCCCCTCTATATCGTAACTTTTCTATTATATGGCTCTGAGCTACAATACAAGCTTAAATTGTCATATTTTAACATTCGGCTTTCAGCTAAAGACCTTAGATTAATTTGTGAGGGGCGCTAGCCCCTCCCATGCCCAGCTTTTTGTGTCTGTGTGTACCCTGGCCCAGAGCCATAGAGTAAGACAACTCTGTTTACTTCATGGGGCCAGTCCAATACTCCAATGGTGGCTCTTCTACATAGACTTCTATTGGTTTGTCCCGATTTGAAGGCTTCAAATTGGGACAGCCAGAAGTTTACGGAATGCATTGGAATCTATGGGCTCGCACAAGTACATGAACCACGTGACCAGGCTATTTTCTGCCCCCTCAATGTCTTACTCTCTCTATGGTGCGATGATAGCGATGATTTGATTGGCTGAGGGCTTAAAAAGTGAGGACGACAAAAGTGATGGCCGGAATATGATGTATGATGATAAGAGTGCCCCTCACTTCACACAAGTGTGATTTCTATCTACGAGGGTCTTAGGTACCTAGGGGTAGGTAAGTAGGTTAGCCGCAATTTACAACCAATAGATTTTATTTTTAAATAATGGGATGAATCTAGAGTTGGAATACCCTCCATTGACTCCCTACTCATCCAAATTGCGTTTGACATCTGCCTGTATTAAACAACGTTAAACTCAACAACATTGCAGCTCTAGGCCAAGCTTCAGTCATGATTCAGGCTCTTTCAATATGCCGAGCTTAACTAGCACAGCACATTCTTTGTGCATTTTGATTGATTTATTGAGTACTTTAACAGTTTGCATGGAGCAGTACAATACAAGGTCTGTTAAAATAACTGAGCTGTGAGTGAGAACATGTGTGGTTGGGGATTGTGAGGGAGTGACAGCAGGAGTTTTGAGGTGTGCCAGCCCCTATACAGGTTTAATGTTTAGATATATAATCTTTATTTCAGACAGTAGTCCATATCACATAAGATCAACGTACCAAAAAAAACCTACGTAATCACCAGCAGGCTGCTGAGCCAGTGCTTGCGCAGCCTGGACGTGACCCGGTAACAGCTCTTCATAGGGTTCGTTAGTGCCACTATGATGCGGTTACTAGACACCTCCAGAGGTTGCATACATTCGTTTTCTTAACAATGCATCACATGTGAGATCCTCAGAGAGGATATGTCCAAGGTATTTTAATTCCTTGGACACAGCTAGAGTGGCATCTGAGAGACAGAATGCTGGAAAGGTGGATTTCCTAATACAACTTTTTTTGGCATTATAAGTAATATCATGCTCTTTGCCATACTGTGAGCATATTTGCATTTTGCAATAATTGTTGTAACCCTGCAGTATATGGGCTAATTATAACCAGATCATCTGCGTACATGAGATGATTGATAACACTTTCCCCAACAATACAACCTGTTTTACAAGCATTTAGCTGCCTTGATAGGTCATCCATATAAACATTAAATAGAAACGGGGATAAAATCCCACCTTGACGGACCCCATTGCCTACGTGAAATGGGATGGAGACAGCATTATCCCATTTTACCTGGAAGGTTTGCTGGGCATACCAATAAATAAGAATTCTGACTATGTATTTGGGGACACTTAGCAATTAGTTTCGTGAATAGTTTTTCATGGTTGATTTTATCAAATGCTTTCAAAAGGTCTATAAAACATAAAAATACAGAGGAGTTATGACTTTCATACTTTCAACTCCTTCAGAGCATAGATACAAAGGTCTGTACTGTGTTTTTTTTTAAACCAAACTGATTGTCAGTAGTTACAACATACATTTCAATCCTGGTTAAAATGATTATTTCTAACACCTTTGACAGGCTACTGGCAAGGGCAATGGGCCTGTAATTGTCCATGCTGTTTAACTTCCCAGCCTTATCTTTAAGAACAGGGAACAGTAAAATTATTGTGGGAACTAAACTTGTGGGAACCCTGACTGTAGCAATCTCAATGCTATACTGATACTCATCATCCTCCTCCAATTTAGTGCAACAATATCGTACAAGACCTACAAGCTCACAACGCACCGAGCTTGTAGATCTGCTATTTATTTGCACACCGGCCATGGCTTTTTGCACCGGTCTGCACCTGGCCATCATTTGGTTACATACAGTTCCATGCAGTCATCTTTTTTTAGTATGGTAAACAATAAACATTGCAGGCAATGCATTTTGATTTAATTGTAAGAGGGAGCTTATCAACACACAGGTGTAACCACTACATGTTCTGATTGAGCAAGGGGAAGCAGCGGACAAATAAATGATTTCATTATAAACTGTAGGCCTATGTACCGGTATATTTCAATTGAATAAAACCATAATTTATTGGCCTACACTACACATAGCCTACTGTAGTACTGTGTGTAGTCAAGTGGCTAAACCCTAACCTGACGCTGCCAGATCCAAGAAGCTTGCTACACACAATTGTTTCACAGCTTATTTGGATCTGGGATCTCGGAAGCCAATTCGATGACGGGGCTGTTCCTTTTTTTTCAAGATACTTGGTAGATGATTGGATGGGACCGTCTGTCTATAACCGTGTGGGCTATAACCGTGTGGGCGTGCAAACACAACCAATCATATTGAGTAACCATGTTCCCCAGACATCCGGTTTCGCACATATCCCGCCCTTAGCTCACGCTGATTGGTTCGAACCACGGAGCGGTTCGGCGTTAGCTCAACTCCCTGAGAGATCCCAGATGGATGCTGTGTTGGGGAACATGGTTACCCAATACCGCCTCCATCTGGCAGAGTCAGGTTGGCTAAACCCCACAGGTTAGAAAATGTAATGTCAAGCAGAGCACGTGAACTATGCCGATAGAATCTCACTCCATATAATTTAATAAAAGCATATACAAAACATGAATTATACACCCAATGAAAATTTACACTTATTTCCAATTCCAATTATTTGGAATTAGAACAATCAGTTGAAGATTGGCAGAGAATTGCACGATTTAAATATCACCCTTTTTGTTGCGCTATAAGGACTTGATCATGGTGGCGGTGTTTTATAGTGATTTGAACGTTTTGCAGCCGCATGCGCTGCTCTAGTATGCCGCGTAATGTGGCGAGGCACGCCGGGGGTTTCCGAACCAGAACGCACATCTCCAACACCGGCAGAGTGTACAGTAACCGCATTCAATTAACTCCGCAGACTATACTCCATCGCACGCCGATGTTGCATGCCGAAAATATCTGATTAGTGGAAGCTAACAACGCGTCATTTAGCTTGTATTGTGTAGATCAGATCTTTTCGGCAAGCGACACCGTTGCACGGCTTCTAACTGAGGCTTTACCTCTGTGTGTTTTGTGTCCTGCCCATTGTTCTGTGTAGTACCTGCAGCGCACTCTGACCATCTAACTCTGGGGATTGTATTAACATCGTCAGAGGGCCAATCACAAGCTGGGATGTAGGGGACCACTAGTAACGCTTCATACGATTGGAACTGGAACCATCTACGGGAGCTGTTTTTTTTATTGTCTAAAAAGAGATTCCTTGGTCTAATATTATTTTAATCGGTGTCATGCATCAAAATAAAAGTAACAAGCCTATTTTGAAAAAGTACTCAGTAGAAAGTACTAGTACTTGTGTTAAAATGTAACGGATAAAAGTAAAGTAGTCAGAAAACTAAGTACTCAGTAAAGTACAGATACTCGAAAAAAGTACTTCGTTACACTAACGAAGTACTTCGTTACTTCCCATCTCTGCCAATATCACATCACTCTTCATACACCACTCAGTCTACTCACACAAGCTGGTAACCACTTACTCATCACACATTCACCCCAGCTGATCCTCTCAGTCACTCCTCACGCATTCACACGAACACTGAGGGGAAAAGACAGAGCAACACAGGACTATACACATTATGACCCACAGGGTCATAGACTCATAACAGCTTGCAGCATGCCACTCACCATGAATCCAAGCAGAGGTCCACACAAGTGCACAACAAATACCTCTGCATCCCCCCAAAATGTTGTATTTTAACTTGCGGCATACTCAAGCAATCCTCATTGTTATAATTCCAAGTTGTCTATAATCCGTGAATATTTTAATGGGTGTATAAGTCATGATATATATATATATATATAAATTTTAAGTTAAAAGAGCTTTTCTCTCATTGTATCTTTTGCCTAGACTTCCTGCACCTCCCTGTGTATAAAGAGGTTTCACCAGAACTGCAGGAGAGGAGCCCCAGTCTGGTCCAGGAGGAACCAGAACCTCCACACATTAGAGAGGAACAGGAGGAGCTACTTCAAAGATCAGAAGGGGCTGATGGGTCAATGTTTACATTACTAGCAGTGAAAAGTGAAGGTGATGATGTAAACAGAGACACAGAGCCTGTAGCCAGCACCTCAACTCAACACATGCAAAAACAAGCTGATGTAGAGCACTGTGGAACATCACAGCCCACTAGTAATGACCAGCTTCTCTCTTCACACCATTCTGAATCTGATATCAATGAAGACAGTGTTGAGTCGGAGGAGGAGACCAGGGTGGTCAATCAGTCAGCTTTAAAAACACTTAAGTCACATATGACCCACAATGTTGAAGAAAGAAACAAGTTGACTCATACAGGAGAAACAACCTTTATATGTATAATTTGCGGAAAAGGCTGTGTTCACAGAGTTCACCTAAAAGCACACATGAAGTATCATACAGGAGAAAAGCCCTTTACTTGTACAATTTGTGGCAAAGGCTCTCTTACCATAGGTAATCTAAAAACACACATGGTGACTCATACAGGAGAAAGGCCCTTTACTTGTATAGTTTGTGGCAAAGGCTTTGTTAAAATGAGTAATCTAAAAATACACACGTTGACTCATGCTGAGGAAAAACCCTTTAATTGTACAGTTTGTGGGAAAGGTTGTGTTCACAGGGGTCAACTAAAAACACACATGATGACTCATACAGGAGAAAAACGCTTTACTTGTACAGTTTGTGGCAAAGGCTGTGTTATCAGGGCTCATCTAAAAACACACATGATGACTCATACAGGGGAAAAATGTTTCACTTGTACAATTTGTGGCAATGGCTTTGTTATCTTGAGTAATCTAAAAACACACATGATGACTCATACAGGGGAAAAACCCTTTACTTGTACAGTTTGCGGCAAAGGCTGTGTTCACAGTGGTCAATTAAAAGCACACATGAGGACTCATACAGGAGAAAAGCCCTTTACTTGTACAGTTTGTGGAAAAGGCTATACTCAGAGTGGTGGCTTAAAAGCACACATGTTGACTCATACAGGAGAAAGGCCCTGTACTTGTATAGTTTGTGGCAAAGGCTTTGTTAACACGTATAAGCTAAAAGAACACATGCTGACTCATACAGGAGAAAAGCCCTTTACATGTACAGTTTGTGGAAAAGGCTGTACTCAGAGGGGTAATCTAAAATCACACATGTTGACTCATACAGGGGAACAACCCTTTACTTGTACAGTTTGTGGTAAAGGCTGTGTTCACAGTGGTGATCTAAAAACACACATGAAGACTCATACAGGAGAAAAGCCATTTACTTGCCAAATTTGTGGCATAGGCTTTGCTCAAAGGAATAATCTAACACTACACATGAGGACTCATGCAGAGGAAAACCCCCTTACAGTTTGTGGTGACAACTAGTCAAAGTGCCTCATATGTGACTGTCTCAGGAGTCGTACAAGAAAAAAAATGGTGTCCATTAATTTTATGTATATGCAATAAAGTAAAGGTGCATGATATAATTTGCCGATATCTGCCTATGTATGCCGTATTGTTATCGAGCCGATTCTATCATAGTGTGCCAGAAGTAGAAGAAGCACATCTGTATCACATGTACTGACACAACTAGTGTTTCCATTTGAGCATGGATGCAGTGGTGCAAAATCAGTCGTGTGTCAGCGTCCACATGGCGTCCTCTGGATCAGATGACTTCACAGTGGTCACTTCAGCAAACTCCCCTGATACAACAACAGCAGTTAGATTCTCCCAATCTGTGTTTAATGTTTGAAAGTAGAAATAGAGCCAGGTCTGCTTTATTTGTGCCATGAAGCTAGACCAGTCTGGTGGAAGAGGAACTGACTCGTTATCTATTGGTCTGTGGCGCTGCTCGCATTTTTATCCTTTGTGCCTGCTTTGATTGTTTCCTCGTGATACCTGTCAAAGACTACATCAATCCTCTGGCCGTTTTCTCCCATGTTAAACACGGCTCCAGCTCCAGGCTGGCATATTCACCAAGTGTTGTAATTGCAGGTGGCTTTCCTAGTGCAATCACAAGTGCTTGGCCATCGATGAGCAGGCAGCTGGAATCATCAAGTGTAACCTTTACAGGGGTGTGGACTGTCAGTATGTTTTACTAACGCAGATGTGTTGCTGGAATGTGGACGGCCATTTAGTTGTGGCCAAAGATAGTGGGATGCATGGTCATGAGTTCATCCATATGGATATTTTCAAGCTGTAATGAGCATTTGTAGCAGGGGTGGCTGGTAGGCCTATATATGGGGCTCAGCCCTCCCTAAAACGGAATTAAATGCTTTTTATATACTGGTAGAATCTAAAGCAAGAACATCATCAAGTAGCTACAAGAAAAACGCAAAATGTCAAAAGCAGATTTGCATTCAGCACACTTTAATACCCCTCTGTACGCTCTGGAGATGGTCGTGCCCCCCACTCAATAGCATGAGATATAGAATATAAATAAACTAAATATGCAAGACAAGTGTGTATTTTTCTAGACACTATGATTTATTTACTCATTTCTTTAGCATACTACAGTCATGTCAATGTCAATCATGTAATGTTGCAAAACTGTTCATTACAAAGCATGACTGAGGGGGGGCTAAAATCGCCAGGTGCTTCCAGGGGGTCCCCAGCTAAATTAGTTGGTTCACAATAGCATTAAAATCAGATTAACCACTAACCGTATTGTGACGGCCCCTGGGCCTTCATGGATTATGTCCTGTGTGAGATCTGAGAGGCATGCCTGGTATAATAACCAACGCTATAGAGCGTTGCAGTCCCACCCCCTTTCATGACGACAAGAGATCCGGAAAATAATTCCCCGCTCATTTTCCTCATAGACTTTTCAAAAAGTATTTATTTAAAGACGTTTACTCCCCGGACAAAGCCAACTCGAGTTGACACAAATCATGACAATAAACAATGTTTTGGGCCGATCAAATTATTTGTTAGAAGAAAAACAAAAAGTGTAACCTGCCTTTTTTTCTTTCTAATCTCAGGTAGGCTGCAAGAACAGCCACAGGTTTATTTTGTTAGTGAACTTGGTCAGCATGTTCCCTGACAGTTTGCTTTGTGTGCGTGTACTTGTATATAGGCTATTTTCAAAATAATCTTGAAAGTCTGCGGCCAATATTAAAACAATAAGTCACAGACCACTTGCACCCTTTTGTCAACCTCTAGGATTTTCCCAGTAGGTGCACCGCAGACGCCACTGGGACGGTTGGTGGGTGTGTGTGTATGTGTGTGTGTCTGTGTGTGCGTGCACAAATCCCTGCTATGAGGCTGGTCTAGCCAGGCTACTAGTAGACTGCCTGCCTGGGAGAGTGTCCATGTTGTTTTATGGTTGTTATTTTGTATTTGGGAATGTGATGGGATGATGAAGTGTCTTGTAGCATTATACCATTGACATTACACCTGAGGGATTGTGTAAACACAAACATTGTGTAACACGAACATTGAAGACAAAAGGGAGAACGCAAATTGTGATTGGCCGGAATGAGATGATGTATGATCCCTCACTTCACACAGGTGTGATTTTTAGGAAATTGAATGCAAAAATGAAGTATAAAGGAAAGTTAAATCTCCTCAGAAATAATTTGTATTGATCTGAACTAGCGTGTTCTATTTTGTGGACTGTGGAAGTTGAACACACACTTAGACTTTATTCCTCATGGCGAATTTGTGCAAAGAAGCCCAAAGGTAACAATTCAGGGTTACTGCCTCTTATATTATATATTTTTTTTATATTTTTTTAATTTTGAAGGACTAGATTTTGCACATTTATTGAAAGGATTTTATTGGTAGTGAAATTATTTGATTGTTTTTGAACAAACGGATCATTGTGAAAAGATTCAAGGTTTAACATTAAGTTTATTGCATTTTATTGTTTACCAATATGCGATCAAGTGGGGGCGTTGAGATATAATTTATAGACCTATTGTGTATATATGAAACCTTTATTCTGAAGGGCTGAGATGCTAACAGGAAGTGCCTATTAACTGTGTGTATAAATTGGCTGAATAAACGCCTCTCGTTAGGTTCTGTTGTGTGTCAACAAGCTGACGAGTGGATGATGTGAACTGACGCTGCCCCCTACTCGTGTGTGTTATTTATTTCCTCTGTATATTCCGACCAGTCTCCATAGCTACAGTATCTAAACTCTTCCTATCACTGCAATGGTAGCTCTGCTATCAGGCAGTCTTAGGCCCAATCCCAATTGCCTCCCTCAAGCCCTGGACCCTCATTGACTTTAATGACGTCAGCTGTAAGTGCTTGAGGGTGAGAGGCTGTAAGGGCTCCACATTGTTGTGAAAGAAATGGGACAGCACTTTGAAGATGAGTCCGCCATTCATGACACTTTGCATCACTTTATAAAGACTGTCCTTATTCACAGCCAGTGCCTACCTACATGCTTTGCCTATTTATACATGTATATTATGTTTATTTTAGTATTTAAGCTGATCGTTTTATTATTAGTTTAATAAATACACTTTCCTGTGTGATATGAGTTGTAATATTAATATATAATACTATTCATTATACATTTCATTTCCATATTATTTTACTTTGCTACTTTTGTCATTTCTCATCATGTTTCCCTTATTATTATTATTGTTATTAAATATATAGCCTATATCCTTCCATTCCGTCTCCTTTTGAGAACAGTGAGAAAGCACTATTGTTTGTTGACATTCTAATCGCGATACATAACTAATTTGCATAATTAAATGATTGACGTTCGGAGGATCCCCCTCATTCCACTGGTAACGCTATGAACTGTGGGTAATTTCTTTGCTAAAGTCAGCCCAAAGTCAGCATCGACGCTGACTTTGGCAAAGGGCACATAAAGGGGCGGGGCTGAGCCCTCACTGACTTACCGATTTCAAATGGGACATCCCTCAAGCCCTCGCAGACTTCACATGAACGCGCAGCTAAGTCAGTGAGGGCTCATTGAGACAGCAAGGGAGTGGATTGGGATTGGGCCTTAGTCATTCAGGATGGAATCTGAAAAAATCGGACAGATCCCACTGAGCATTTTTTGGTCTAATAGACGTCTAATATTCGTCTAAAGGGCCGTCTAAAAACGTGATAAAAAAGGTTTAAAAATGAAAGTTTTTTAGACGTCTATTCTTAGATTAGACGTTGATTAAACGTCTGTTTAGGACAGTGTGCCCAGGCTGTGTGCCTGCTAACTAGACTTGCACCTCCTACGGGTCTTTTTGCATGTGCAGGAGTCCCTTTGTCATATATATATATATATATATATATATATATATATATATATATATATATATTGTTATGGCTGGCTCTGGGGCCATAACGAAGAAGGGGAAACCACACCGGAGGACAATCGAAAAATAAGTATTTTATTTCATACTTGTGGTAATAGAAATAGGGATTAAATAATTGAACTTAGAAGCAAACAAACAAAGGAACTCTCCTGCAGCCGCCCCTGCAGCCTGTGGAGAATAGCAGATCTGTAGTGCTGTGAGAGCAGGTGTCTTAAATAGTGTTTGGGGAGGACACTGGCCAGGTGTCTCCCCTTCCACTCATCATCTCTGGCTCCGCCCTCCAACACTGCAATGTAACTGTTAAAGGCACAGCCACACATACACACACAGAACCCATAGTAGACTAAAGGCCCAGGGGGCCGTCACAATATATATATATATATATATATATATATATATACACACACAATAAAAGCATATTTCTTCCTTGATTCTGCCTTTTTTAAAACATACAAACGTGATCACGGTTCAAAATTTGTGAATGAACACGAATTCCGTTGTGGTCTCTTTCGCCGCTTGGAAAGTTTGGCATTTATGGCATAATAAGTCTAAAGCCCAACACACACCGTCTGTGAAGCGGGTGCGCAGCGACGCGGCACAGGTGTTGCCACGCGGGAACGCCTGGAAAATAGAACAGTGGCATATCGGAGCGTCAGGCGAGGCGTGAACGCGCACCAGCATGCGTCGGACGCCGCCGGTGTGGGATAGCTTAACAAAGAATAAGAGATAACGTACACACTGCTTTGTGTAAAGAAGAGTGGGACTCCTTTTTTATGGTTCTGGCTGTAACACAGCAAGCCGACGTCTGGCCATCGACTAGCATAGTGTCCAAAAATGGGTGTTAATGTGTGTTAATGTGCAGTGCTGTCGGTGGTTGCAACGACGTAGAGTCTGTGGGGGCCATGGGGCCGCAGCCCCCATGAAGACTCCCAGGGCCCCTTTAGGCCCCCATGAAGATTTTCGTGGACATTTTACATTTACATTACATATTTTCTGGGAATTCCAAACATTTTGGACCTCTCTGCCGGCAATATGAGAATCCCATCGTCAAATATTCGGGAAAACAGCGCCTCCCCTGTTGTTCCTCAATTGTTGCGAGGCAACAGTCTGTCTTGGCCGTCCAACAGGTGTTAAAAAGTAGGCTACTCAAATGCTAATCGGGTTTCTTTTGTTTTCACCTAGCCAGATGTCCACAACATCAAAGCGTGTCAGAATTTCATGGTAGTCGTGACATATTCACGACAATTCACCAAAGAGACCTAACCCTACACAGACTAGTGAGACTACACACTGACTCGAGAAAAGACCCATATCGTCCAAAATAGACTGATCAGTCGTTGTCTGTGTATAGGCTAATTCATTGGTAAAAGTATGCTAAAATAACTCATTTTTAGACCATTTGGGAAATAAATAAATAAATAAATCTGCGGCGGCGACAGTCCCCCCCCCCCCCCCAACCCAAAGGTAAAACGCACCCGCCGCCTATGATCTCTCTCTCTCATATATAGTCCTGAAAGTCCTCACCTTGGCTTGGACATTGGCCTATAGAAGCTGCTTTAAAAGTACCAGCGAAAACAACAACTTATTTTTTTCCGCGCTGCGGCGGGGGACGGGGTGTGCGGGGAGGCGGGGCTGCAGGGGGGGGGGGGGGGGGGGCCTTGAGGATTGATCAAACTCTTCGGCTCTGGGTGGTAGTGAGGCCTCTGCATGGGTCACCTAATTAAAATGTTGAATTTTCTGGTGGAACGTGTTGATAAGAGAGAGAGGTGGGGAGGGGGTTAGTGGGGGTGGAAGCCTTCCCAGTTCCCACACTATGCAAGGAGCTACATGGAGAGAGAGAGACACACACTTCACGGAGGCACTCACTTCTGGCAAAAGAACGACTAACGAATACGATGGCAGCAATTTCTTTTTTTTTATAATGGTTGATACAGTACCGGTACATTTCCTACAGCGAGTTTTCTGCCCAAATATTATCTGGGTCACACGTGAATTTTCACTCAAATTTTGCTTTGCTCTAGTGCCGACAGCACAGCATACCGAGAGAAAGTGTGAGGCAGAGAGTGAGACTGAGAGAGAAACACTGTCATCGCACAGGCACAATTATTTTATGGAATGCACTCACTTATGTCAAACGTACATAATTTTGTATGTGAACGTCGACAACGTTGCAGAAGAACAAATGCTTCTAAAACCCTGCACAGCATTCAGCAACTCAGAGATGCAGTCGTTTACAGAGTCAATAACATAACGGTATAATGTTATTCATTCGTGAATTCACCCACTATGGTAGATTTATTTCCTCTCTCACACATGAACTGATTGTCTGCTGGCATCTCCCAATCTGATCTCCCAACCTAGTCTGTAATATAGTCATGTGTCGGGACAATGCATCTTAACCCATTTAGACCCGAGTTAAAAACATTCACTTTGAAAAATATATATATAAGATTTGCGCCACATTTTTACGATTTTTCAATAGCTAAATTATAACATAACACCAAAAGGGGTTCCCGCACAAAATGGGTTAAGCACTAATTTATAGTTGTATTGAATGATTTGTCCCTCTCTGCTTAAAAGTAAAAAAAAAAAAACAGCCTTTTAGTTCTGCTCGCACAGTAATAAATATTCAGCGAGATGATATCTTTGTTAATCCCCAAGAGGAAAAAGCGTAGCAGCAGTGAGGAATGAGACATGAATAAGAAAACTGTAGATCACACATCAAAATACGGCGGAATGGAAAATGAGATGAAAGTAAGTATGCAAAACAGTACACAAGTTAAAAAGTAAAAAAAAATTGAATCATGCATTGGACGTGGTTTATTCACATTGCTTTTCATGAAGTTAGATGGGTTGTTGTTGTACAACAATGAGTTTGAAAACAATTTGGAAGGAATGGATTTCTGCAATTTACAAAGTATAGTCTCTTATAGATAAATTAACATGTCCCAATGGTGGACACAAACACATTCACCATTACAGCATGTGAAGCAAGTCTTCCATAGTCAAAGTTTTCCACTAAAACCGAGAGAAAGGGGAGACATTTAATGATTTTTTTTAGACATGCTAAAAGAAAGGTATGCCCTATAGGCCTACATGCTTTTCACAACACGTCATGGATACAAGAAAACATTCTATTGTGGCGCTTATTCTTGGACAAACAAAACGTAACAACAAAGAATAGGGGCATACCATGGGGGGCATTGGAATCTAATGCCCACACATTTACTTTTTATTTTTTTTTATCTTTCCCCTTTCCCTTATTCCCCTTTACCTCCTCTGGCACAGTCACAATGGCTTTCATAAACCTATTATTGTACCCTATTTTTCCAAACAACTTCCTCCCAAACCAACTGAAGAAATTCCAAAGAATTGCACCCCCTATAACACCCGTGGCAGCTCCAAGCATTATGCTTTATGGTCTGCTCCGGGGTATACATTTATATATCATATGATGATATGAATATATGACTGAATAAATAGTCATGTAGCCTATCAATGCCATTATAGGCTACATTACCATTAGGCACAACAATGTCATTGTCCCATGTCCTTTCCAAAACACATAGGCCTACTTATTGTATATTATGTGTCTGCCCCTAAAATAAAATAAACAGTTTACTGTATCAATGAAACTTGACCATGTACAGTGACTGATTTGCCATATTCATATTTAATTTCAGTGGCAGAAGTTGAGAGAGGCCTGGAGTCACTAGTACTACATACGACCAGGGAGCATGGTTGAGGCAGCAGCTAGTATGGCCATCTCCACTTTTAACGAAGGGGCCTTGAACCCTACAAACCCTCCCGCGCACTCAGATCAGCCAACGCAGGGAAACTGGAAGTACCCTCACTAAAAACGCCGGGCCAACGCTCCACACGTCCCAAACTCTTCTCCCTTCTGGCTCCAAAACTGTGGAATGCACTTCCCATTGCAGTCAGAACTGCAGCATCACTCCCAATCTTCCGCCGTAGCCTGAAAACCCACCTTTTCAGACTCCATCATGGCCCATAGCACTTACCCTAACCCCTTAGATAGCATTTCTGTTGGCTTAGATAGCATTTGACACAGACTTATAGCATGTTATGTAGACAGCACTATAATTGTATTGTATATAGTTATAGCACGCCATAGTACATATGTATAGCATAGTAGTAAATATGTACAGTTTATATGTATAGTGTATGTATAGTTTCATTATATAGATATTCCACTGTTACTTTCTTAGCTTACGCATGTTTCATGATATTGATAAATGCTTTTATGTGATGTATTCCCATGCTTTTGTTCTTGCTTAAATGTAAGTCGCTCTGGATTAAGAGCGTCTGCTAAATGCCTAAATTGTAAATTGTAAATTGGGCCTCTGCCATGCTAAATGTTATGGAGAAGTTGTGGCTTCAGAGCACTCATGTTAGTGTCAGTGCAATGAGGGAAACGGATAGGGTCAGAATAAAAAAAGCCCAGGTCGTCACAACCGCCACTGCAAAAAAAAGGCGGAAGAAGCTGAGCACAGCTAAGAAAGTGACACATCAGCAGGAAATGAGTGAGGGACCTTCATATGGGGCAGGCATCAAGGGGCCAGTGAGGCACTCCAACGTTGAAGCGCTGGGCCCTAGTGGTAAGAGGAAGGACTGCAGGCGGACCCGTGGATTCATGACGAGGAAACCTCGTGCAGATGGGCTTTAGGACAGGAATGAGTAACTATAGTAGTTACTGTATTTTATATTTTATCAGTTTTATAATCACTCACTGATGACATTGTGTTGCACTATATATGGACATGATGATATTATGGGCCGTATGCAATCAGTTATTGTTGTTTTTGATGAGATTTATTTGTTCATATGATGATATGATGCTATGTTATTGTTATGATGCTATGTTATTGTTGTTGACAAGTGAGAGATGAGATACTGCGTATCAAAATAGTTGATTCAAATAAAAGGTTTTGGAATTTTACAATACAAATCTTTAAAGTCCGTTTTCTCAAAATGAGTTTTTCCTCATACAAAGAATCTCCAGTTCTAGACTGTTGCACATACATACACCAAACTTTCCAGTTTTATTACTTGCGCAAGCAGAGCGCGCAAGTAATGTTTTCGCCCGGTCTCTTCCGCCGTGACAGCTGTCCCGCCATTCGATGTTTATGCAGAAAAACATCAAATCTGTGCCTGTTTTGCTGGGACCAAATGACCATATTTCTTACGTCATCATTTAGAGCTAGTCATACATATACTATATACATAATCAGTAAGAATAAAATAGCAAATTGTGCCTGATCTGCTGGGACCAGAGTACGTGGTGTGTATATGTATGACTAGCTCTTAATGATGACGTAAGAAATATGGTCATTTGTGGTCATTTGGTCCCAGCAAACCAGGCACAGATTTGCTGTTTTCTTGCATAAACATCAAATGGCGGGACAGCTGTCACGGTTTTTGGCGCAAAGTAACCACAGTATACCGCTAATCAACTTACAACTACACACTTTATACAGTATAGAGTATATATGTATACGTATATAGTATATGCCTATATACTATATATATATACTATATATATTTCTTACGTCATCATTTAGAGCTAGTCATACGTATACTATATACATAATCAGTAAAAATAAAATAGCAAATTGTGCCTGATCTGCTGGGACCAGAGTACGTGGTGTGTATATGTATGACTAGCTCTTAATGATGACGTAAGACATATGGTCATTTGTGGTCGTTTGGTCCCAGCAAACCAGGCACAGATTTGCTGTTTTCTTGCATAAACATCAAATGGCGGGACAGCTGTCACGGTTTTTGGCGCAAAATAACCACAGTATACCGCTAATCAACTTACAACTACACACTCTATATAGTATATATGTATACGTATATAGTATATGCCTATATAGTATATGCCTGCTTTGCTGGGACCAAACGACCACAAATGACCATATCTCTTATGTCATCATTTAGAGCTAGTCATACGTATACTATATACATAATCAGTAAAAATAAAATAGCAAGTTGTGCCTGATCTGCTGGGACCAGAGTACGTGGTGTGTATATGTATGACTAGCTCTTCACCCAAACTTATATAGATAGAAACTTGAATCATACTTAATAATACTAGGTGTTTATATGCATAAAGTAGGTAGGTAGCAAATAGTTACATCTAAAAAGTATACATTTCAAGCGTTCCTTCACAGAGATACTGAGATTTGACAGTTTACAGCGGTCGAAAGGACTTGCGCGCTCCGCTTGCGCACTAGTTGGCCATTTATGGCCTACTAGTGTGCAACAAGCAAGTATGCACTCGACAGAGTGCAGTTCTAGTTCATATCTATATCCTGCAGATATTTACAGAAGGGATTGTTGATATCATTCATAGTCTGATTTACATCACATTTTATTCCTAAAAACATGGCGAAAATGGGTTTTTTATGCCTGTTGACAGTATTTTCTGATTTATGGAGTAATAATTAGAGATATCCCATCTGTAATTTTCTTTGTCTATAATATGTCAAGAAAATGAAACAATAATTTTGAACCTGGCTTTATCCAATCTACAGATTTATCGTCCCCTATTCGTTCCCAATTCACCTTTGCCGTCCAGATATCGACAATCTCCTCTGCCAAAGTCTCCATATAATCAGAGTCACAGACGCTTGGTGAGGGCTCGCTCTGCCAAAAATCTTCTCTCTCATTGTCATCTTCTTTGACTTTTTCCATCTCCGGAATGTCCGCCTGGAAATACAGGACATTACCTTTGAATTCAAAATAACAAGAACACTATATAGGCATGCTTAGGTAAGCCATGAGTTTTTGGTCTTCAAAATAAGAGCTTTCTACGAAAAGACGTGGCAAGGGGAGAACGGGGCAAAGATAAAACAATCGTGCAAAGTGAATGATTTAACAAACTAGCCATTGTAGGTGTGAACTAGAAAGTTCGCAAAAAAAAAAAAATGCAGAGTGTGGTTGCCTCAATCTCCAATATAGGAGCCTCCCAGCAATTTCTTAATCATGCTTTCATGTTGCGTCACTTCTGTTTCCCCATGCTGTCAAAATCCTTTCATTTATAAATGTAATTGAGCACTATACTAACAAATCAAATTCTACTACCCAATCTGCGATCGGGTTCCACCATTGTATCAAATATCCCTGCTTCTTGCCTGTCATCTTAATTGCCTTTTCAGTCAGCATCCAATCACCTCCTCCATCCCCAGCTGCACCTCAGTGCTGGAGGTAGTTCATCTACACTGTCAGATGCATGGGCAGGGGGATTGCTCTCCTATTGATGTTTATTTCAAATCGGTGTGATTTATTTTATTGAAATGTATTTAATACACAAAATTACTTTACAAGGTTGTCATACGGATGGACACAGATCTACTGGTATGGTCGCTCATTGTTCTGTCTAAATTGACCACATTAAGAAGAGCTCCACCATTTCACACATAGTAAAGGATTTGTCTTGTTCCAGCATTCAGCGACTGTCCTTGACCATTTCAGTGTCAAATAGTGATGCTTATATGGACCAATGCACTGAATGCAGTAATGTTATTTGAAACAACTTAAAAAATCAAGAAAACTTGAAACTTAAAAAAAAAAAATATATATATATATATATATATATATATATATATATACTGTAAGTATATAGCACTTTCGGTTCTGTCGAGGGCAGTGCAACACAGCGCAGCGAGAGAGAGAGAGAGAGAGAGAGAGAGAGAGAGAGATAACTAACCTTTTTCTCAAATTGTGAGAGCACATGCTGCTCACATCAATGTAGGCTCGCGCCCGTTGACTTTCTGTATCGTGGTTCCCTCGCTTGAGCAATGGGTATATCGCTAAAGTCGTGTGTGTGTGTGTGCGCACATTAATCTGGTGGTTCTTAAAGTTACAAGATCTCAATGAGTTGCTCTGCGATACCTTGTGAGCTTGTAGGTCTGCTATTTGTGCAATTGGATGGCCTTTACACAGCTCTCGCAAGAGCACGCACGCACGCGCACACACACACACCCTGTCTTGCTATTGGCTGGCCTTTACACAGCTCTCACAAACGCATGCACGCACGCACGCACGCACGTTTATAAAAAAAAAGCAGTGAAGGGTCCTGAAAGATACATAATTTCAGTCTTACCCAATACCCAATCTTTCTGTTTTATGAACACAAGGCTGCTGTATTTTATACCTCATACTAAGCATTTAAAGTATGAGGTATAAAGTACAGCAGCCTTGTGTTAATAAAACAGAAAGATTTGGTATTGGGTAAGACTTGCGTTATGTATCTTTCACTGCTTTGTCTCAACCATTACTCAATGGCTCTGGTCTCCGCCACCGCGGTGGATATTAGACAGGGGTCATACCTATGTTCCCTCAGCCCTATGTTCCCTCAGCCCCGAGGTGCGCTGCGGGTCGGGAGAGGGTTGCGGTTAGGTTTAGGTGTCTGCCCCGGGGGAGGTTAGGGTTAGGGTGAGGGAGGAGGTAGGTTGTCGTAGGCTGAGGGAACATAGAGCTGAGGGAACATAGGTACAGTCCCGTTTCTTTCGCCAGCAGAAAAAGCTAGAGTTACAGAAAAGTTGCATGAAATGGTCGGACTGGGGTCCAACGCAGATCCAATCATGGCCACTTTGGTGATTATCTCTGCCGTGTTAATCTGCATACAATGGATAAACAATTTAAACAAATATTAGTTAAAATATTAATAATACAAAAATATGGGAAAAATATTATAATGAAAACAAAAATAAATACTAATTTAATACTAATACTAACTAATGTTAATATATACCTTCATGCGTTTTGCCAGTGATGTGCGGACCTTTTCTTTAAACTCCAACACTTTCACACTTTCTTCGCCACCCTCCTCTGGCATGAGGTGTTTCTGGAGGAGACTGAAGGTAATTGGGTAGGTGTTTGAGACGGAGACATTCTGCTCTGAAGACATGACTGTGGTGGCAACTTTAAGTTTGCGTAACACTGGTAGCATCTCCTCCATTATTTTCCAGTGGTCATTGGACAGATCAAGCACTCTCGCGTCCGTCAGTTTAGTGACTCTGCGGTCTGACAGCACGGCTGTGACTGCCCATCTCAGCTCTACGAGTCGCTCGAACATGTCGTATACTGAATTCCAGCGGGTTTTGCAGGACTGGATCAACTTTTTGTGACTGTGATTGTCCGGGTTGCTCATTCCCATCCCCTCCTGCTTGTTTTTCAGCGCTTCTGTTGCAGGGCCGCTTTTATTAAAATGCTTAACCAAGCGACCAGCAGCACCAATTACTCTGACCACATATAAGGCAAAGCCATCTTGAATAGCCAACTGTAACGTGTGCGCGTAACAGGGCACCGATTCCCACTCCACATAAGCCTTAGACATAGCCTTGACAATGTTGGCTGCGTTGTCGTGGACACAAGCTGTGACGTGCCCGGTCAGCCCCCAGTCGGCAACAGCACTCTTCATAGTTTCTGCCAAATATTCAGAGGTGTGTCGTTCTGATAAGCTTTGTGTCAACAACACACACGCGTGAAGTTTCCATTCTTGGTCAATGTGATGGCACGTTATGGTGATGTAACTTTCGGTGGTCAAAGCTGTCCAGCAGTCTGTTGTGAGAGCAACATGCTCGGCTGTGGACAAGCTCTTTTTCAGCTGAAGTGACATATCTTTATAACGTTGTTCAATTCGTTTGGTGAATGTTGCTCTCGCTGGTATGTGGTATTCTGGTTCGGTGAAATTCATTAATTGACGGAAGCCTCTGTCCTCAATCATGCTGATAGGTTGCATGTCCAGCTCAATCATTTTGCAGACCCTTTGTGTGAGCTCCTCCGCCCGACGACTATCACATCTTCTTGGGACTTGTAAAAAGGACGTGAGTGTGTTTTGTTGCCTGGCCGGTCCCGAACTTTCGTCAACATTTACGAACGAGTGTTTGCCTGTGATATGGTGTCGCATGCTGCTCGTGCCACCAGTGTATGCAAGCTCTGCTTCACAAAAATTACATAGGCCTACAACTAACTTGTCATTGTCCGCTTTCTTTTTGAAATGATCCCAGACCACACTACGTTTCACCCGTTTCGCCATCTTCTCTCCTATCACACCTGTCTGTCGCTCACGTAATAACTTTTTTTCTAAACTTCCCTCCCGTGCCGGTGCGGAAGTCATTTCTCTCATTCTGTGCTCTCTTGGACATAGACTACACTCTTGCGCCTCCCTGGGTCGGTTTAACGTAATGACATCTACCCATGACCAAAATAATTCCATCAGGAAAATGCGGAAATTAACCGTTAAGGCTGATAAAAATATCCGGATGTTTCTTAACGGTCGGCTAACCGGTTAACCGGTTAACCCCTGACATCCCTAATTCATGGCATGCATTCAACAACATATTCAATATTACATTACAATATTACTGCAGTGCTTACCCTGGATTGAGTGGGTGGCATGTTTGTAGTTGTCGCCCTGTGTTTGATATGGTGCTCCAACCACTGAAGAGCAATGTAGGCTATAGGTATGGTGTTTTGCTCTTCTCACCTCCAGCATCACCGCTTGTCTTTTTTTAAATTCTATTTTTGGCCTTGGTGAACTTGTCTCGCAGTTTCTGCCAGACTTCTCTGCAGATTGTGCCGGTTGTGTTCAGATTTTGACCTATTTCATTCCACGAATTATAGGCCTGCTGTGAGTCTTTGTGTGACTTCATGGTCGGGTTGTACAGGTGTTCATACCTCCTAACCTCCATGGCCAAGTTCTCCTCAAATCCGTTCATTTTAATTGTTTTCCCTCTGCTTTCTGTCTACTGCTTATGTGCCTCTATTCTATTCCATTCTGGTCCTTTTATGTTTATTTCCTATTCTATTTATGTCGCTGTCTCTATTGTTTCATTCCTTCCTTCTCTTCCCGCTGCTTTGTTTTCTACTTTTTTTTTATGCGTCTCGACTCGAGCTCGCAAAAACAAATGGACCGCGCTCCCGACTTATAGACCAATCACATTGCCCGGAGGCTCCGGGCAATGTGATTGGTTTAGCTCTGTCGGGTGGGCATTCCCGGCCACCACCGCCAACGCGGTGGTGAGTAAAAACAGAGAGAAGGGCTGGTGAGAGCGGTGGTTTGCTCTTCACCACGGCTCGGTGACGTCATGTTGTAGTTTTGGGTGAAGCGGTGGTCACCCCATCACCTAAAATCCAGACTATGAATAGGCCTTTAGCCTATCCCAGTGTTGATTGTGTGTTTCAGTTCACCTGTGTGTAGTTAGTCTTTGTCTATATATATGCCCCAGTGTTTGCAGTTCCTTGTCGGTTCGTCGTCATGAATGATGTGGTCAGTTCCTTGTGTCTTCCTAGTTATTCCAAGTCCTAGTTATTTCCTAGTTGTTCCAGGTGATTTCACGTGTGCGTTTTGAGAATTAAAACCACTTGAATATTCCCTCCTCTGCCTGTGCCTGGTTCATTCTGCACCTGAGTCCTACACCTACAGAACCACATTGTGACATTATATAGCTCACTTATTCTTGAGATAAGGGACAAAACCTTTTTCAAAACAGATTTTTTTTTAAAGAAACATTAAACTCAAATGGATGTATTTGTAGACACAGGTCTCAACTACCAATCTTGAGAAGGAACAGGTTTTTCGCCTAACATTTCTTTCTAAAATGGGACATTTATGCACTTCATAACTGATTCATGTCAACTCCGTCAGACATTAAAATCCCTTTTATTTGAATTTGATAATTAAAAAAAATATATAAAGTCCTCAGTTATCTTATAATGGCTTTCAGTAGTCAAGTTAAGTAATACAATTAATTTAATATTGTTTTGTTCCAAGATCACACTATTATGAAATATCCCATTTCTCAAATCCTTCATTTGCAACCTCTACTTTCAATATTATAACATAAAAACCATGTAAAAAAGCATCATTACGTAGTATTTCAGTTGGTGTTTCAATACATAAGCACAAAATATTTGACATCGAATCATCTATTCCTTTGGAAATTAACAAAAACATCATGTGACCAACGTCTAACGGAGTTGACGAACATCTGACGGAGTTGACAAGTTGAACTGATTTAGGTTCTAGACCACCTAGGATCTTGATTCTGGTGACTAATCCCACATTTTCAAGGATGAGGAATACAGTGGTACTATTTAGATTTGCCCTGTGACCATGGCAGGCATTTTTCAAAATGGCCGCCACCTGCTGTTATCTTACAATAACTCAAGTTCTACACCACATAGGTTCTTGATTCTGGTGACTGATCATACATTTTCAAGGATGTGGGATACATTGGTACTATTTAGATTTATCCTGTGACCATGGTAGAATTTTTTCAAAATGGCAGCCAACTTTCTGTTATTTCCCAATAACTCAAGTTCTACACCACCTGGGATCTTGATTCTGGTGACTAATCATACATGTTCAAGGATGAGGAATACAGTTGTACTATTTAGATTTATCCTGTGACCATGGTAGACATTTTCAAAGATGGTGGACCTGCTATTATTTTACCAATTTAGTCAGGGAATATTATCAGAATAATGTCTAAAAACGGCCATAGCCATCATCACAGATGTGATGAGGTCAGCACATTTGGGCAGGTGGCTATGGCCAAACTAGGGGGTCTATGGCCAAACTAGGGGTCAAACTCATTGGGCTAAATTTGGTGAGGTAAGCAGTGAACAGTGAGCGAAAGACTGAAGACAGAAGATCTGCCTTCAGGACTATCAGGCAGGATGTGCAGACACTGAAGGCATCAGTGTCTTTCTCTGTGTCCCCAGCATGTCAACCAAAGCAATGTTACCAAATCAAAGGAGCCTTCACCTCAAGTCACCTGGGGCTGGGTGAGCAATCGTATCCTGTATCTAGCCTCACAACTAAACACAGACACTTGGCCAGACTGCCGTTTGAAAGGGTCAAACCCCTCATCCTGATTGGGGAAGACCACCCCACCTAATCACACCAACCGAACAAGTGAGGTTGGGGCCTCCACAAGACTGGGTTGGACCCTGCAGGAAAGCAATCTCCAGCCAAGACAATGTAAGTTGACTATAACAGAGCCCCAGAACACAGAGCTCATGAGAAGGATGGAGAAACACTGGCAGGAGGCCACCAAGATACAACGCCCCAGAGACCCAGAGTGTGCCACCGCTGGCAGTAAGGAGATCAACTGCTGCAGCAACGATGTCATGAAAGGCAAGTCTCCACCAAAAAAAACCCTGAACCTAATCGGGGTGTCAAGAGACCAAAGTTTCTCCCCCACAGTTTCCTGCAGTGGCCAGTGAAGTCAAACTGTGCATCGGTACCTGAAAGGGACAAGTCAAAGGCCAGAAAGCCCACCTCCTTTTAATGTCCTGTCAGTAGCAACTCAACCTGAAATAATCCCTGACCACTCCCAGAGAAAGTTCATCCTTGAAAATGTAATGATTAGTCGCCAGAATCAAGATCCTGAGTGCAGTACTTTCATCCGACGGAGCATTGGTCCGAACGACAACCTACCTCCTCCCTCACCCTAACCCTAACCTCCCCCGGGGCAGACACCTAAACCTAACCGCAACCCTCTCCCGACCCGCAGCGCACCTCGGAGCATTACTCCTTCGGAGCAATGCTCTGTCGGATGATAGTATGCCTCCCCAAGATCCTTGGTGGTCTAAAACTTGAGCTATTGGTAAAATAACACCAGGTTGGTGGTCATTTTGAAAAACAATGGCTGCTATGGTCACAGGACAAATCTAAATAGTACCACTGTATTCCTCATCTTTTAGAATGTATAATTAGTCGCCAAAATCAAGATCCTAGGTGGTCTAAAACTTGAGTTATTGTAAAATAACAGCAGGTGGCGGCCACTTTGAAAAACAATGGCTGCCATGGTCACAGGACAAATCTAAATAGTACCAATGTACCCCACATCCTTGAAAATTTATGATTAGTCACCAGAATCAAGATCCTAGGTGGTGTAGAACTTGAGTTATTGTAAAATAACAGCAGGTGGCGGCCATTTTGAAAAATGGCTGTCATGGTCACAGGGAAAATCTAAATTGTACCACTGTATCCCTCATCCTTGAAAATGTAGTCTTAGTCACCAGAATCAAGATCCTAGGTGGTGTAGAACATGAGTTATTGTAAAATAACATCAGTTGGGCGGCCATTTTGGAAAATGGCTGCCATGGTCACCACGAGACAAATCTGTGATGGCCCTATAGCCAAAAATGTTCCTTAAGGCATGCTCTAACTGTGTGCCAAATTTGAATACTTCCCATTATTCAAAAACTATACTTTTATTGTTTTAGGAACACTTTTGTCAACTCCGTCAGATACATGTAAACTCCGTCAGACACAAAACCTGATGGAGTTGACGTCTGACGGAGTTGACAAAATTGCATTTGTTTTCATCTTAACCCTCTGTAGTACAATGTAGCCATTTAGTTTTTTCTTCATTATTTTGGAATTCTTAACGAAGATCATAATAATGTCCTGACGGAGTTGACATGTAAAAGCTGTGACCACATTGATATCAACATTTAAAATATCAAACAATTTAATGCTTGTCAGACCAGGTGCTCCACTGTTGCAACAGATATAAATAGGACTTGGAAAAGGAGTCTTCAGGCTAAATCTGTCGACAATATCTAGTGCATCTAGTCCCAGTGACGAGCTCCCCTTGATGGAGAAGAACAGACGGCACTTCGTGTTCTCTTCCGATGCAAACAGGTCCACCTTGGCCATGCCAAACCTGTCCCATAACTGGTCTGCCACCTCCCGGTGGAGAGACCGCCCCTGCATTCAGGAGCCCTGGGACGTGACAGGCTCTGACCGAAAGGAGGTGTGTGTCGCACCACGTGACTAGTCTGTGGGCTAGTAGATGCAGGGTCTTGGACTTGAGTCCGCCCTGCTTGTTGATATAACACATCGTAGTAGTGTAGACTCGAACTGACGCAGTGCCATTAGTTCGAGGTAGTTGATGTGGGCGTTCCTCAGAGCACCGTCCCACACCCCCTGGTCGCCATTCCGTCGAGAGTGGCGCCCCATCCCGACATGCTCGCGTCCGTAGTAACCACTTTCCTGGAGGTGATTATCCCCATAGGGACGCCCTCTGTAAGCGGACGCCATGAGTCCTGCCATTCGTAGACATACTCTGAACGGCACCTTGTGTCCTATTCTTTTTGACCAGAAAATAGCTGTAAAATGGCTGTAGAAACCGTCGTTGGTCAAAAGGAACCTCTCTGACAGCTTTTTTGGCTAGTAATTTGAGGATCTCGGCCCGAAGTACTTCTGCTGCCTGCCCCCCCCACTTGAGAGAGAAGTATCTTCCCGAACTTGGGTGGTGGCTGTGCAAATTGCAGTTTGTACCCTGTCTTCACTGTGCGTAATACCCAGGGGGTTTCATTACTAGTGGAGTTGCAGCACTCCCTAGTGGCCTGGGGATGTAACGGCCGCGGTGCTCCTGTATTAGGAGCCTCTCCCCGCCTAATCGGGCTGGTGAGGAGAGTTTGCGGCCGTGACGCCTCCAGCCTGCGGCGAGCTTTTTGCTCGCTACAGGGCCAAAGCACCGTCCCACTGCTGTCGAGAGGCCTAGCGGCTCTTTCTGCGGTGGGCTCATAATGCCTGTGTGGGTTCGAAGTTGTTGTTTTATTGTATTTTGTTTTAATATAAGAGGCATTGATGCAATCAAGCGCTTTATTAAACAAAGTGGTACATTAGTAGGTCCTCTGATCCCCCCCGGGGCAACTCCTCTCATGCTATCTAGCACGTCCGCGTCCCCGTCCGTGGTAAGTGCTTCTGCCACGAGGAGCTCTCTGGGGAACGTATTCCAATGGCTGGCTGCGAGCGTGGCCAGCTGCCACTCTGTTGGCAGGCTGAGCGCGAGCCTGTCCTCGCTCTGCACCTTGTGCTGCCTCTCTCGGACGGGCTGGGCCCACTGTTGGCGGACGATGTGGCGGGGCAGCGTGTCTGGCTGGCTCCTGTAAGTGACGCAGCCCCTCCGCATTCCTCCTGCTGCTCTCCCCGGCAGCAATGAGCTCCCTGGAATAAATCCGTGGGAGCAGCGAAATCCCTAGGAGCGGTGTTTCTCTTTCGACGACTGGTGTCACTGGTTGATCTAGGAGGGTGACGCGGAGCGTTCCGGTCGTCGGGAAAATGTTTGCCCACCTCATGCGTTCTTGCATTAAGCATAGAGTCATGGCCCGACCCAGGGACTCAGTGGCGGATCTAATCAGGAGTTTAGCCTCGTCGTTCAGACGCCTCACCTCCGCTTGATGTTCCGCCATGCGGGCATCTCCTGCCGCCTCCAGGAGAACAGTGAGGGAGCCTTGCAGGAGAGCCTCTGCGTTCAGGGCTTTCGCTATGGCTATGAGATGGCCGAAGATCCGCTTAAGCGAGGCTGAAGCCGCCCTGTCCTTTGGATCCGGGAAAACGTTTTTTTTTTCCTAAGGGTCCATACTGGGGTCGTGTCGGATTGATCAGGTATCCCGCCAGCAATCGATCAATGTCGGGTAGGCCTGCTAGCCCCGCTATCTCGGGTTTTGTCGTGTCGATCAAGAAAGCACCTCTGCTGCGGGGGTGGATCGGCGGCATTTGAGTGGGCCCATGAAAGCGTGAGGAATTCTATAACTCCCTCCGCGTAGGGCAAGACGTGTCTGTTCGGTGTTCTGTCGCCGACCGGCGCAACGCCTTGCCACGGTAGGGCATTACTCTTGCCTTGGCCGGGTGTGCCGGAATCGGTTTGCTGAGTCTGAGCTGACTCGAGGGAGGCGAGGAGGAGATCGACCAGTTGAGGGTGGGTTAGACCTTGTTCGGGGATGATGCTGTGCCCGGAGAGTGCCGCGCAGATTAGCTCGTCTGGCCATAGATGGTATTCGGCGGCTGCTAGCCTGGAACTGTGGCGAGGAGTGCTGTTTTTGTCGACGTCTGACATGACGCTACGCTACCTGAGACTACCTGAACGGATAGCACAAGTGAGACAGGGAAGGAGGAGGCGCCCTTTTAAAGGGACGCAGGCGAAGGTTACGTTGATCTGATTGGAGCAGTTGGATGATGGCTAGTTCCATCTCTCAGTTGAACTTTCGTATATAACTTACATATGTTAGGAATTTGGTTTGGTGGGACAGCAGAGCTCACAATTACAACTTTAGGACCCTGGTGAAAACAACAATAGTGAATAAATAATAAATATTGGTTCTGTGCAGTGGTGGAAACATTTTCACGATTTAAAAAAAAAGCAGATCTACAAGCTCGTAACGCGGCACTCTGTGCCTGAGCTTATAGATCTGCTATTTTTCAAAAGTATAACACAATGCTTAAAGCACCGAAAGGGGTTCCCGCTCAGAATGGGTTAATCATGGTTTCCTCTGTCATTGGTGTGTGAATGTGTGTGTGAATGAGTGAATGTAATGCACAATCTATGTAAAGCACCTTGGATGAAGGCGCTATATAAATGCACCACCATTTATTCAGCCCTGTATACATTTCGGCCATTTTAAAATAGCCGATCTACAAGAGCTTGTAGATCTGCTATTTTCAAAAGATGTTCATACATTTGACAACTTGAAATAGGGCATTCTGCATAATGAGTAGCCTACTTTCTACTTTCTTAACCTAATTGTGATATCAATACTTTTGTACTTTTACTCAAGTCAATTTTGAATTCTGGACTTTTACTTGTATTTCTACATTGCAGTATTGATACTGCAATATAGTACTTATTTTGGATACAAAACGACTCGCCCCTTTACCAACTGGCCCCCGCAAAATGTTGTAATGTAGTTAACAGTTAATTTAGTATTTTCCTCCCTCTCTGAGATCTGAAATTATGTTGTATACAGATGTATTTGATTGTATAGAAGTCGATCTCTATACTCAAATTAAGAAAGAATAACATGACAGAGACGGTGATTGCTTAATTAAGTTAATTTAGGCCTTCTAGCAGTTCATTTTGTTTTATTAAACACTTTTCTTCCATGTAGCCCATGTTTTGTAATAGCATCATCATGCTATCATGCCCGTGGATATACAGAGTGAACTAATATGATAATTTTATATAATCACCAACATGAATTATGTTTGTTATTTACAGCTAGGTAGAGTAGTGGGGCGAGATGGAAAAGGGGTGACCGTACCTGTTACCCTTCTTTCCACTACTGGTGTGCCTTTAAGCATTCTGCAGTGTTGGATTGGAGGGTGGAGCCAGAGGTGATTAGCGGAAGGAAAGACACCTGGCCAGTGTCTCTCCAAACACTATTTAAGAGACCTGCTTGGTGCTCCTGCTCTTCATTTCTCCACAGGCTGCGGGAGCGGCTGCAGGAGAGCACCTTAGTTTAGTTGTTTGTGTTGATTGAAGTTTTGGGCAAAATGTTTCCCTCTCAGTTTAGTTTGGAAACTTTTTAAGCTAATTTAATTATTACATTATTATTACAACACAGATTTTTCTTTTGTTGCTGGACCTCTGGTGTGGTTTCCTCTTTTTGTGTTGTGGCCAGGCCATAACACATGTGAAACTGAAGCACTGTATGTTCACAACATAAAACTCACTCAAAGAAATCTCTCAGTTGCACACAAAACTGCACACACATTTTATATAGTCCCAACTCAAACCAATGCAATGGATGCTTTTCAATTAGTCCAACAAATTTTCATTAATTTTAGCTAAGTTAAAAGAACGTTACATAAACTAAATTGATTTACATTACATTTATGTAACCCCGCTAATAAATATTTGAGACAGGACCCAAGATTGAATGGTACAAAATTAACAATTATTTTATTTATAAAAACAAGTTACAAAATGACTATTTGCATAGCAAAATTGTTAAGTGTTTGAGATGACACTGGGGATGGGGAGAATGGTGATTAAAACAAACTAATCAAAAGAGAAAGGAACAGCGGTCCTTCATAGGGGCCGCTTGTTCAACATGGACCAAATATAGCTCTCAAGATAAACACATGAACCCTCTCACAATGGTGTCACACAGGAAAACAACCAGGCCTCTGTCTCCACCTGTAGACTTCTTCAGTTTCAATGCCTACACGTTTGGGGAGGCCACACCCCAAACAATTGACAGGAAAACATCCACCATTTCAGCAATAGTACAGACCCCTTGACAGATCGGCTCACACATCCCCTCTCACCAACACTTACTGGCAGTGTTGTACTGTGCTGACGGTCTTAATTTACAGTAAGAAGGTAGCAGCGTTGTTCACTCTCCCGCACACTGCTCTGCCACTGCATGCCTGCTGTACAATATGTACTGTATGTTGTATACAGTATGATGTTGCACATTGTGACCTTTATTTAGTGTCCGACGAAAACAAGACTGTCCTTCCTCAGCCACCATCTCTATCAGCCTTTCTTTGTTAGGTCAAAGCATTTTGTCGAATGGTCCCACGTACGGCCAAATGGTTTTGTGCTCTGACAACTTTTTGAACAGGAGAAGGCATGTGTAGAAATTGTCAGTATAGAGATGATATCCTCTACCCAACTAATCTAAAAGTCCATTCATCATTCTTCTAACTCATGATTAGCCTCAGAGGACATGGAGGTTCCACACTTGGAAACCGTCATGAAGGATCAAGTCCCTCTGGACATCCAGATTCTCATCAAAACTTTCCAACATGGCGACGTTCATGGCATCATTCTCTTTGAACAGGAGAGGGCTTGTGTAGAAATTGTCAGTATAGAGATGATATCCTCTGCCCAACTAATCTAAAAGTCCATCAGTCTCTTTACCGAACTGTAACTCAAGCCCTCTCCTATTAAAGTTCCATGTGTACCCGGTGGCAGCATCAGTTTGTAGCCATATGGCGTCCTTCACATACAAGTAGGAATGGACCAAGCAGGTACCGAACCGATCATACTTTGGTACCGTGTACCCATGAGAATAATTCAATTTTGGTTCCTATAGACGCGCACAGGCACTTGCTATTTATTTATGTAACAGCAAAATCTGTGAAAACACTGTTGTAATGAGATTTATTTGCGTGTCTCTCTGTAACACACGTTGAATGGAGGAGTAGCCAGGCGCTGCTGCTACTCCGAGCCGAGCACAGCTCTGCATTCCTCCCCCCTCCCCTCACACACACACTCACACAGACACACACACGTGCGCGCGACAACACGGTCTCAACTACTTAACACATTGTGTGCTGGGGTATTCTGTGAGGCTGAGCTTGGTGGTGCTAAGGGATTAACATTGGACGAAGGAACTTTTTCGGGGCCCACAGCAAAATGTTCTCTTATAACGAGAATCACACCGCATACATCAAAAGAAAGCCTAACTTGTCCACTTCATGATTTTACCATCTTCCATTCTGGAGATATTGAACTTTTTCTAACACCTGCTTTTGCCTGCACTCTGCTCGCTTGAAAAAAACAGCAGAGATATGGAAGGTTGAAGTTGACAGACATTTCAGTTCAGTTTTTTTATTTGAACAGACAGATATAAAAATGAACACAAATAATATCCTATACATACCATACACCGAATGAAAGCCCTGAATGTCTACTTTTAGGAGGAAAACAGTACACATTGATCCCATATACAGTTTGACAGTAATTGGTTATTGAATTCAGCTTGTGCCCACCAGAGATAACTTCATAGAAGACATGGACCTGAACTGCTCAATATTCACAAAATAAGGCCTATAGCGACATATAAATACTATATACCGTATGAAACATAAGACTCTCTGCTTTCATAAGAAAAAAACTTCTACTGTAATCATAAAAATCACACCCCTGTGAAGTGAGCTGTGCAACTCTGTTCTCTACTTATTCACTACAGCTCGCTACACGGATATACGGACTGAGGCAGAAAGTCATGTAAACCTATTTACAGTTTGGTCTGTGAACTTCTACTGTAATCATAAAAATCCCTGTATCCCTCCCTGTAAGCACTATATGTTCTTTATAATTTTATGGAGACAGACGTGGTCTATAGGGTGTTCCAAGTGTATTATTTACTTGCAAATTAGTTGAATTTTACCCTTCCAATACTGTTATACAATATTTTACATGATTGTGTCAAAATTTGTTTAAAGCGGCCTTGTGCCTCAAAATATGCATGAACAGTATGAAGGTTTCATTGATACAAATCGTCTGGCAAGTACAGTATGTGCATGTGGCAGTTGTTTTTCTCTACTTTTTAAAGCATGTTGACAAAGTCTGCCGTACTCTCAAGCTCTTATAAATGCCCTGACACACCAGGCTGACTTGCAGGAATTAACAGCGATTTATCAGATCAATTTGTGTTGCCTCATGTCTGATGTAAGAACTGCTCTGAAACACACCGCAAAGTCTACAGCTGAAGCTGATGGCCAACTTCCACTCTTTTTATCTGCCGTTAGATTGCTGCTCACTTTCTCTTGTGCTTTGGTTTGCTCAGACTGAACTGACTGAACACTCCTTACTGACTCCCTCCGCTGCTAATGCTCAGTCAGTTGAATGGTTACCGTTGTTTATTGTGTGCCTCGTGCAACGGCACAGGAGACGCAAACAAACAACCCACAAAAACCCTGGCGATTGTCGGCCATAGATCAAGTATGGCGTTATGGCTGATGTCGGCTTAGTGTGTCATGGCCTTAAGACTTTGAGGCCTTCCATGAGTTCCTGCCTGTTTTTTTTGGAACACCCTGGCACCTCTCACTTTGTAAAATCTGTGCATCCCAGTGCTGCGTTATGGTGTATTTCCAACACAAGATGACTTATAACTGCACTTGGGCTGAGTTGTCATTACAGCAATTCTCTATTTGTAATAACCAGTTTAGTTGTTAGATACATTTATACTAACTACCTCTTCACTTGACATAACCAAACAGCTTGCCGGTAGTAGCTACGCTGTTGGATTTGGGTTGGGGAGGGTTGTGTTTTTGTTTTTATTGTATGATCGACCTGTTTCAAAAATTGATTTCCCCCAGGTGATGACTAGGGAAGCATCTATGTTGCCTAAACCTAAAAATGGAAACACCGGAGTGGGTGTATTACCCTTTGTTTCTGTTTTATTTTTTCTTGCCCAGAATATGGGGTCAGGTGTTGGGGATTCCAACTCACTACATTTATTCTGTGTTCCTTGTCTCATGTTAAATATATGAATGACTGACGAAACAAAACACTCAACACTGAACACTGATCCAAACTAAATCCTACTGCTACTACTAAACCTAACTGGAAAAAACTAACTAACGTGTGGCCTATACTAAACGGACGGACTAAAGACTAAACTATACCTATATAATAAACTAATCTAATCCTATATACTACTAATAATACCACTAATACTATAACTAAGGACTACTACTACTACTACTACTAAATCGGACGGCTATAATCTAAAAATGCTACTGATCTCGCTATAAACTGCTCTGCTCAATACTGTTGTGTCAATGACTCTCCTTACTCCCACAGGGAAACCAGGGCATCCGGTGCTTTTTATAAGTTTCGTGTTGATGACGAAACCGGATGTTTGAAGACCCGATCGGAGTTACTTTATATGTTGTCCGGGCGCATAGAAAGATGAATTACAGTATTCAATAAAAAAGCTATAAATGCGTTTAGATACGTCATCAGCACATGGTAATCGGTAAACAAATGACGTATAGATACTGGTTCAGCAGACTTTGGCCCTCATTTATCAACCGTGCGTACGCCCAAATATGGGCGCACGCCGAAATTACCGACATTTTCGGCAGTTAACATTTCCGGCAAAGCTTGAAATCGAACGTGACAACGTTCAAAACCCACGTCTGCTCGGCAGCTGTCGTACGCTTTGTCCTCACCTGTTTTTCTGTCTTAGAACAGCGGAGCAGCATTGTTTGACCAGCTGAGAGGCTGTCACAGGCATTTAAACATATGTTTTCACTACTAAAATGTTAATATAAAACGGTATGTGTATGTAAAAAAAAAAGAGAGATTTCCAACTTTACAAGTAATTAAAATTGCGCAATTAAAAACAATATAACATGTTTACAATGTATTAGTTTGTGCTTAATCAAACAGTGCTTTACTGGCCTTGTTATGCGAGCGCATGATTTTGGAGCGCATGCGGTGATGCGGCATATGTGATTATGATATTATTTTAAAAAAGGCATAAATGGACTGCACGCCTTTATTTCGAAGTGACAATGACAAGCATACAGCTTGCCTATTTGTAGTAAGTACTAGCAGGCTATAGGCGTAAGGGGCTTAATCATTCACCATTTAAATAAGTGCTTAGACAGGTTTTGACAGTTTTGACAGTTCAGATAAAAGCAGATCATTTTCGGGGGTCGGGGGAGGACGGGACCGCGGCGTGCGTCGCCAACACATACCAGCACACATGCAAGCAAGCCTTCATCCATATGTTTATGATTCGTTCATCAATGATCAAATCACTACATAAACGTTGATTATGACTGCTTTGACGACATGATAGCCTATCTCTCATGCAGGCATCACTGACACTCACCCACAGGACTTTAATATCACAGCAGTGCGCAGTCTCACGCCTTCGCCGTGCGTGTGTGTGTGTGTGTGTGTGTGTGTGAGAGAGGGGGGTGACTTGAGGCGGGCAGAAAGGCACGGTAACCATGGTTTCCAGATCGTATAGCAGTGGTTCAGGTCGCAGAAACGAGGGCGAGGCTTGAGTTCTTAGGGCGTGCCAGAACAAATTCAGCCGTGACATTTATTAACGTGAGAACGAAATTAAGGAAGGATCAGCTGTTTGCGATCACTTTATAAATGCCGTGGCGACGTGGGTGTACTACGAAACCTGCACTCGAATCTGTGGCAGATTTTACACTTGATTGATAAATGAGGGCCTTTGTGTTTTAAAGTCGGAAGAAAATAATAAAATACAACCTTGTAACCAAGCTTTGCTGTGTTCATCTTGAATTAACCAAACTATATCCACACGTCGGTCAGTGGCTTCATTTTGAAGAGACGGTCAAAGTCGGATGTGCCTTTGTGTCCTCTGGTTCCCCTCATCTTCTTCAGGGGGTCCACACTTGGAAACCGTCATGAAGGATCAAGTCCCGCTGGACATCCAGTTCTCATCAAAACCCTCCAACATGGGGATGTTCATGGCATCATTCTCCTTCTCAACATCTGAGCATCACGTAGGCCTACAGAACATCCTTAATGTTGCCTCTCTCTCTCCCTCTTCACAGCAAGACAATAAGTCCTTGAGCGGTAACTGAAAGATGGAACCATTTGATTACAATAGTCTACTATTGTAGTCTACAATAGTAGATGACAGTAGTCTACAATAGACTACTATGACACTTGTTTACCAAACATTGGGACCCATTTGTGGATCGCAGACACATTTTTGTTGTGTCTTAATTTTAGTTTCCTACATTTTGTTTTTCATTATCATTAAATAATAAATGTAGGGTAGGGTTTGTTTGAGACTGGCTCGTAGGCTATTACATCACCATGGTACATCGGTCAGAATATATAGACAAGGAGAGTTCCGTTTAAGCCTTTAATTTTCCTTTGCACAGACACACATTTCAGTTGAGCAAGGAGGTGGTGAGGCTTCACGGTTATGGTTTTTACTAAAACACAAGAGAAACATAATTATTATACAATTCAGTGCATAAACAATACAGACAGTTAGGTACCTAAGACAATTAGACGCAAAGGGGGGATGGGTAGGCCTACCACTACATATTAGGAGTACACAACATGGGAAACAAACATTCAATATAAGTTACTCATTACTACTACTAAAGTGACTATGTGCACTGTGCATTACACACACTCTAGAGTTTCAGGAAAACAGATAAAGGTTACATTTAACACAAAGAACCAATAAAATGCAATATACAAATGAACATGAACAAACTGAACTCACTTCAATGACGCATAACTGCCTGAAGGACTCAGAAAGATGATGCTGCTGTGGCAGCAACCTTGAGGTTTTTCCTGTGTTTTTTACCTCTATTGTGTTCCTCTTCTCGACCAAATGGGACCATGACATCACACACCTGGCATATTCCTTCCTGGAACACCTTCTTGTTCCAAGACTTGGTCCTTCTCCTCTTCTTCTTGGGTTTCTCATAGTGACTCTCTATGTCCACTTCAGAAAAAGAATCAGAATCAACATGAGACTTGACCTCCTTGGCCTTCTTGGATTTCACCTTCCTTTTAGGAGCTCCTTGTGTTGTTTCCGTCTTCTTCTGTCCGTCTCTGTCATGCTCCACCACTGCTCCTCTGCTCTCTGGCAGTTCTTCTTCCCCTCCTCCCTTCACCTGCGATTTTACACCCTTTTTCTTCTTCTTCTCCTCCCCATTTTCGCTGACAGCTTTCTCCTGTACACCCTCAATCACTTTGACTCGTTTTTTCTTTTTCTTCTCCCCACCTTCGATGGGCGCATTCTCCTCTATACCCTAAATCGTTTTGACTATTTTTTCTTTTCTTCTTCTTCTCCCCACCTTTGCTCAAAAGGTTCTCCTCTACCACCTCTATTGTTTCCTCAACTACTTTTTTTTCGTCTTAATCTTTTTTCTTTACCCTTTTTCCCCTTCTTTCTTTCTCCACCAACACTTCTTTCACCGACTGTCTAACATGGCAAACCCCAAAGAGAAGACCCCCATGTGTTTGGTGAATGAGTTAGCCTGTTTCAACAAGATCCAGCCCGAGTACAAGCTGCTCGCCCACTCCAAGATCTTCTCAGTGCGTCTCACTCTGGGGGAGCAGCATTGGGAGGCGGACGGCACCAGCATCAAGAAGGCCCAGCAGACTGCTGCTAGCTCTGCCCTGGCCGAGACCACTGGTGTTGATAACTAGGTTGACTATTTTCTACAATAATAATAATAATAATACCGGAGCTGAAATAACGTTGAGTGGTGGTGAGTAAAAACAGAGAGAAGGGCTGGGGCAGTGGCAGTGATGGGCAAGCTACTTGGACAATGTAGTAAGCTACACTACCAGTTACTCTCTATTGAATATAGCTCAACTACAACGGAAGCTATCCCCAGAGAATTGTAGCAAGCTACACTATAAGCTACATGGCAAAAGTAGCTAGTAGCACACTACTTTTTTTTTTTTCATATTTTTATCAACTTCATGATCAAGCTTCCACCGAACAGATAGGCAGTTTGACCAGTTTTTATTATATAGTTTGTTGATAACTTTTGCAGTAATGGTCTTTTTTATTTTTCTATTCATTTCTTTTAGGTATTAAAAAGGCCTTAATATTCACACTGTCATCTGGGGACCCCCCCCAAAATAAATCATGTGGGATTGGGGACTGACCCACAGGTTGAGAACCACTGCTCTAGATGATCTTTTCCATCTTATGTACTGTATGCATTTATTTTAGTTTGACTTTAAATTTTGCCTGCAGTGAAATAGCATCTATTAGTTAGCTGTTGACAAAAAAAAGTGCACTGACTCATGTAATGTTTGGGAACAGTTGACAATGGACTGGTTATGTAAAGCTTTTGATCAGCTCACCTGAATGTGTGTTCTCAAATTAGTGTTGGACGTGTGGGATGTTGAGAGCAGCTTGATTTTTGGCTCACACAGTCATCATCATTGGCGATCACTCGGAACGAGTATGATTGTCCTCCTGTCGGTGGATCTGGTCATCTGTGGGTCTTCAAGTACTGGAAGAGGCCAATCCTTGATCCACAGTCTCTGTTGCAGTGGGTGCATATGTGAATGGTTGTCTTGGGGGGGGTGGTGGTGGTGGTGTGAGGAGCCGTCTTGGTGGTAGGTCTCTCCTTTCTCAGTTGCCTTTTTGTTTCTGTGGCACTGGTCCTTTTCTTGCTGTACCTTCATAGACCATCCTTCTCCACATGCCTCTCTGGAGGGCAGCCTCCCCAGGTGTTGAGGTTGAAGTGGCACTTTCTCAGGTGAGTTTTGACGTTATCTTTGTACCTCTTTTTCTGCCCTCCTTGGGTGGGTTGACCTTCCTTCAGCTGGCCATACAGCATTTGCTTCGGGAGGCGGTAGTTGGGCATGCGGATGACATGACCTGTCCATCGCAACTGGTGCCGAATGATGGTTGTGGTGATGCTGAAGATGTTGGCTTCCTTGGCTTTAGAACACTGATGTTGGTACGCCTATCTTCCCAACTGATCCTAAGGATCTTGCAGAGACATCGCTGATGGCATCGCTCCAGAGCCTTCATATGTCTGCTGAAGGTGGTCCAGCTATCAGCCCCGCAGAGTGGACAGAACTACAGCTTGGTAGACAAGGAGCTTGGTGTTGATCTGGATGTCCCTATTCTCAAAAACTCTCTTCCTCAGCCTAGCAAAGGCTGCACTGGCACACCCTATGGCCTATGCGGTGGTTAATCTCTGCGTCAATGACAGCTCTTGTGGAAAGAAGACTGCCAAGGTATGCAAATTGATCCACGTTTTCCAGAGGTTTGTTTTCCACATAGATCGTGGGGGCGGTGTGTCAAGAGCTGGTTGGTACACACAGTAAACACTTGAACACACATGATTTAGGCGTTTTTTCAGTTAAAATCATAAATTTGTCCAGATACAGCCATGGAGACTCATTGTTGTTGACTTCTTGGACGTCATCTTCATCACTAGAAGAAACGTTGACTCCCTCTGCCATTTCTGAAATGTTCTCTCCTCGTCGTCGTGTTAGGAGCCGGCTGCTTCATGCGGTCTGTGTTATGATTTTACTTCCTGGTTTGAAGAGCCTTGGAGTGATGACCCGCCCTACCCTGCCTGGCTGCCTCTAATTGGCCTAACCTTACTCAATCGTGAGTCGTCAGACTCTTCTTATCTAAACCAACCAATCATCATGGATTTTTTTTTCTCCACATCTTTATTTAACAGTCAATTTGTAACGTATAGCGTTTGTTGGACGTTACGTCACTACTTGGGTCTAAAAATATCTACACTACAGAAAACGCTTCTTGGTTCAAAAGGTCGCTACTTGTAGCTAGCTACTGCCCAACACTGGGCGGTGGTTTGCTCTTCACGCCTGCTTGCTCGAGACGTCATGTTGTAGTTCGGTGGTCACCTAACCACCGAAAATCCAGACTATGTATGAGCCTTTAGAGACCCAACGATGCTCACTGGCATGTCTAGCGACAGTACTATATGATTTGTTTTAATAATATGCAATTATGTCATTGCTACCGGGAAGCACCCTATGATCCGACGGACCATTGCTCCGAAGGAGCACCGAGGTGCTCTGGGGGCCGGGAGAGGGTTGGGGTTAGGTTTAGGTGTCTGCCCCGGGGGAGGTTAGGGTTAGGGTGAGGGTTTGAGGTAGGTTGTCGATCGGACCAATGGACCGTCGGCATATTGACGCGGACCCATTGCTACCTACTATAGTAGTTAGATATCCCTCAACCCAGTAGCTTACTAGATGGCTAGTCATGACTTGTGACTGCGTAATTATATATAACACTGTTACATCTGCACAGGCTCGATGAGGTAGGAGTCGATGGAACTAGCCAGGCCCAGGCTGTGTTTCTGCCCGTAAGTGATCAAAGCAGGCTCCAGTAGGCCCTATGTTTCAATAAGAGGTGACTGGAGTCAGCTTTGTTCTTACACATAGCGTACATGTGGAGCTTATCATCCCACGTGGCAAAGCAGTGTCCCACATCCTCTGGTATTTCACAGTTGATCAACTCCTTCAGGAACATATTGCTGTAAAGTCTATCTCTCCTGGATGTTACCAAAGACGACGTTTTGCTTGTTGAGGATGCCTGCAGGTATCTCCTCAACTCCACTGGCCATCTCCCACTGGTACGTCTCCAGACCAAGGTTTTTTTTATAGTGAACAAAAACTTAACAAAATATTGAAAACTAAAATTGAAAAAACATTTCCATTAACTGAACTAAATAAAGTTTGCCCCAACCACGATGCCTCATGGAACACATCTCACCAAAGCAGTAAAGAATCACGCTGCGGTTGCTGTACGGTCACGTCGGACTGTGCAGTCGGTCTTCTGGCCTCTCACACAGCATTGACTTGATGAATCATTCCTCACCAGGAAACTTCTTAGAGAAATCATCTGGAAACTCCAGATTTCTGACCTTCCTCCAAATCGCTGCTCTCTCTGAACCAGAATAGACCTTCTGGAGGAGTTAAAAATATATCAGCCCCAAAGTGAATATATCCACTTGTCTATCCTTCTGGAGAAGTTCAAAATATATCAGCCCCAAAACGAATATATCCACTTGTCTGTCCTAAGTGCTCTCAATTATTTGTGCAGGTGCCATGTAAGACCTAGTAGGGTCTTAAAAGTGTGCTTTTTGTCCTTTCCACAAGGTTTTCGTCACTGTCGTTATCCTCCATCTTCACCTCTCCATCACGTCCAAACATGTTGTCAGGCTTCAGATCCCTGTGGATGAGTTTCTTAGAGTGGGTGTATTCTACCCTGCTAACTGTTTGTTGTTAAATAGGAAGACTTTCTTCCTATCTCCTGGGGTCTTGTCGAGCCACGTTCCTCTCATCTTATCACATAACTCAGGCCCGGCCCTTCATACAGGGCGCCATGGGGGAGGGGGCGCCAATTTTCTTCTTTTTTAAAACTCTGTCCCAACTCTTTGACTCCCCAGTGTCTCCCCAGTGCCCCCCCAGTGTCTCCCCAGTGTCCCCCCAGTGCCTCCCCAGTGTCCCCCCATTGTGTTTTCAGTCCAAGCCGTGTGGTATCTCACTATGTTGGGATGCTGAAGATGCGCCAATGCACCCACCTCTCTTCTGGCTTTCTCTTTATAGCACATCATATTTACAGCGTAAAACCTCTCCTCAAGCTTTTGTGTAGCCTTGAAAACACTCATTTGAATCAAACTCTGGTGAGAATCTTGATTCCGCTGATGATTGGTTAAACGTACCTCCAGGGCTATGTTCTGTATTTTTTACATTTAAATTGACAATCACACCAGCCTAAGGATAAAATAACAATAATGCATATCATGCACAGTAATAATAATAATTGTCAGTATAGAGATGATATCCTCCTCTGGGATTCCAGTAGAAGTTGCCACGTGTCAAGATTAAATGGTAATGTATGTACAAAAAAAATAAAAAAAAATAAAAGCAGAGCAGGATAACGACCTGGACTGCAGAGATTGACAGATTGACATCGTCCTACGCACACGTTTCTCTCCTCTTAACTTCTCTTAACTGGCCAAAATGTATATAGGGGCCGCTGGGCCGGGCTAACTGGTTAATGTAGGCTATGTTTAGTAATAAAAAATCACACCCGTGTGAAGTAAGGGGTGCTCTTATCATCGTACACCATCAGACACATAATACGTAAATTCTCCATGCATTGTCAATAGGAATTGACTTTGTGTAGGACGAAAATAGCCGATTTGCTCGTCCACATATACAGTATTCAACAGACCAATTGGAACACAGTTCCAACTAGAACTGCACTCTGTCGAGTGCATACTTGCTTGTTGCACACTAGTAGGCCATAAATGGCCAACTAGTGCGCAAGCAGAGCGCGCATGTAATGTTTTCGCCCGCTGTAAACTGTCAAATCTCAGTATCTCTGTGAACGAACGTTTGAAATGATTAATGTTTAGATGTAATTATTTGCTACCTACTATACATGTAAACATTTAGTATTAAGTATGATTCTAGTTTCTATCTATATAAGAAATACTGTTTTATTGTTGTAGATATATTCTGGATCCCTTTTTTGTTTTTCAGAGACAAATAAATCATTTATATGTGTTGAAAAAAAAGGTATATAAACTTTTTCTGTAAACGGTGGAATCTCAATATCTCTGTGAAGGAACATTTGAAATGTGTAATTATTAGGTGTAACTATTTACTACCTATCTACTTTATGCATGTAAACACCTATAAAAAAAAGTATATAAATTAAAAATGTATTTTTAATTTTAAATCTATTTCATGTTGGACTATAGTGATATTAATACAAAATCATGATCAGAGTAATATGTGTCTCTAACTTCAATTTCTATAATAATACTTTCACATTTGTTAAAATATACATGATCTAAAATATTTCCGTAATCTGTAGTTGGATTTGTATTTAATTGTTTAAAGCCTAATTTTGACATGTAGGTCTTTATACTTCTTTCTATCTCAGTATTATGGTCTTCATTGAAATCTCCTATTATCAAAATTGCAGAAGTCGGAGATGATATATACTTTACCATGTTTTCGAGAAATGTGTTTAATTTTGAAAGGTCTGTTTTAGGTGATCTGTACATAAGAATGATATATAGATTTTTATATTTTACATGTATACATATATGTTCTACTTTCTCTAATATCCTGCTTTCAGTTGGAATTTTATCAATGGAAATATCTTCTTTTATAGCAAACATAACTCCCCCACCTATATCTTTTTCTCTGTCATTCCTCATTGTATTGTAATTCGTGTTCGTTGTTTTTAATTTAAAAGTAATGTTATTATTTTTCTTTAAGTGTGTTTCAGTAAAAGCTATTAGATCCAACATTTCGAGTTGGGAATCTGAGTTTATATCTTCTAAATGTGGTAGATAACCTCTGACGTTCAATAATCCAATATTTAATGAATGTTTTAATGGTAATTGAGTTATCTTACGTATATTAGGATTTTCAAGAGGTGATTGTCGTAATCGTATCATTTCTCTCTCTACATTCTTATCTACTTTGATCTTCTTAGGATTAAAGTCAAGTATATATATATATATATATATTAATGCTGGGCCGTTATCGGCGTTAACGTGCTGCGTTAACGCGAGAATATTATCGCGCGTCAAAAAAATTATCGCCATTAATCTATTCTCAAAGTTGGGTCTAAGAGCTGGGTCTGCATTGACTGCATAAAGCAAGCAAACTAGGAATTTCACTTTGATAGTTTTATCTGGCGGACGCCGGAATTACTCTGTGGGAGGGAGAAGTCCTAACCTAACAGGGACAAGGTGAAATAAATTACTCTGAGAGCGGGGCGGTAACAAATCCTAACCTAACCGGACACGGGTGAAATTAATGAACAGTGCGGCGTGCCACATCAAACGTCAGCATGCAGGACTCTGTGAACCCAGGTTTGCTTCAGGGGAAATTTCTTTACAAGAAGCTTCCCAATGGAAACCTCGACAAGAACAAGGTGGTTTGCACCCTGTGCAAAGCAGAAATGGCTTACTGTAGGAGTTCTTCAAGTCTGAAGTATCACCTAACGCACAAGCATCCCTTTGCGTTGGTTGATGATAGCGAAGCTGCCGGCGGGCCAAGCACTAATATGGCTCCGGGGAAAAGTGTTCGTCAAACTACAATGTTTGAGTGCAACCGTGGCAAGCCCGTCAGCCCAACTCTATCAGCCAAGCTAACTAACCTCCTAGCTCAGTGGATTGCCATCAACTGCCGGCCTATCAGTGTGGTTGAAGATGATGGGCTCGAGCTTCTTCTCCAGGCGGCCACAGGCGACCCATCTTACAAACTACCTGCGAGACGAACTATCACAAGGAGAATCCATGACCAGTACGCCGCAGAGAAAGCTGCGAAAGATGAAAAGTTGGCCGGGGCGGCGTGTGTAGCACTGACTGGGGACCATTGGACATCTGTCAAAAACGACAACTACCTTGGCGTTACTGTACACCTCATCGATGTCAGCTGGGAACTTCACTCGTTCGCCTTAGGTACGTTATGTAATTTAAATTAATTTACCACGGTGAAGTTGGTCTCGGGCTGGATACCCAGCCATCCTGGCTGAATATCCAACCTGAAACCAACCCCACCGCGGCATGTAATATTGCTAATTCAGCCTAACATTTACACAGCTTTAGCTAACGTTATCAGGGATCGATTGATTTATTTTACCACCAGCCAACATTATACGTTTGCTAGCTAGCCCCAACAACGCCAGCCTGCTAATTGTAAGTCTCCTATTAATAGCAAACTTATTCTGATCTACTTTGTCTCTCCTATAACGTCAGGTGTGATTAAAACGGAGGAGCGCCACTTTGCAGAAGCTTGTGCCAGACAGTTTCTCGACGTCGCTAATCAGTGGGGCATAGCTGAAAAAATCACCACCATTGGAACCGACAGCGCTCCCAACATGATAGCAGCAGGGAGAATATTACCATTTGAGCACTTGCCCTGCGTTGCTCATCTTGTACAGAGGGCCGTTGTAATGTCACTTCGGGATGGTGGTTTTGATGGTGTACTGGCCAAGTGTCGAAAAGTGGTCGGACATTTCAAACACAGTCCGGCTAACTCAGACGAGCTGAATGCCCAGCAAGCATCCCTTGAACAAGACCAGGAGTCACTCGTGCAAGACGTTCCAACACGCTGGAATTCAACCCTAGCGATGATCACACGTTTGAGGCGCAACAGAGACGCAGTGCACGCAACGCTGGCTCAGCAGACCCACAAGCTGGCCCTCCCAACACATGCTGAATATGAGAAGTTGGCAAAGCTGGAGAAACTGCTGGAGCCATGCAAGTAAGTGTGTGTTGTGCTGTGCTCTATGTGTGTGTGTGTGTGTGTGTGTGTGTACACTGCTGTGTGTGTGTGTGTGTGTGTGTGTGTGTGCACACTGCTCTGTGTGTGTGTGTGTGTGTGTGGCTGTGTGTGTGCACAGTGCACACTGCTCTGTGTGTGTGTGGCTGTGTGTGTGTGTGCACAGTGCACACTGCTGTGTGTGTGTGTGTGTGTGTGTGTGTGTGTGTGTGTGTGTGTGTGTGTGGCGCTGTGCTGTGTTTGGGGCTGTGCTGTCTGTGTATGGCTGTGCTGTTTGTTTGGGGCTGTGCTGTCTGTGTGTGGCCGTGCTGTGTTTGGGGCTGTGATGTCTGTGTGTGTGTGTACTGTCTGTGTGCTATGCTCTGTGTGTGTGTGTGTGTGTGTGTGTGTGTGTGTGTGTGTGTGTGTGTGCGCGTGTGTCCTGCTGTGACATTGTGGCGTCGTTTTTGGTGTCAATTCACCCCTCTTAATGTGTGTGTGTGTGTGTGTGTGTGTAGGTACGTCACTGAGCTCCTTGGTGGGGAAAAGTATGTCTCCTGCTCTGTCGTTTTACCTGCCCTGTGTCATCTCCTGCGAGCAATGAAGATCTCTGATGATGATCCTGCCTACATTGTGCGCTTCAAGACTGCCTTCATCAAAGACCTCAACCAGCGGAGGGAGAAAACAAACCTGGAATGGCTGAAGGTATGTGACACGTACTGACCAGAAGATAACTGTATTGGCTGACCATTATAGACTGTTAAGCCAGAAGATTGATAAATGGATAGATGAATGAGTCATGAAGAAATATGGAGGATTTTGAAAGTTACATTTTCTTCCATCAATCTTTATTTTATTTTTCATCAAAAGGTGGCCACTGCTCTGGACCCACGCTTCAAAGATCTCAAATGCCTGCCCAGAGCAGAGAGGGAGCCAGTGTGGGGAAAGCTGAGTGACTTGGTGAGGGCAGAAGAACCTGCTCTGCAGCCGCCCAGGGAGGAGAACCCTGAGCCACCTCAAAAGAAGACAGCCCTACTGCTGATGGGATCAGAGTCAGAGTCAGAAGACGAGATACCAGTAGTAGACAATGTTGTAGAGAGGTACAAGGTAGAGCCCAGTGCCAGTTTAGATCAGTGTCCACTGAAGTGGTGGTCAGAGCACACTGCTGTTTATGGTAAGATGGCCCACATTGCCCAGAAGTACTTGGGGACTCCTGCCACAACTGTCCCATGCGAGAGACTGTTCTCTTTAGCAGGCCACATTGTACAGAAAAAAAGATCTAGTTTGTCACCAGACAATGTGAACAAGCTGGTGTGTCTGAGTGACTGGTGGAAGAAGGAGAGGTAGAGGTTGGACTCAAATCATGTACAGTAGGAGAGGGAATAGGAAGCCCCAGTACTGATGAGGTACAGTAGGAGAGGGAATAGGAAACCCCAGTACCGATGGAGGTACAGTAGGAGAGGGAATAGGAAACCCCAGTACTGATGAGGTACAGTAGGAGAGGGAATAGGAAGCCCCAGGGTTGGGATTGGGACGCCCCACACTGGAGGTGAGTGACTGGTGGAAGAGGTAGAGGTAGAGGTTGGACTCAAGTCATGTCACAAAGCTACTGACTGTAAACAGTTCTTCATCACCTCTAGGTTTACAGTTTAATTAATGTCATATCCCAGAAAAGGGGGTTGTTCTTGCACCCACTGTTCCAAATTGCCTGTATGGTAACGTGTTTATGGTTATTCGTGTTTAACTGAATAAACAATGTATAACACACGTACATCGTATTGAACATTATTATATTTTCATTACCAATTATGATAGGGCTCCTGGTCTAATGGGCCACGTGGCCCGTTCAAGGATTTACTTCTGGTCATTATTTAGGTAGCGCACACATATTTTCAATGCCTTCGGCAGAGTTCAAATGAGCCATTTTAATCTAGATTAATCTAGATTAACTCCAGAATTGCAGTGAGATTAATCTAGATTAAAAAAATTAATCTATGCCCACCACTAATATATATATATATATATATATATATATATATATATATAAGTATAATCTCCCTATTGATCTAGATCTTTGTTTACAACAGGCTTCCATGTGGAGGTGTCAAATCATCTGGATCTTTGTGTCCAACAGTCGTCGTTGTAGTATGTTCGTCCTTTCTAGTCATACACATACACACCACGTACTCTGGTCCCAGCAGATCAGGCACAATTTGGTATTTTATTTTTTATTGATTATGTATATAGTATACGTATGACTAGCTCTAAATGATGACGTAAGAAATATATATAGTATATATATAGTATATAGGCATATACTATATATGTATACATATATACTCTATACTGTATAAAGTGTGTAGTTGTAAGTTGATTAGCGGTATTCTGTGGTCACTTTGGTCCAAAAACCGTGACAGCTGTACCGCAATTTGAGGCTTACGCAGAAAAACATCAAATCTGTGCCCGTATTGCTGGACCAATGATGACGAAATGACCATATTTCTTACGTCATCATTTAGAGCTAGTCATACACGTATTTCTTACGTCATCATTTAGAGCTAGTCATACATCAAATCTGTGCCCGTATTGCTGGACCAATGATGACGAAATGACCATATTTCTTACGTCATCATTTAGAGCTAGTCATACACATACACACCACGTACTCTGGTCCCAGCAGATCAGGCACAATTTGGTATTTTATTTTTTATTGATTATGTATATAGTATACGTATGACTAGCTCTAAATGATAACGTAAGAAATATATATAGTATATAGGCATATACTATATATGTATACATATATACTCTATACTCTATAAAGTGTGTAGTTGTAAGTTGATTAGCGGTATTCTGTGGTCACTTTGGTCCAAAAACCGTGACAGCTGTTCCGCCATTTGAGGCTTACGCAGAAAAACATCAAATCTGTGCCCGTATTGCTGGACCAATGATGACGAAATGACCATATTTCTTACGTCATCATTTAGAGCTAGTCATACACGTATACATATACTATATATTATGTATACATATATACTCTATACTCTATACTGTATAAAGTGTGTAGTTGTAAGTTGATTAGCGGTATTCTGTGGTCACTTTGGTCCAAAAACCGTGACAGCTGTTCTGCCATTTGAGGCTTACGCAGAAAAACATCAAATCTGTGCCCGTATTGCTGGACCAATGATGACGAAATGACCATATTTCTTACGTCATCATTTAGAGCTAGTCATACACGTAGCTAGCTCTAAATGATGACGTAAGAAATACGTGTATGACTAGCTCTAAATGATGACGTAAGAAATATGGTCATTTCGTCATCATTGGTCCAGCAATACAGGCACAGATTTGATGTTTTTCTCCGTAAGCCTCAAATGGCGGAACAGCTGTCACGACAAATGAGACAGGGCGAACACATTACTTGCGCGCTCTGCTTGCGCAAGTAACTAGAACTGCACTCTGTCGAGTGCCTACTTTCTTGTTGCAGGCTATACATGGCCTACTAGTGCACAAGCAGAGCGTGCAAGTACTGTCGACCGCTACAAACTGTCAAATCTCATTCTTTCATTACGTAATTAACAACAATCAATTACGTATTGTTGTAATTAATACGGATGAGTGGCGGCTTTCGATGGTGATGTATATGTCGATCAGTGTCGGGTGGATTAAAGGAAATGCCTCTATGTATATGTAATTTGTAAGTTGATTAGCGGTATACTGTGGTTACTTTGCGTATGCCCCGTTTGATGCGTATGTATCGTAGCAGCATATGACATCAGGGTATAACTGGTAAAACTAGCTCTCAATGATGACGTAATAAAGATGTGTATTAAAGGATCCAATGCCAGGGTGTAATTGGTTTTCGATGGTGACGTAATGTCGATATGTTTTAGTGTCGAGAGGATTAAAGGTAATGCCCCTATGTATACATGTATAATCTGACACCACTGCCATATCAAGCACAAGTAGTCATTACGACACACGCAGACGGAAACTATTACTTGCGCACTCTTGCTTGCGCAAGTAATAACTTTGTTACTACAAGAAAAGCATGCACATGTACAATGATACTTTTTCTTTGTTTGCTCTTTTTTGCTGTTTTTACTGTGTTTGCTGTTTGATATTTGCTGCTGCATTGTCTGAAGGAAGCCAAACAAAAATAAGTTTTACACTTGTACCTGTACACAAGATGTTACAATAAAGCACAACCTTGAACCTTCCTTCTCTACTGTATAAAAACCTTGTTCTCTGTCATCAGGGGTAGGCAAAAAAAATTCAGAAGGCCATACTAGGCTACTACTGACACCGATAAAGTGAGTGAAGGGCCATGCCTTAAGTTGAAACACAGTGCTGGATTATACATATTTTTACAGATGGCCGGGTCTGCCCCCCTGACCATATATTTTCACCATGTGTGTTCTAGATGGAGAACTTTATTCTCTCCCATTTTGCTTTTGGTATTCTGGATGCATTCATTCATTGCTGAGAAGAAGAACAGCTTCTATATAAAATATACAAAGGAGCCATTATATATTATTCTAAAAACCCTTACACCGTATACTTAGCTGTTGGTCAATGGCAAACAATCTACAAGCTTCCTGTTCTTGATTCTTTTAAAGCTAAAAAATAATAAAAAACACACGTTTCATTATTTTATTTTTTTGAATGTGGACACCATAGCTCCTCTTTGGATTTCATACAAGTATGCATTTTTCCAGTCAGAGTTTCCATTAGAACTGTAGTAGTTTTCTATTTCCTCTTACAATTAAAATGCTCATAAAAGCCGATGGCATTGTTGTTCACGGTCGCCACATGACTGCAGGGGAGGGAAATGGATTGAGAATTAGTTACAGCACAAATGAAAGGTGCCAAACTAGCTCATTAGTTTATTTATTTTTGAGGGGTGATTTCTGTTCATGTGAAACCAAACACAATCATCACTTTTGTTGAAAGCACTATTACTCACAGCCTAATGTCCTTGTAGGATGTATTGCGTTCGACACAGTGGAAGATGTGGCCCATCATCTTTCGACCTAGAATGAGAGTAGAGACTGTTTTTTAAATAAAACTCATGATTAATTTCAAGTGAACTCCACTGTGAAGTACTGATATACTGTAACTGTATAGGTAGTGGTACTGAACACCATACCGATGCCTTCTTTACTGTATTTCTCCTTGCGGGCTATTGCCAACACATAAATGCTGTGCTTTTTCACCACGCAGCAGCACACCCCTCCAATCAACTCATCTTCATCTTTCTCTTTCATGTAGACTAAAGTACAAACAAGGTAGAAGGTGAAGGTTAGCCAAGTATCATCAATAAGCAGGCACACCATAACTTCTTTGTGGAAATATGAAATATATAATTACTAATAGCTACTTAAATGGGGGTGTAAAATCTTGCTAGGTATGTGTAGAAAAACCAATGTTACAAATATATATGTGTAGTGATCTGAATCAGGTGAGTCGTCTCTCACCAAGCTTGGTACAGCCCCCTGACATTTGCTGCCTTCCAAAATACGTTGTCCAGTCTGTTTGAGATGCTGCCGCATGGGAAGCGGTTTCGCAGTCTCAAAGCCACTGGAAATAGACTGCAAAAAAACGTCTTTCCCCGAACAACATGAACGAACTGATAAGAACCAGAGCATATCAGGGAAAAGGAAAACACTAGCCCCCCACACCTTTGCCCTCTTCCCGCACAATTAAGCTCAAATTGCACCTCTCTAAAGTATTTTTGTTGTATATACAGAGCATAGCCTACTGTGAGGTTGTTTACAAAAGAATATTAAAAAAATAATAATAATTGTCGCGTTTATTCCGGGTGGTGGGCTCATTATAATATTAAGTGCCGACCCAGCTTATATATGTAACTGCATGTTGTGTTGTATATGTATAGATGTTAGTGTTACTAAGGAAGTTCACTGCCTATATAGAAATACTCTGTGTTATATAAGAACAGAAATCCTCTTACCAACCAATTACAGTATCTCAGGGATGTAGATATTAATACAGTAAATTGGGGGTAAAATGTGTTATACCAACTAATACTAGAAGGAATGCGTAGGACGCATACTAGTGGGGCACAAGTCAATGATTTGATGACAATAGCATGAGGAAGGAAGTATCAGATGTCGAGAGGCGTGCTTTTTCAGAGATAACGCAGAGATGCGTGTACCATTCAGTTCATTCTAAGCAATGTAACAGGAACAGGAGACATGGCGTTTGCGTGAGTCTTTATAATGTGTTAATAAGTACGGTTAAATAACTCTGTCATAATGATACGCTTGTGCAGTCGCTAGATCTGTGAATTAATAGTATGTGTTTGTGTTTCTTTTGTGTTTCAGTTTATTACCTAATGCTACTAACGCGACTAAAGTCGCGACCTCTGAATCTTGTGCTATTGATTAAGAGCATTTAGTTGTGGAAGCTATTTGAACTATATCTAAACACAGGCCAGACAAAGCAAATAGGGCTTTTACTGTACACAAGTTTAGTAGAAGTGTGTTTGTACGTGTGTGAGTGTGTTATGAGTTATTAGTAGGGCTGTCAAATTATTAAAAAATTTAATCAGATTAATCACAGCTTCAAAATTTATTTAATCATGATTAATCACCATTCGAACTATGTCCAAAATATGCCATGTTTTCCTGTTTATTGTTGTGTAAATGGAAATATAAATGACAGAAAGCGGATATACATTCGTTTTTGAATGTTTTTTGTTTTCTAATGCATTTAGTATAGCCATGATGTGATGTGAGCATTTGTAGGCCTAGCCTACACTTTGAGTTAAATCAACACTGGCTTTTGGCCATGTAGACTGCGGTCCCCCAGGAGGAAGTCACTAATGTTGCTCTGGAGAGGGAAGTCTGGAACACTCTGGTGGAGCTGTTGCCCCCGCGACCCGACTAGGGATAAGCGGTTGAAGATGGATGGATGGATGAATGGAGACTGGGGTCCCAGTCCAGAGATGAAAATCATAATAAAATGGCCTAGGCTACTTTCTATCAATTTAATTTGGGGGTCCTTGAAATTAAAATAGCTGAGAAGCAATGGGTTAAACTGTAGACTATAGTTAATTGAAATTCACAAAATACAATAATGGCACATAAGCATTTTTGGAAACAGGGCTTGGTTTAGAAAAGCCTATATTTTGCGCTAAAGTAATTATTGAATAACATATAAATGTAGGTTTTAAGGCTATAATGGCATTGTAGTGGACTGTAGTGAGAGGCGAGATTGTCTCTCCTTCATTGCGGGACTGCAGGACTAGTCTGGAGATAGTTAGTCGTGAATCAGCTTCAGTTAGTGTTTTGGTTCGTACCTGGAGCGGTGCATTATCTCCGCTGTGCACAGCAGCACAGGGGAACTGTCTTTAATATATCCATGGTCGTTTTCAGTTGCTTTCCATGTGCGACACAAAAGTACCATGTGTTTGTTTTGGTAATAGCCTACTGCAGGCGCAGCCATGCTGATTCACGTAATCGCGTAGGACAAAACGAAACCAGCCGGACAAACATTAATGGCATTTTCAAAATGTCCACAAGTTGCGACGAACCCGAGTGATTCTTGCAGCGCGCTGATAGCTAACACTAGTAGTGTGTGTGTGTGTGTGTGTGTGTGTGTGTGTGTGTGCAGTGTAGCCTAATGGGGCTTTGCTAGGCAGACAAAGTAACGCAACAGAGTTACAGAATCAAACCACTTTGCAACCAAACTACAATACACAAGCTATCTCTCTGGTGTTGTTCAATCATGACTGTGTGCTACACAGTGACAGATTTGTTATGCTCTGGACGTTCCTGAGCCGCGCGCACGGGAGCATGTTAGGGGGAACACTAACATGCGTTAATTGCGTTAAATATTTTAACGCAATTAATTAACGCAATTGATTAATGCCATTAACGCGTTATTTTTGACAGCCTTAGTTATTAGTAATAAAATGGCTGGAAAATAAGTAAATGTTTGAGAGCCTTATTACAACTTGGAGGAAGTGTGTGTTCGAGTAATATAACGGTTTGTGTTTAAATCACAATTTACTATACCTGTTTGTTACACCCCCATGCGGAGGGTTGAATCAATAGTTGAACAAAGTTATGAAACAGCAAAGTTTAATTATATCCGTACAATAATAATAACTAGAACTGCACTCTGTCGAGTGCATACTTGCTTGTTGCACACTAGTAGGCCATAAATGGCCAACTAGTGCGCAAGCAGAGCGCGCATGTACTTTCGACCGCTGTAAACTGTCAAATCTCAGTATATCTGTGAAGGAACGTTTGAAAATCTCAGTATATCTGTGAAGGAACGTTTGAAATGTATAATTATTAGGTGTAACTATTTGCTACCTACCTACTTTATGCATATAAACACCTAGTATTATTAAGTATGGTTCAAGTTTCTATCTATATAAGAAATACAGTTTTATCGATATATTCTAGATCCCTTTTTAGTTTTTCAAAGAAAAATAAATCATTGATATGTCTCCAGGCATCCCGGTCTTGGGCCATTCTCTCCAGCTGTCCCCATGTATGGCCAGATCTCTTCACATCTGCGTCTAGGTCACGCCGCCAGGTGTTTCTTTGTGTAAAGCTCTCCATCTCCTCTAGTGCTTCACCCTCTAATGTAATGGGAAATGGGAGTAGCGTTGTTGGTGTTTATTTTAAGGACCTTGCTCTTTCCTCTGTGGATGGTGAGGCCAAGGCGTGTTGAGATGGCTGAGACTATGTTTGTCTTCTCCTGCATTTGATGTTGGGTGTGGGATAGAAGAGCAAGGTCATCTCTCGCAAACAGGACACTTATACTTCGCAGAGTTTTAAGTTTCCAAAAATATAATGGATTCCAGTTGAAAAAAGAAAAATCATTTAAAAAAAGTTTTTTTTCATGTATATATTATAATCATATTTATTTATATAAAGAATCAATAAGTTTGCATTGTTTTTTATAAAAGAAAATTATATTTATCGCTGTGATAGTTACATTTCTTTAATGTTATTTGTTTCTATTTTCATGCAGATTTTAAACATAATGATTTCTGATTTTAATTCATCTAGATGCTCATTAAACTTGTTTTTATTATTAATATTTAATTAAATCAAATAATCTTCTGACTGACCCAACATTTCGGAAATAATATCATGTTGACACCTTATCCAAAGTTGTTGATCCTCCATTACTAGATATTGCGTTTTAAATATTATCTTTAATCCTGATTTACAATTGTCAGATATTGAATCACACGAAATACAAAAGTAACCTTTATCCGTGAATGACCGAATCATCACAAGTTCGACATAATTTTTTTGGCGAATCTTCCAATTTAAACTCAATAATCCTCCCAAAATAACTATATAATATTTTCGTCTCTAAGTCATTTACATTGTTCATATTAAAAGAAAGCTGTTCTGTTGGTTCCTCATTTAATATATATTTTTTTCCTTCTGTATCAAGGTTCCTCATTTAATATATATATTTTTCCTTCTGTATCAAACCATAATCTTAATTCTCGAACTTCTGGTATATCAAGCTCCCTATGTAATATAGTACTTGTATTACTAGTCAGAGTCTGCTTCTCTCTATAGCTGGTTATGGTGGTTCCCTCTAAAATTAAAATATCCATGTTAGTGGAATCTCCCCAAGCTGTATATATAATTTTTGTATTTGATGAATCCACTAATTGTAATTCCCTTTTTTTACGTGGTCCATTTTGTGTAACAAGATTCTCTATTTCTGAGAAATGAATGCAAATCCCCAATACGTCTATGACGGATTTTTCGTTTAAAAACTGTATATCAGCTATCTTGGTGAAAGTAAACACTGGTTTCAAAAGTTCTAATTCTTTACCAAATAGAATAATTTCTGTCTTTGGTTTCAGTAAAATTTCATATGTAACGTGTTCAGTACGATATTTTGGATTTATTTCTTTAAATTGCCCGTCAGTGATGAAATAACTCTTGTTTACTTGAATCAAATTAAAATACTTTTCTGATTCTTGATTAAATCCTACTACCTTAATTGTTGCTGTACTATCTGAAATCCGAAAGAAGAAGTATACTCCGTTAGCATATGTACGTTGACTATTTCTTACGTCATCATTGAGAGCTACATACATATACACACAACGTACTCTGGTCCCAGCAGATCAGGCACAATTTGCTATTTTATTTTACTGATTATGTATATAGTATACGTATGACTAACTCTAAATGATGACGTAAGACATACGTATACATATACATATACTATATAGAGTATGTAGTTGTAAATTGATTAGCGGTATACTGTGGTTACTTTGCGCCAAAAGCCGTGACAGCCAACCCGCCATTTGATGCGTATGCAAATAAAACAGCAGATTTGTGCCTGGTTTGCTGGGACCAGATTACACAAATGACCATATTTCTTACGTCATCATTGAGAGCTAGTCATACATATACACACCACGTACTCTGGTCCCAGCAGATCAGGCACAATTTGCTATTTTATTTTACTGATTATGTATATAGTATACGTATGACTAGCTCTAAATGATGACATAAGACATATGTTATTAGATCGAAAATAATTGACAGGATGTTGTGGATGAAGTTTCACGTTCCAGTTTATATAAGGAAAAAAAGCGTTACAAGAAAAAGGCACAAATAAAATGAATGAATCTAGTATCACTGCATAAGAGGTTTCTCTCGGCTAGTCTGCAAGTTAGCTCGTATCTGACTCACATGTAACAACAAACCCCAAAGAAAGAGCGGCTCCTTTTTTCTTTTCTTTTTTTCTTCTAAATTTGTGCTCTTACTGACTTAGTGCAAGGGGTTTAATACTTAAAGGTAGAGGTAGACTAATAAGGCCTGGATAATAATCAGTTCGTCTGTGGTTAATCAGACATTGAGGTAGTATTTAAGGATTATTAAGGAGTATGTCGCCTGTTTTGTTAGGCATAGGCATCGTGTGTGGCATCCGCTTCGAAGGTTTCAGCCCCCATGTAGTTGTATTCTGCCTCTGGATCCAATTCCTGAGCTAAGGGTTGTTCGATGCCGGTCCCAGCTGGCGGGGTCAGGTATGGATCCGGGATGGCAGAGGCTGGTTCTCCACCGCGGGTCGATGCTCTTGCTCGCTGTTCCTCAAGGAGGGATCGATAGTGGTCTACTAGACGTGCACCTGCATCTGGCAGTCCTATTGTAGAGACCACGACTGTGGAGATTTCCTCAGGGGAAAACTTGAGTTCTTTCAGGATACGAGTTAGATCCACGAAGATGGTAGACTTGTGTCGGTCCGGGCGTCCCAAATCCTCGAGATCCTGATGCAGAATCGGGAATTCCGTCCGAGCCGATCTTCCAGTTCTTTCCCTTGGTGTATGTATCCTTCTTTCCCTTCTCTGGAGTAACCACTAGTGGGTGTGGCTGCGGTTGCCCCTGATGCTGTTGCTATGGTCATTCCGTCGGGTCCTGAGACACGGTCTTTGATGTGTCCGATGTCCACGGACAGAGTTTTCAGACAGCCCAACTGGTCTTTCCGGCCTTGTTCCTGGCGTTGATCGGACGCCACCAGCGTTTGGATGTCTGCTTTCATGCTGTCGAGGGTGATTTGCTGTTCGCCGTTGTCCGCCCACGATGGGGAAGGCGGGTTGGTTAGGTGGTGGTAGCATTCTGTCAGCGTCTTTTCCATTCGAACCAGGGTAGGTGTATCCGAGGTATCTGTAGCAGTAGCTAAGACTCTGCTGATCTTGTCTTCTAGGTTTGCCATCGATATCCCATTTCGTCGGACACTGCTCTCCAGCCCTGCGAGGGGACCTACGGTACCAAACACTCTCTGTAACTCCTGTGTTGACTGACAGTGAACGGATCCCACCGAGACACTGCGGACGATTCTGTCTATCAGTGTGCTCCACCCCACATCTCCTTCTGGCGTTGGTATCATTGCTCCCGCTACTACAGACCAGACTTTGTCACCCAGCCCGGTGCCCGCGGGAACTCCAAGGATCTCCTCTACATTGCTTCCAAATTCTATGTCCATACCGCCACCGACGATCATTTGGGCTCTGGAGACTGTAAGACCCTCTGCCAATCTGACGCAGATCTTATACAGGAAGTGTAAAACTTGGTAGATTGAGGTCTCCTCAGCTGACGGAAATTTGTCAAGGTGCAATGCCTGGATGCAGCCCATGGATCCCCGCATGCAAGGTCTCAGCGCCGTCGCTCCCTTAACAGGTGACGACTCACCAGCTCAACCACCAGCCCAACCGCCGGCCCAGTTGCAGCCACAGACCCTGGAACCGCCCAAGATCCGGCCACCTCCTCTCGTACACATCAAGCAGCCAAACCCCGGATCCGATCAAGCCTCAGGCCTCGCACTCGTCGCAGCATTTGCACAGACATGTAATGTACATGCCGAACATGTAATGTAATCTTATGTAATCTGGTCCCAGCAAACCAGGCGCGGATTTGCTGTTTTTTTTGCATACACATCAAATGGCGGGTTGGCTGTCACGGTGAACGAAGACCGGGCAAAATTATTACTTGCGCGCTCTGCTTGCGCAAGTAATAACTAGAACTGCACTCTGTTGAGTGCCTACTTGCTTGTTGCACACAAGTACTAGTGCGCAAGCAGAGCGTGCAAGTACTGTCGACCGCTACAAACTGTCAAATCTCAGCTTCTCTGTGAAAGAACGTTTGAACGTTTTTTAAGCATTTCAAATACATTCTTTCGTTACGTAATTAACAACAATCAATTATGTAATGTTGTTATTAATATGGATGAGTGACGGATTTTGATGGTGACGTATATGTCGATCAGTGTCGGGTGGAATAAAGAAAATGCCTCTATGTATATGTATGTAATTTGTAAATTGATTAGCGGTATACTGTGGTTACTTTGCGTATGCCCCGTTTGATGCGCATGTATGTATCTTAGCAGCATATGACGTCAGGGTATAACTGGTTCAACTAGCTCTCAATGATGACGTAATAAAGATGTTGATTAAAGGACCCAATGCCAGGGTGTAATTGGTTTTCGATGGTGACGTAATGACGATATGTTTTAGTGTCGGGAGGATTAAAGGTAATGTCCCTATGTATACATGTATGTAATCTGACACCACTGCCATATCAAGCACAAAAAACGTCTAAAACACGTAGTTTTTATCCCATGTTTTTATCCCATTCTTAGACGCTCGTCTAATAGTCCATACCGTACGGCATACTATAGCACGCCGTTTTTCATCATTTTTGAGGATTTGAAAAAAAAAAAAAAAAAAAAAACCATGGGCTATAACCCATCGTTTTTTTTCTTAATTTTTTTTCAAAAATGATGAAAAATGGCTTGCTATAGTATGCCGTACAGTATGGGCTTCAGCCCATGGTCAAAAATGGGATAAAAAACGTCAAACAATAGACGTCTAAAACACGTCTATTTTTAGACGTGTTTTAGACGTCTATTTTTAGACATTTTTAGACGCTCGTCTAATAGCCCATACTGTACGGCATACTATAGCACGCCGTTTTTCATAATTTTTGAGGATTTGAAAAAAATGAAAAAAGAAAAAAAAACGAGAGAGGAGAGAGAGAGGAGAGAGAGGAGAGAGGAGGAGGAGAGAGAGGAGGAGAGAGAGGAGAGAGAGGAGGAGAGAGAGGAGGAGAGAGAGGAGAGAGAGGAGGAGAGAGAGGAGGAGAGAGAGGAGGAGAGAGAGGAGAGAGAGGAGGAGAGAGAGGAGGAGAGAGAGGAGAGAGAGGAGGAGAGAGAGGAGAGAGAGGAGGAGAGGAGGAGAGAGAGGAGAGAGAGGAGGAGAGAGAGGAGGAGGAGAGAGAGAGAGGAGAGAGAGGAGGAGGAGAGAGAGAGAGGAGGAGAGAGAGGAGAGAGAGGAGGAGAGAGAGGAGAGAGAGGAGGAGAGAGAGGAGAGAGGAGAGAGAGGAGAGAGAGAGGAGGAGAGAGAGGAGAGAGAGGAGGAGAGAGAGGAGAGAGAGGAGGAGAGAGAGGAGAGGAGGAGAGAGAGGAGAGAGAGGAGGAGAGAGAGGAGAGAGAGGAGGAGAATCGCGCTCTCTCTCTATCGCTCTCTATCGCTCTCTCTCTATCGCTCTCTATCGCTCTCTCTCTCTATCGCTCTCTATCGCTCTCTATCGCTCTCTCTCTCTATCGCACTCTCTCTATCGCTCTCTATCGCTCTCTATCGCTCTCTCTCTATCGCACTCTATCGCTCTCTCTCTCTATCGCTCTCTCTCTCTATCGCTCTCTCTCTCTATCGCTCTCTCTCTCTATCACTCTCTCTCTATCGCTCTCTCTCTCTATCGCTCTCTATCGCTCTCTCTCTATCGCTCTCTCTCTCTATCGCTCTCTCTCTATCGCTCTCTCTCTCTATCGCTCTCTATCGCTCTCTATCGCTCTCTCTCTATCGCTCTCTATCGCTCTCACTGTAATTGGTTTTCGATGGTGACGTAATGACGATATGTTTTAGTGTCGGGAGGATTAAAGGTAATGTCCCTATGTATACATGTATGTAATCTGACACCACTGCCATATCAAGCACAAAAAACGTCTAAAACACGTAGTTTTTATCCCATGTTTTTATCCCATTCTTAGACGCTCGTCTAATAGTCCATACCGTACGGCATACTATAGCACGCCGTTTTTCATCATTTTTGAGGATTTGAAAAAAAAAAAAAAAAAAAAAAACATGGGCTATAACCCATCGTTTTTTTTCTTAATTTTTTTTCAAAAATGATGAAAAATGGCTTGCTATAGTATGCCGTACAGTATGGGCTTCAGCCCATGGTCAAAAATGGGATAAAAAACGTCTAAAAATAGACGTCTAAAACACGTCTATTTTTAGACGTGTTTTAGACGTCTATTTTTAGACATTTTTAGACGCTCGTCTAATAGCCCATACTGTACGGCATACTATAGCACGCCGTTTTTCATAATTTTTGAGGATTTGAAAAAAATGAAAAAAGAAAAAAAAACGAGAGAGGAGAGAGAGAGGAGAGAGAGGAGAGAGGAGGAGGAGAGAGAGGAGGAGAGAGAGGAGAGAGAGAGGAGGAGAGAGAGGAGGAGAGAGAGGAGAGAGAGGAGGAGAGAGAGGAGGAGAGAGAGGAGAGAGAGGAGGAGAGAGAGGAGGAGAGAGAGGAGAGAGAGGAGGAGAGAGAGGAGAGAGAGGAGGAGAGGAGGAGAGAGAGGAGGAGAGAGAGGAGAGAGAGGAGGAGAGAGAGAGAGGAGAGAGAGGAGGAGGAGAGAGAGAGGAGGAGAGAGAGGAGAGAGAGGAGAGAGGAGGAGAGAGAGGAGGAGAGAGAGGAGAGGAGGAGAGAGAGGAGAGAGAGGAGGAGAGAGAGGAGAGAGAGGAGAGAGAGGAGGAGAGGAGGAGAGAGAGGAGGAGAGAGAGGAGGAGAGAGAGGAGGAGGAGAGAGAGAGAGGAGAGAGAGGAGGAGGAGAGAGAGAGAGGAGGAGAGAGAGGAGAGAGAGGAGAGAGAGGAGGAGAGAGAGGAGAGAGAGGAGAGAGAGGAGAGAGAGAGGAGGAGAGAGAGGAGAGAGAGGAGGAGAGAGAGGAGAGAGAGGAGGAGAGAGAGGAGAGGAGGAGAGAGAGGAGAGAGAGGAGGAGAGAGAGGAGAGAGAGGAGGAGAATCGCGCTCTCTCTCTATCGCTCTCTATCGCTCTCTCTCTATCGCTCTCTATCGCTCTCTATCGCTCTCTATCGCTCTCTATCGCTCTCTATCGCTCTCTCTCTCTATCGCACTCTCTCTATCGCTCTCTATCGCTCTCTCTCTATCGCACTCTATCGCTCTCTCTCTCTATCGCTCTCTCTCTCTATCGCTCTCTCTCTCTATCGCTCTCTCTCTCTATCGCTCTCTCTCTATCGCTCTCTCTCTCTATCGCTCTCTATCGCTCTCTATCGCTCTCTCTCTATCGCTCTCTCTCTCTATCGCTCTCTCTCTATCGCTCTCTCTCTCTATCGCTCTCTATCGCTCTCTATCGCTCTCTATCGCTCTCTCTCTCTATTGCTCTCTCTCTCTATCGCTCTCTCTCTCTATCGCTCTCTCTCTCTCTCTCTCTCTCTATCGCTCTCTCTCTCTATCGCTCTCTCTCTATCGCTCTCTCTCTCTATCGCTCTCCCTCTCTATCGCTCTCTATCGCTCTCTCTCTCTATCGCTCTCTCTCTCTATCGCTCTCTCTCTATCGCTCTCTCTCTCTATCGCTCTCTCTCTCTATCGCTCTCTCTCTCTATCGCTCTCTATCGCTCTCTCTCTCTATCGCTCTCTCTCTATCGCTCTCTCTCTATCGCTCTCTCTCTCTATCGCTCTCTCTCTCTATCGCTCTCTCTCTATCGCTCTCTCTCTCTATCGCTCTCTCTCTCTATCGCTCTCTATCGCTCTCTCTCTATCGCTCTCTCTCTCTATCGCTCTCTATCGCTCTCTATCGCTCTCTCTCTATCGCTCTCTATCGCTCTCTCTCTCTATCGCACTCTCTATCGCTCTCTATCGCTCTCTCTCTATCGCTCTCTATCGCTCTCTCTCTCTATCGCTCTCTCTCTCTATCGCTCTCTCTCTCTATTGCTCTCTCTCTCTATCGCTCTCTCTCTCTATCGCTCTCTATCGCTCTCTCTCTATCGCTCTCTCTCTCTATCGCTCTCTATCGCTCTCTCTCTATCGCTCTCTATCGCTCTCTCTCTCTATCGCTCTCTCTCTCTATCGCTCTCTCTCTCTATCGCTCTCTCTCTCTATCGCTCTCTCTCTATCGCTCTCTCTCTCTATCGCTCTCTCTCTCTATTGCTCTCTCTCTCTCTCTATCGCTCTCTCTCTCTCTCTATCGCTCTCTATCGCTCTCTCTCTCTATCGCACTGTCTCTATCGCTCTCTATCGCTCTCTCTCTATCGCTCTCTATCGCTCTCTCTCTCTATCGCTCTCTCTCTCTATCGCTCTCTCTCTCTATTGCTCTCTCTCTCTATCGCTCTCTCTCTCTATCGCTCTCTCTCTCTATCGCTCTCTCTCTATCGCTCTCTCTCTCTATCGCTCTCTATCGCTCTCTATCGCTCTCTCTCTATCGCTCTCTATCGCTCTCTCTCTCTATCGCTCTCTCTCTCTATCGCTCTCTCTCTCTCTATCGCTCTCTCTCTCTCTATCGCTCTCTCTCTATCGCTCTCTCTCTCTATCGCTCTCTCTCTATCGCTCTCTCTCTCTCTCTCTATCACCTCTCTCTCTCTCTATCGCTCTCTATCGCTCTCTCTCTCTATCGCTCTCTCTCTCTCTCTATCGCTCTCTATCGCTCTCTATCGCTCTCTATCGCTCTCTCTCTCTCTCTATCGCTCTCTATCGCTCTCTCTCTCTATCGCTCTCTCTCTCTATCGCTCTCTATCGCTCTCTATCGCTCTCTATCGCTCTCTATCGCTCTCTCTCTCTATCGCTCTCTCTCTCTATCGCTCTCTATCGCTCTCTCTCTCTATCGCTCTCTCTCTCTCTCTATCGCTCTCTATCGCTCTCTCTCTCTATCGCTCTCTCTCTCTCTCTATCGCTCCCTATCGCTCTCTATCGCTCTCTATCGCTCTCTCTCTCTATCGCTCTCTATCGCTCTCTCTCTCTATCGCTCTCTCGCTCTATCGCTCTCTCTCTCTATCGCTCTCTCTCTCTATCGCTCTCTCTCTATCGCTCTCTCTCTCTATCGCTCTCTCTCTCTATCGCTCTCTCTCTCTATCGCTCTCTCTCTCTATCGCTCTCTCTCTATCGCTCTCTCTCTCTATCGCTCTCTCTCTCTATCGCTCTCTCTCTATCGCTCTCTCTCTCTATCGCTCTATCTCTCTATCGCTCTCTCTCTCTATCGCTCTCTATCGCTCTCTCTCTATCGCTCTCTATCGCTCTCTCTCTCTATCGCTCTCTATCGCTCTCTCTCTATCGCTCTCTCTCTATCGCTCTCTCTCTCTATCGCACTCTCTCTATCGCTCTCTATCGCTCTCTCTCTATCGCTCTCTATCGCTCTCTCTCTCTATCGCTCTCTCTCTCTATCGCTCTCTCTCTCTATCGCTCTCTCTCTCTATCGCTCTCTCTCTCTATCGCTCTCTCTCTCTATCGCTCTCTATCGCTCTCTCTCTATCGCTCTCTATCGCTCTCTCTCTCTATCGCTCTCTCTCTCTATCGCTCTCTCTCTCTATCGCTCTCTCTCTCTATCGCTCTCTCTCTCTATCGCTCTCTCTCTATCGCTCTCTCTCTCTATCGCTCTCTCTCTCTATCGCTCTCTCTCTCTATCGCTCTCTCTCTCTATCGCTCTCTCTCTATCGCTCTCTATCGCTCTCTCTCTATCGCTCTCTATCGCTCTCTCTCTATCGCTCTCTCTCTATCGCTCTCTATCGCTCTCTCTCTATCGCTCTCTATCGCTCTCTATCGCTCTCTATCGCTCTCTCTCTCTATCGCTCTCTCTCTATCGCTCTCTCTCTCTATCGCTCTCTCTCTCTATCGCTCTCTCTCTATCGCTCTCTATCGCTCTCTCTCTCTATCGCTCTCTCTCTCTATCGCTCTCTATCGCTCTCTCTCTATCGCTCTCTATCGCTCTCTCTCTATCGCTCTCTATCGCTCTCTCTATCGCTCTCTATCGCTCTCTCTCTCTATCGCTCTCTATCGCTCTCTCTCTATCGCTCTCTCTCTATCGCTCTCTCTCTCTATCGCTCTCTCTCTCTATCGCTCTCTATCGCTCTCTCTCTCTATCGCTCTCTCTCTCTCTATCGCTCTCTCTCTATTGCTCTCTCTCTCTATCGCTCTCTCTCTCTATCGCTCTCTCTCTCTATCGCTCTCTATCGCTCTCTCTCTCTATCGCTCTCTCTCTCTATCGCTCTCTATCGCTCTCTCTCTCTATCGCTCTCTCTCTCTATCGCTCTCTCTCTATCGCTCTCTATCGCTCTCTCTCTATCGCTCTCTATCGCTCTCTCTCTCTCTCTCTATCGCTCTCTCTCTCTCTCTATCGCTCTCTCTCTCTATCGCTCTCTCTCTCTATCGCTCTCTCTCTATCGCTCTCTATTGCTCTCTCTCTATCGCTCTCTATCGCTCTCTCTCTATCGCTCTCTATCGCTCTCTCTATCGCTCTCTATCGCTCTCTCTCTCTATCGCTCTCTCTCTCTATCGCTCTCTCTCTCTATCGCTCTCTCTCTATCGCTCTCTCTCTCTATCGCTCTCTCTCTATCGCTCTCTCTCTATCGCTCTCTCTCTCTATCGCTCTCTCTCTCTATCGCTCTCTCTCTCTATCGCTCTCTCTCTATCGCTCTCTCTCTCTATCGCTCTCTCTCTATCGCTCTCTATTGCTCTCTCTCTATCGCTCTCTCTCTCTATCGCTCTCTCTCTCTATCGCTCTCTCTCTCTATCGCTCTCTATCGCTCTCTCTCTATCGCTCTCTATCGCTCTCTATCGCTCTCTATCGCTCTCTCTCTCTATCGCTCTCTATCGCTCTCTCTCTCTATCACTCTCTCTCTCTATCGCTCTCTCTCTCTATCGCTCTCTCTCTCTATCGCTCTCTCTCTCTATCGCTCTCTATCGCTCTCTCTCTCTATCGCTCTCTCTCTATCGCTCTCTCTATCGCTCTCTCTCTATCGCTCTCTCTTGCTCTCTCTCTCTATCGCTCTCTCTCTCTATCGCTCTCTATCGCTCTCTCTCTCTATCGCTCTCTCTCTCTATCGCTCTCTCTCTATTGCTCTCTCTCTCTATCGCTCTCTCTCTCTATCGCTCTCTCTCTCTATCGCTCTCTATCGCTCTCTCTCTCTATCGCTCTCTCTCTATCGCTCTCTATCGCTCTCTCTCTCTATCGCTCTCTCTCTCTATCGCTCTCTCTCTATCGCTCTCTATCGCTCTCTCTCTATCGCTCTCTATCGCTCTCTCTCTCTCTATCGCTCTCTCTCTCTCTCTATCGCTCTCTCTCTATCGCTCTCTCTCTCTATCGCTCTCTCTCTATCGCTCTCTATTGCTCTCTCTCTATCGCTCTCTATCGCTCTCTCTCTATCGCTCTCTATCGCTCTCTCTATCGCTCTCTATCGCTCTCTCTCTCTATCGCTCTCTCTCTCTATCGCTCTCTCTCTCTATCGCTCTCTCTCTATCGCTCTCTCTCTCTATCGCTCTCTCTCTATCGCTCTCTCTCTATCGCTCTCTCTCTATCGCTCTCTCTCTCTATCACTCTCTCTCTCTATCGCTCTCTCTCTCTATCGCTCTCTCTCTATCGCTCTCTCTCTCTATCGCTCTCTCTCTATCGCTCTCTCTCTATCGCTCTCTATTGCTCTCTCTCTATCGCTCTCTCTCTCTATCGCTCTCTCTCTCTATCGCTCTCTCTCTCTATCGCTCTCTATCGCTCTCTCTCTATCGCTCTCTATCGCTCTCTATCGCTCTCTATCGCTCTCTCTCTCTATCGCTCTCTATCGCTCTCTCTCTCTATCGCTCTCTCTCTCTATCGCTCTCTCTCTCTATCGCTCTCTATCGCTCTCTCTCTCTATCGCTCTCTCTCTATCGCTCTCTATCGCTCTCTCTCTATCGCTCTCTCTCTATCGCTCTCTATCGCTCTCTCTCTATCGCTCTCTATCGCTCTCTCTCTCTATCGCTCTCTCTCTCTATCGCTCTCTCTCTATCGCTCTCTCTCTCTATCGCTCTCTCTCTATCGCTCTCTCTCTATCGCTCTCTCTCTATCGCTCTCTCTCTCTATCGCTCTCTCTCTCTATCGCTCTCTCTCTATCGCTCTCTCTCTCTATCGCTCTCTATCGCTCTCTCTCTATCGCTCTCTATCGCTCTCTCTCTCTATCGCTCTCTCTCTCTATCGCTCTCTATCGCTCTCTCTCTATCGCTCTCTATCGCTCTCTCTCTCTATCGCTCTCTCTCTCTATCGCTCTCTCTCTCTATCGCTCTCTATCGCTCTCTCTCTCTATCGCTCTCTCTCTCTATCGCTCTCTCTCTCTATCGCTCTCTCTCTCTCTCTATCGCTCTCTATCGCTCTCTCTCTCTATCGCTCTCTATCGCTCTCTCTCTCTCTATCGCTCTCTCTCTCTCTCTATCGCTCTCTATCGCTCTCTATCGCTCTCTCTCTCTATCGCTGTCTCTCTCTCTATAGCTCTCTATCGCTCTCTATCGCTCTCTATCGCTCTCTCTCTCTATCGCTCTCTCTCTATCGCTCTCTATCGCTCTCTCTCTCTATCGCTCTCTCTCTCTCTCTATCGCTCTCTATCGCTCTCTCTCTCTATCGCTCTCTCTCTCTCTCTATCGCTCTCTCTCTCTCTCTATCGCTCTCTATCGCTCTCTATCGCTCTCTCTCTCTATCGCTCTCTATCGCTCTCTCTCTCTATCGCTCTCTCTCTCTATCGCTCTCTCTCTCTATCGCTCTCTCTCTATCGCTCTCTCTCTCTATCGCTCTCTCTCTCTATCGCTCTCTCTCTCTATCGCTCTCTCTCTCTATCGCTCTCTCTCTCTATCGCTCTCTCTCTATCGCTCTCTATCGCTCTCTCTCTCTATCGCTCTCTCTCTATCGCTCTCTCTCTCTATCGCTCTCTATCGCTCTCTCTCTATCGCTCTCTCTCTCTATCGCTCTCTCTCTCTATCGCTCTCTATCGCTCTCTATCGCTCTCTCTCTATCGCTCTCTATCGCTCTCTCTCTCTATCGCACTCTCTCTATCGCTCTCTCTCTATCGCTCTCTCTCGCTCTCTCTCTCTATCGCTCTCTCTCTCTATCGCTCTCTCTCTCTATCGCTCTCTCTCTCTCTATCGCTCTCTCTCTCTATCGCTCTCTCTCTATCGCTCTCTCTCTCTCTATCGCTCTCTATCGCTCTCTCTCTATCGCTCTCTATCGCTCTCTCTCTCTATCGCTCTCTCTCTCTATCGCTCTCTCTCTCTATCGCTCTCTCTCTATCGCTCTCTCTCTCTATCGCTCTCTCTCTCTATCGCTCTCTCTCTCTATCGCTCTCTCTCTCTATCGCTCTCTCTCTCTATCGCTCTCTCTCTATCGCTCTCTATCGCTCTCTCTCTATCGCTCTCTATCGCTCTCTCTCTATCGCTCTCTATCGCTCTCTCTCTCTATCGCTCTCTCTCTCTATCGCTCTCTCTCTATCGCTCTCTCTCTCTATCGCTCTCTCTCTCTATCGCTCTCTCTCTATCGCTCTCTATCGCTCTCTCTCTCTATCGCTCTCTCTCTCTATCGCTCTCTATCGCTCTCTATCGCTCTCTCTCTATCGCTCTCTATCGCTCTCTCTATCGCTCTCTATCGCTCTCTCTCTCTATCGCTCTCTATCGCTCTCTCTCGCTCTCTCTCTCTATCGCTCTCTCTCTCTATCGCTCTATCTCTCTATCGCTCTCTCTCTCTATCGCTCTCTCTCTATCGCTCTCTCTCTCTATCGCTCTCTCTCTCTATCGCTCTCTCTCTCTATCGCTCTCTATCGCTCTCTCTCTCTATCGCTCTCTCTCTCTATCGCTCTCTATCGCTCTCTCTCTCTATCGCTCTCTCTCTATCGCTCTCTATCGCTCTCTCTCTATCGCTCTCTATCGCTCTCTCTCTCTATCGCTCTCTCTCTCTATCGCTCTCTCTCTCTATCGCTCTCTCTCTATCGCTCTCTATTGCTCTCTCTCTATCGCTCTCTATCGCTCTCTCTCTATCGCTCTCTATCGCTCTCTCTCTATCGCTCTCTATCGCTCTCTCTCTCTATCGCTCTCTCTCTCTATCGCTCTCTCTCTATCGCTCTCTCTCTCTATCGCTCTCTCTCTATCGCTCTCTCTCTATCGCTCTCTATCGCTCTCTCTCTCTATCGCTCTCTCTCTCTATCGCTCTCTCTCTCTATCGCTCTCTCTCTCTATCGCTCTCTCTCTATCGCTCTCTCTCTCTATCGCTCTCTCTCTCTATCGCTCTCTCTCTCTATCGCTCTCTCTCTCTATCGCTCTCTCTCTCTATCGCTCTCTATCGCTCTCTCTCTATCGCTCTCTCTCTCTCTCTATCGCTCTCTATCGCTCTCTATCGCTCTCTATCGCTCTCTATCGCTCTCTCTCTCTCTATCGCTCTCTCTCTCTATCGCTCTCTATCGCTCTCTCTCTCTATCGCTCTCTCTCTCTCTCTATCGCTCTCTATCGCTCTCTCTCTCTATCGCTCTCTCTCTCTCTCTATCGCTCTCTATCGCTCTCTATCGCTCTCTATCGCTCTCTATCGCTCTCTCTCTCTATCGCTCTCTATCGCTCTCTCTCTCTATCGCTCTCTCTCTCTATCGCTCTCTCTCTCTATCGCTCTCTCTCTATCGCTCTCTCTCTCTATCGCTCTCTCTCTCTATCGCTCTCTCTCTCTATCGCTCTCTCTCTCTATCGCTCTCTCTCTCTATCGCTCTCTCTCTATCGCTCTCTATCGCTCTCTATCGCTCTCTCTCTCTATCGCTCTCTCTCTCTATCGCTCTCTCTCTATCGCTCTCTATCGCTATCGCTCTCTATCGCTCTCTATCGCTCTCTCTCTATCGCTATAGCCCATGTTCAAAAACGATGAAAAACGAGGATAACATTTTTTTCAAAAATTAAAAAAACGATGGGCTATAACCCATGTTTTTTGATTTTTTTTTTTTTTTTTTCAAATCCTCAAACATTATGAAAAACGGCGTGCTATAGTATGCCGTACGGTAGGGGCTATAGCCCATGTTCAAAAACGATGAAAAACGAGGATTTCTTTTTTCAAAAATTCAAAAAACGATGGGCTATAACCCATGTTTTTTGAAATTTTGAATTTTTTTCCAAATCCTCAAAAATGATGAAAAACGGCGTGCTATAGTATGCCGTACGGTAGGGGCTATAGCCCATGTTCAAAAACGATGAAAAACGAGAATTTTGTTTTTCAAAAATTCAAAAAACGATGGGCTATAACCCATGTTTTTTGAAATTTTGAATTTTTTTTAAATCCTCAAAAATGTTGAAAAACGGCGTGCTATAGTATGCCGTACGGTAGGGGCTATAGCCCATGTTCAAAAACGATGAAAAACGAGGATAATTTTTTTTTCAAAAATTAAAAAAACGATGGGCTATAACCCATGTTTGTTGAAATTTTGAATTTTTTTCAAATCCTCAAAAATGATGAAAAACGGCGTGCTATAGTATGCCGTACGGTAGGGGCTATAGCCCATGTTCAAAAACGATGAAAAACGAGGATAACATTTTTTTCAAAAATTAAAAAAACGATGGGCTATAACCCATGTTTTTTTTTTTTTTTTTTTATCCTCAAAAATGATGAAAAACGGCGTGCTATAGTATGCCGTACGGTAGGGGCTATAGCCCATGTTCAAAAACGATGAAAAACGAGGATAACATTTTTTTCAAAAATTAAAAAAACCATGGGCTATAACCCATGTTTTTTTCTTTTTTTCTTTTTTTTTTCAAATCCTCAAAAATGATGAAAAACGGCGTGCTATAGTATACCGTACGGTAGGGGCTATAGCCCATGTTCAAAAACGATGAAAAACGAGGATTTTTTTTTTCAAAAATAAAAAAAACGATGGGCTATAACCCATGTTTTTTGAAATTTTGATTTTTTTTCAAATCCTCAAAAATGATGAAAAACGGCGTGCTATAGTATGCCGTACGGTAGGGGCTATAGCCCATGTTCAAAAACGATGAAAAACGAGGATTTTTTTTCCTTCAAAAATTCAAAAAACGATGGGCTATAAACCCATGTTTTTTGAAATTTTGAATTTTTTTCAAATCCTCAAAAATGATGAAAAACGGCGTGCTATAGTATGCCGTACGGTAGGGGCTATAGCCCATGTTCAAAAACGATGAAAAACGAGGATAACATTTTTTTCAAAAATTAAAAAAACGATGGGCTATAACCCATGTTTTATTTTATTTTTATTTTTTTTTCAAATCCTCAAAAATGATGAAAAACGGCGTGCTATAGTATGCCGTACGGTAGGGGCTATAGCCCATGTTCAAAAACGATGAAAAACGAGGATAACATTTTTTTCAAAAATTCAAAAAACGATGGGCTATAACCCATGTTTTTTTTTTTTTTCAAATCCTCAAAAATGATGAAAAACGGTGTGCTATAGTATGCCGTACGGTAGGGGCTATAGCCCATGTTCAAAAACGATGAAAAACGAGGATTAAAAAAAAAAAAACGATGGGCTATAACCCATGTTTTTTGAAATTTTGAAATTTTTTCAAATCCTCAAAAATGATGAAAAACGGCGTGCTATAGTATGCCGTACGGTAGGGGCTATAGCCCATGTTCAAAAACGATGAAAAACGAGGATTTTTTTTTTTCAAAAATTCAAAAAACGATGGGCTATAACCCATGTTTTTTGAAATTTAGATTTTTTTTCAAATCCTCAAAAATGATGAAAAACGGCGTGCTATAGTATGCCGTACGGTAGGGGCTATAGCCCATGTTCAAAAACGATGAAAAACGAGGATTCTTTTTTTCAAAAATTAAAAAAAACATGGGCTATAACCCATGTTTTTATTTTTTATTTTTTTATTTTTTATCCTCAAAAATGATGAAAAACGGCGTGCTATAGTATGCCGTACGGTAGGGGCTATAGCCCATGTTCAAAAACGATGAAAAAGGAGGATTTTTTTTTTTTCAAAAATTCAAAAAACGATGGGCTATAACCCATGTTTTTTGAAATTTTGTTTTTTTTTCAAATCCTCAAAAATGATGAAAAACGGCGTGCTATAGTATGCCGTACGGTAGGGGCTATAGCCCATGTTCAAAAACGATGAAAAACGAGGAATTTTTTTTTCTTCAAAAATTCAAAAAACGATGGGCTATAACCCATGTTTTTTGAAATTTTGAAATTTTTTCAAATCCTCAAAAATGTTGAAAAACGGCGTGCTATAGTATGCCGTACGGTAGGGGCTATAGCCCATGTTCAAAAACGATGAAAAACGAGGATATCTTTTTTTTTCAAAAATTCAAAAAACGATGGGCTATAACCCATGTTTTTTGAAATTTTGTTTTTTTTTCAAATCCTCAAAAATGATGAAAAACGGCGTGCTATAGTATGCCGTACGGTAGGGGCTATAGCCCATGTTAAAAAACGATGAAAAACGAGAATTTTGTTTTTCAAAAATTCAAAAAACGATGGGCTATAACCCATGTTTTTTGAAATTTTGATTTTTTTTTAAATCCTCAAAAATGATGAAAAACGGCGTGCTATAGTATGCCGTACGGTAGGGGCTATAGCCCATGTTCAAAAACGATGAAAAACGAGGATTTTTTTTTTTCAAAAATTAAAAAAACGATGGGCTATAACCCATGTTTTTTGAAATTTTGATTTTTTTTCAAATCCTCAAAAATGATGAAAAACGGCCTGCTATAGTATGCCGTACGGTAGGGGCTATAGCCCATGTTCAAAAACGATGAAAAACGAGGATAATTTTTTTTTCAAAAATTCAAAAAACGATGGGCTATAACCCATGTTTTATTTTATTTATTTTATTTTTTCAAATCCTCAAAAATGATGAAAAACGGCGTGCTATAGTATGCCGTACGGTAGGGGCTATAGCCCATGTTCAAAAACTATGAAAAACGAGGATAACATTTTTTTCAAAAATTAAAAAAACGATGGGCTATAACCCATGTTTTTTGATTTTTTTCTTTTTTTTTTTCAAATCCTCAAAAATGATGAAAAACGGCGTGCTATAGTATGCCGTACGGTAGGGGCTATAGCCCATGTTCAAAAACGATGAAAAACGAGGATTTTTTTTTTTTCAAAAATTCAAAAAACGATGGGCTATAACCCATGTTTTTTGAAATTTAGATTTTTTTTCAAATCCTCAAAAATGATGAAAAACGGCGTGCTATAGTATGCCGTACGGTAGGGGCTATAGCCCATGTTCAAAAACGATGAAAAACGAGGATAACATTTTTTTCAAAAATAAAAAAAAACGATGGGCTATAACCCATGTTTTTTGATTTTTTTTTTTTTTTTTCAAATCCTCAAAAATGATGAAAAACGGCGTGCTATAGTATGCCGTACGGTAGGGGCTATAGCCCATGTTCAAAAACGATGAAAAACGAGGATTCTTTTTTTCAAAAATTAAAAAAAACATGGGCTATAACCCATGTTTTTATTTTTTATTTTTTTATTTTTTATCCTCAAAAATGATGAAAAACGGCGTGCTATAGTATGCCGTACGGTAGGGGCTATAGCCCATGTTCAAAAACGATGAAAAAGGAGGATTTTTTTTTTTTCAAAAATTCAAAAAACGATGGGCTATAACCCATGTTTTTTGAAATTTTGTTTTTTTTTCAAATCCTCAAAAATGATGAAAAACGGCGTGCTATAGTATGCCGTACGGTATGGGCTATAGCCCATGTTCAAAAACGATGAAAAACGAGGATAACATTTTTTTCAAAAATTCAAAAAACGATGGGCTATAACCCATGTTTTATTATTATTTTTTTTTTTTTTCAAATCCTCAAAAATGATGAAAAACGGCGTGCTATAGTATGCCGTACGGTAGGGGCTATAGCCCATGTTAAAAAACGATGAAAAACAAGGATAACATTTTTTTCAAAAATTTAAAAAATACGACGGGCTATAACCCATGTTTTTGACTTTTTTTTTTTTTTTTTTTTAAATCCTCAAACATGATGAAAAACGGCGTGCTATAGTATGCCGTACGGTAGGGGCTATAGCCCATGTTCAAAAACGATGAAAAACGAGGATAACATTTTTTTCAAAAATTCAAAAACGATGGGCTATAACCCATGTTTTTTGAAATTTTTAATTTTTTTCAAATCCTCAAAAATGAGGAAAAACGGCGTGCTATAGTATGCCGTACGGTAGGGGCTATAGCCCATGTTCAAAAACGATGAAAAACGAGGATAACATTTTTTTCAAAAATTCAAAAAACGATGGGCTATAACCCATGTTTTTTTTATTTTTTTTATTTTTTTCAAATCCTCAAAAATGATGAAAAACGGCGTGCTATAGTATGCCGTACGGTAGGGGCTATAGCCCATGTTCAAAAACGATGAAAAACGAGGATAACATTTTTTTCAAAAATTCTAAAAACGATGGGCTATAACCCATGTTTTTTGAAAATTTGATTTTTTTTCAAATCCTCAAAAATGATGAAAAACGGCGTGCTATAGTATGCCGTACGGTAGGGGCTATAGCCCATGTTCAAAAACGATGAAAAACGAGGGGGTTTTTTTTCTTCAAAAATTCAAAAAACGATGGGCTATAACCAGGGGGGCAGTCAGCCAGATATTTCGTGAAGCCTCATTTGAAATCGGTAGTTCATAATAATGGCCTGTTGTGGCGCTGGACTGGACCCAAAAAGCCCCATAGCTCCATAGAGGCCCATGTATTTTGGCCCAACTTCACCTAGACTGTATTACCTTAATAAACATGGTCATGAATACTTTCTTCTTCCAGTCACTAGTTTAAAGTCTCATTTCTAATGTCATAATATTCTTTTTGGAAAATTATGGTCCCATTAATTGAAAAAATGACAATAAAGAAAAAAAAACATCGCGTATGTTCTGAGGGGCGTGGCTACCGTTACAGTCTATGATCGGGATTCCCCTCCCACTCGATTCAAAATAAAAACCAACGGAGAAGAAGGGGGGAAGTCCCGCCTCGTTGTCTGGGCAGCCAATGGCCAGCTGGTCCAAAACGGAGCCAGCCAATGGCCAGCTGGTACCAAACGGATCTAGAAAGATGGCGACTTACAGTGCAGGAATAACAGGCTTCATTTTACGTCCATGTTAGACCCGGCGAACGCTTTGTCCATATTTTTTACAGTCTATGGCTATAACCCATGTTTTTTGAAATTTTGATTTTTTTTGAAATCCTCAAAAATGATGAAAAACGGCGTGCTATAGTATGCCGTACGGTAGGGGCTATAGCCCATGTTCAAAAACGATGAAAAACGAGGATAACATTTTTTTCAAAAATTCAAAAAACGATGGGCTATAACCCATGTTTTTTTTTTTTTTTTTTTTTTCAAATCCTCAAAAATGATGAAAAACGGCGTGCTATAGTATGCCGTACGGTAGGGGCTATAGCCCATGTTCAAAAACGATGAAAAACAAGTTTTTTTTTTTCTTTTCAAAAATTCAAAAAACGATGGGCTATAACCCATGTTTTTTGAAATTTTGAATTTTTTTCAAATCCTCAAAAATGATGAAAAACGGCGTGCTATAGTATGCCGTACGGTAGGGGCTATAGCCCATGTTCAAAAACGATGAAAAACGAGGATAACATTTTTTTCAAAAATTCAAAAAACGATGGGCTATAACCCATGTTTTTTTTTTTTTTTTGATTTTTTTTAAATCCTCAAATATTATGAAAAACGGTGTGCTATAGTATGCCGTACGGTAGGGGCTATAGCCCATGTTCAAAAACTATGAAAAACGAGGATAACATTCTTTTCAAAAATTAAAAAAACGATGGGCTATAACCCATGTTTTTTGATTTTTTTTTTTTTTTTCAAATCCTCAAACATGATGAAAAACGGCGTGCTATAGTATGCCGTACGGTAGGGGCTATAGCCCATGTTCAAAAACGATGAAAAACAAGTTTTTTTTTTTTCTTCAAAAATTCAAAAAACGATGGGCTATAACCCATGTTTTTTGAAATTTTGAATTTTTTTCAAATCCTCAAAAATGATGAAAAACGGCGTGCTATAGTATGCCGTACGGTAGGGGCTATAGCCCATGTTCAAAAACGATGAAAAACGAGGATAACATTTTTTTCAAAAATTCAAAAAACGATGGGCTATAACCCATGTTTTTTTTATTATTATTTTTTTTTTTCAAATCCTCAAAAATGATGAAAAACGGCGTGCTATAGTATGCCGTACGGTAGGGGCTATAGCCCATGTTCAAAAACGATGAAAAACAAGGATATTTTTTTTTTCAAAAATTCAAAAAACGATGGGCTATAACCCATGTTTTTTTCTTTTTTTCAAATCCTCAAACATGATGAAAAACGGCGTGCTATAGTATGCCGTACGGTAGGGGCGTATAGCCCATGTTCAAAAACGATGAAAAACGAGGGGTTTTTTTTTCTTCAAAAATTCAAAAAACGATGGGCTATAACCCATGTTTTTTGAAATTTTGAATTTTTTTGAAATCCTCAAAAATGATGAAAAACGGCGTGCTATAGTATGCCGTACGGTAGGGGCTATAGCCCATGTTCAAAAACGATGAAAAACAAGGATAATTTTTTTTTCAAAAATTCAAAAAACGATGGGCTATAACCCATGTTTTTTTCTTTTTTTCAAATCCTCAAACATGATGAAAAACGGCGTGCTATAGTATGCCGTACGGTAGGGGCGTATAGCCCATGTTCAAAAACGATGAAAAACGAGGGTTTTTTTTTTCTTCAAAAATTCAAAAAACGATGGGCTATAACCCATGTTTTTTGAAATTTTGAATTTTTTTGAAATCCTCAAAAATGATGAAAAACGGCGTGCTATAGTATGCCGTACGGTAGGGGCTATAGCCCATGTTCAAAAACGATGAAACACGAGGATAACATTTTTTTCAAAAATTCAAAAAACGATGGGCTATAACCCATGTTTTTTGAAATTTTGAATTTTTTTCAAATCCTCAAAAATGATGAAAAACGGCGTGCTATAGTATGCCGTACGGTAGGGGCTATAGCCCATGTTCAAAAACGATGAAAAACGAGGATAACATTTTTTTCAAAAATTCAAAAAACGATGGGCTATAACCCATGTTTTTTTTTTTTTTTTTTTTTTTTTTTTAATTTTTTTTCAAATCCTCAAAAATGATGAAAAACGGCGTGCTATAGTATGCCGTACGGTAGGGGCTATAGCCCATGTTCAAAAACGATGAAAAACGAGGATAACATTTTTTTCAAAAATTCTAAAAACGATGGGCTATAACCCATGTTTTTTGAAAATTTGATTTTTTTTCAAATCCTCAAAAATGATGAAAAACGGCGTGCTATAGTATGCCGTACCGTAGGGGCTATAGCCCATGTTCAAAAACGATGAAAAACAAGGATAACATTTTTTTCAAAAATTCAAAAAACGATGGGCTATAACCCATGTTTTTTGAAAATTTGAATTTTTTTCAAATCCTCAAAAATGATGAAAAACGGCGTGCTATAGTATGCCGTACGGTAGGGGCTATAGCCCATGTTCAAAAACGATGAAAAACGAGGATAACATTTTTTTCAAAAATTCTAAAAACGATGGGCTATAACCCATGTTTTTTGAAAATTTGATTTTTTTTCAAATCCTCAAAAATGTTGAAAAACGGCGTGCTATAGTATGCCGTACGGTAGGGGCTATAGCCCATGTTCAAAAACGATGAAAAACAAGGATAACATTTTTTTCAAAAATTCAAAAAACGATGGGCTATAACCCATGTTTTTTTCTTTTTTTCAAATCCTCAAACATGATGAAAAACGGCGTGCTATAGTATGCCGTACGGTAGGGGCGTATAGCCCATGTTCAAAAACGATGAAAAACGAGGGGTTTTTTTTTCTTCAAAAATTCAAAAAACGATGGGCTATAACCCATGTTTTTTGAAATTTTGAATTTTTTTGAAATCCTCAAAAATGATGAAAAACTGCGTGCTATAGTATGCCGTACGGTAGGGGCTATAGCCCATGTTCAAAAACGATGAAAAACAAGGATAATTTTTTTTTCAAAAATTCAAAAAACGATGGGCTATAACCCATGTTTTTTTCTTTTTTTCAAATCCTCAAACATGATGAAAAACGGCGTGCTATAGTATGCCGTACGGTAGGGGCGTATAGCCCATGTTCAAAAACGATGAAAAACGAGGGTTTTTTTTTTCTTCAAAAATTCAAAAAACGATGGGCTATAACCCATGTTTTTTGAAATTTTGAATTTTTTTGAAATCCTCAAAAATGATGAAAAACGGCGTGCTATAGTATGCCGTACGGTAGGGGCTATAGCCCATGTTCAAAAACGATGAAACACGAGGATAACATTTTTTTCAAAAATTCAAAAAACGATGGGCTATAACCCATGTTTTTTGAAATTTTGAATTTTTTTCAAATCCTCAAAAATGATGAAAAACGGCGTGCTATAGTATGCCGTACGGTAGGGGCTATAGCCCATGTTCAAAAACGATGAAAAACGAGGATAACATTTTTTTCAAAAATTCAAAAAACGATGGGCTATAACCCATGTTTTTTTTTTTTTTTTTTTTTTTTTTTTAATTTTTTTTCAAATCCTCAAAAATGATGAAAAACGGCGTGCTATAGTATGCCGTACGGTAGGGGCTATAGCCCATGTTCAAAAACGATGAAAAACGAGGATAACATTTTTTTCAAAAATTCTAAAAACGATGGGCTATAACCCATGTTTTTTGAAAATTTGATTTTTTTTCAAATCCTCAAAAATGATGAAAAACGGCGTGCTATAGTATGCCGTACCGTAGGGGCTATAGCCCATGTTCAAAAACGATGAAAAACAAGGATAACATTTTTTTCAAAAATTCAAAAAACGATGGGCTATAACCCATGTTTTTTGAAAATTTGAATTTTTTTCAAATCCTCAAAAATGATGAAAAACGGCGTGCTATAGTATGCCGTACGGTAGGGGCTATAGCCCATGTTCAAAAACGATGAAAAACGAGGATAACATTTTTTTCAAAAATTCTAAAAACGATGGGCTATAACCCATGTTTTTTGAAAATTTGATTTTTTTTCAAATCCTCAAAAATGTTGAAAAACGGCGTGCTATAGTATGCCGTACGGTAGGGGCTATAGCCCATGTTCAAAAACGATGAAAAACAAGGATAACATTTTTTTCAAAAATTCAAAAAACGATGGGCTATAACCCATGTTTTTTTCTTTTTTTCAAATCCTCAAACATGATGAAAAACGGCGTGCTATAGTATGCCGTACGGTAGGGGCGTATAGCCCATGTTCAAAAACGATGAAAAACGAGGGTTTTTTTTTTCTTCAAAAATTCAAAAAACGATGGGCTATAACCCATGTTTTTTGAAATTTTGAATTTTTTTGAAATCCTCAAAAATGATGAAAAACGGCGTGCTATAGTATGCCGTACGGTAGGGGCTATAGCCCATGTTCAAAAACGATGAAAAACGAGGATAACATTTTATTCAAAAATTCAAAAAACGATGGGCTATAACCCATGTTTTTTTTTTTTTTTTTTTTTTCAAATCCTCAAAAATTATGAAAAACGGCGTGCTATAGTATGCCGTACGGTAGGGGCTATAGCCCATGTTCAAAAACGATGAAACACGAGGATAAATTTTTTTTCAAAAATTAAAAAAACGATGGGCTATAACCCATGTTTTTTGAAAATTAGATTTTTTTTCAAATCCTCAAAAATGATGAAAAACGGCGTGCTATAGTATGCCGTACGGTAGGGGCTATAGCCCATGTTCAAAAACGATGAAAAACGAGGATAACATTTTTTTCAAAAATTCTAAAAACGATGGGCTATAACCCATGTTTTTTGAAAATTAGATTTTTTTTCAAATCCTCAAAAATGATGAAAAACGGCGTGCTATAGTATGCCGTACGGTAGGGGCTATAGCCCATGTTCAAAAACGATGAAAAACAAGGATAATTTTTTTTTCAAAAATTCAAAAAACGATGGGCTATAACCCATGTTTTTTTCTTTTTTTCAAATCCTCAAACATGATGAAAAACGGCGTGCTATAGTATGCCGTACGGTAGGGGCGTATAGCCCGTGTTCAAAAACGATGAAAAACGAGGGGGTTTTTTTTCTTCAAAAATTCAAAAAACGATGGGCTATAACCCATGTTTTTTGAAATTTTGAATTTTTTTGAAATCCTCAAAAATGATGAAAAACGGCGTGCTATAGTATGCCGTACGGTAGGGGCTATAGCCCATGTTCAAAAACGATGAAAAACAAGGATAATTTTTTTTTCAAAAATTAAAAAAACGATGGGCTATAACCCATGTTTTTTTCTTTTTTTCAAATCCTCAAACATGATGAAAAACGGCGTGCTATAGTATGCCGTACGGTAGGGGCGTATAGCCCATGTTCAAAAACGATGAAAAACGAGGGTTTTTTTTTCTTCAAAATTTCAAAAAACGATGGGCTATAACCCATGTTTTTTGAAATTTTGAATTTTTTTGAAATCCTCAAAATGATGAAAAACGGCGTGCTATAGTATGCCGTACGGTAGGGGCTATAGCCCATGTTCAAAAACGATGAAAAACGAGGATAACATTTTTTTCAAAAATTCAAAAAACGATGGGCTATAACCCATGTTTTTTTTTTTTTTTTTTTTTTCAAATCCTCAAAAATGATGAAAAACGGCGTGCTATAGTATGCCGTACGGTAGGGGCTATAGCCCATGTTCAAAAACGATGAAACACGAGGATAACATTTTTTTCAAAAATTCAAAAAACGATGGGCTATAACCCATGTTTTTTGAAATTTTGAATTTTTTTCAAATCCTCAAAAATGATGAAAAACGGCGTGCTATAGTATGCCGTACGGTAGGGGCTATAGCCCATGTTCAAAAACGATGAAAAACGAGGATAACATTTTTTTCAAAAATTCAAAAAACGATGGGCTATAACCCATGTTTTTTTTATTTTTTTTTTATTTTTTTTTATTTTTTTTCAAATCCTCAAAAATGATGAAAAACGGCGTGCTATAGTATGCCGTACGGTAGGGGCTATAGCCCATGTTCAAAAACGATGAAAAACGAGGATAACATTTTTTTCAAAAATTCTAAAAACGATGGGCTATAACCCATGTTTTTTGAAAATTTGATTTTTTTTCAAATCCTCAAAAATGATGAAAAACGGCGTGCTATAGTATGCCGTACCGTAGGGGCTATAGCCCATGTTCAAAAACGATGAAAAACAAGGATAACATTTTTTTCAAAAATTCAAAAAACGATGGGCTATAACCCATGTTTTTTGAAAATTATAATTTTTTTCAAATCCTCAAAAATGATGAAAAACGGCGTGCTATAGTATGCCGTACGGTAGGGGCTATAGCCCATGTTCAAAAACGATGAAAAACGAGGATAACATTTTTTTCAAAAATTCTAAAAACGATGGGCTATAACCCATGTTTTTTGAAAATTTGATTTTTTTTCAAATCCTCAAAAATGTTGAAAAACGGCGTGCTATAGTATGCCGTACGGTAGGGGCTATAGCCCATGTTCAAAAACGATGAAAAACAAGGATAACATTTTTTTCAAAAATTCTAAAAACGATGGGCTATAACCCATGTTTTTTTCTTTTTTTCAAATCCTCAAACATGATGAAAAACGGCGTGCTATAGTATGCCGTACGGTAGGGGCGTATAGCCCATGTTCAAAAACGATGAAAAACGAGGGGTTTTTTTTTCTTCAAAAATTCAAAAAACGATGGGCTATAACCCATGTTTTTTGAAATTTTGAATTTTTTTGAAATCCTCAAAAATGATGAAAAACGGCGTGCTATAGTATGCCGTACGGTAGGGGCTATAGCCCATGTTCAAAAACGATGAAAAACGAGGATAACATTTTTTTCAAAAATTCAAAAAACGATGGGCTATAACCCATGTTTTTTTTTTTTTTTTTTTTTTTTTTTTAATCCTCAAAAATGATGAAAAACGGCGTGCTATAGTATGCCGTACGGTAGGGGCTATAGCCCATGTTCAAAAACGATGAAAAACGAGGATAACATTTTTTTCAAAAATTCTAAAAACGATGGGCTATAACCCATGTTTTTTGAAAATTAGATTTTTTTTCAAATCCTCAAAAATGATGAAAAACGGCGTGCTATAGTATGCCGTACGGTAGGGGCTATAGCCCATGTTCAAAAACGATGAAAAACAAGGATAACATTTTTTTCAAAAATTCAAAAAACGATGGGCTATAACCCATGTTTTTTTCTTTTTTTCAAATCCTCAAACATGATGAAAAACGGCGTGCTATAGTATGCCGTACGGTAGGGGCGTATAGCCCATGTTCAAAAACGATGAAAAACGAGGGTTTTTTTTCTTCTTCAAAAATTCAAAAAACGATGGGCTATAACCCATGTTTTTTGAAATTTTGAATTTTTTTGAAATCCTCAAAAATGATGAAAAACGGCGTGCTATAGTATGCCGTACGGTAGGGGCTATAGCCCATGTTCAAAAACGATGAAAAACGAGGATAACATTTTTTTCAAAAATTCTAAAAACGATGGGCTATAACCCATGTTTTTTGAAAATTAGATTTTTTTTCAAATCCTCAAAAATGATGAAAAACGGCGTGCTATAGTATGCCGTACGGTAGGGGCTATAGCCCATGTTCAAAAATGATGAAAAACAAGGATAACATTTTTTTCAAAAATTCAAAAAACGATGGGCTATAACCCATGTTTTTTTCTTTTTTTCAAATCCTCAAACATGATGAAAAACGGCGTGCTATAGTATGCCGTACGGTAGGGGCGTATAGCCCATGTTCAAAAACGATGAAAAACAAGGGTTTTTTTTTTCTTCAAAAATTCAAAAAACGATGGGCTATAACCCATGTTTTTTGAAATTTTGAATTTTTTTCAAATCCTCAAAAATGATGAAAAACGGCGTGCTATAGTATGCCGTACGGTAGGGGCTATAGCCCATGTTCAAAAACGATGAAAAACGAGTTTTTTTTTTTTCTTCAAAAATTCAAAAAACGATGGGCTATAACCCATGTTTTTTGAAATTTTGAATTTTATTGAAATCCTCAAAAATGATGAAAAACGGCGTGCTATAGTATGCCGTACGGTAGGGGCTATAGCCCATGTTCAAAAACGATGAAAAACGAGGATAACATTTTTTTCAAAAATTCAAAAAACGATGGGCTATAACCCATGTTTTTTCTTTTTTTTTTTTTTTTTTATCCTCAAAAATGATGAAAAACGGCGTGCTATAGTATGCCGTACGGTAGGGGCTATAGCCCATGTTCAAAAACGATGAAACACGAGGATAACATTTTTTTCAAAAATTCAAAAAACGATGGGCTATAACCCATGTTTTTTGAAATTTTGATTTTTTTTCAAATCCTCAAAAATGATGAAAAACGGCGTGCTATAGTATGCCGTACGGTAGGGGCTATAGCCCATGTTCAAAAACGATGAAAAACGAGGATAACATTTTTTTCAAAAATTCAAAAAACGATGGGCTATAACCCATGTTTTTTTTTTTTTTTTTTTTTTTTTTTCAAATCCTCAAAAATGATGAAAAACGGCGTGCTATAGTATGCCGTACGGTAGGGGCTATAGCCCATGTTCAAAAACGATGAAAAACGAGGATAACATTTTTTTCAAAAATTCTAAAAACGATGGGCTATATATAACCCATGTTTTTTGAAAATTTGATTTTTTTTCAAATCCTCAAAAATGATGAAAAACGGCGTGCTATAGTATGCCGTACGGTAGGGGCTATAGCCCATGTTCAAAAACGATGAAAAACAAGGATAACATTTTTTTCAAAAATTCAAAAAACGATGGGCTATAACCCATGTTTTTTGAAAATTTGAATTTTTTTCAAATCCTCAAAAATGATGAAAAACGGCGTGCTATAGTATGCCGTACGGTAGGGGCTATAGCCCATGTTCAAAAACGATGAAAAACGAGGATAACATTTTTTTCAAAAATTCTAAAAACGATGGGCTATAACCCATGTTTTTTGAAAATTTGATTTTTTTTCAAATCCTCAAAAATGATGAAAAACGGCGTGCTATAGTATGCCGTACGGTAGGGGCTATAGCCCATGTTCAAAAACGATGAAAAACAAGGATAACATTTTTTTCAAAAATTCAAAAAACGATGGGCTATAACCCATGTTTTTTTCTTTTTTTCAAATCCTCAAACATGATGAAAAACGGCGTGCTATAGTATGCCGTACGGTAGGGGCTATAGCCCATGTTCAAAAACGATGAAAAACGAGGATAACATTTTTTTCAAAAATTCTAAAAACGATGGGCTATAACCCATGTTTTTTGAAAATTTGATTTTTTTTCAAATCCTCAAAAATGATGAAAAACGGCGTGCTATAGTATGCCGTACGGTAGGGGCTATAGCCCATGTTCAAAAACGATGAAAAACAAGGATAACATTTTTTTCAAAAATTCAAAAAACGATGGGCTATAACCCATGTTTTTTGAAAATTTGAATTTTTTTCAAATCCTCAAAAATGATGAAAAACGGCGTGCTATAGTATGCCGTACGGTAGGGGCTATAGCCCATGTTCAAAAACGATGAAAAACGAGGATAACATTTTTTTCAAAAATTCTAAAAACGATGGGCTATAACCCATGTTTTTTGAAAATTTGATTTTTTTTCAAATCCTCAAAAATGATGAAAAACGGCGTGCTATAGTATGCCGTACGGTAGGGGCTATAGCCCATGTTCAAAAACGATGAAAAACAAGGATAAATTTTTTTTCAAAAATTCAAAAAACGATGGGCTATAACCCATGTTTTTTTCTTTTTTTCAAATCCTCAAACATGATGAAAAACGGCGTGCTATAGTATGCCGTACGGTAGGGGCGTATAGCCCATGTTCAAAAACGATGAAAAACGAGGGTTTTTTTTTTCTTCAAAAATTCAAAAAACGATGGGCTATAACCCATGTTTTTTGAAATTTTGAATTTTTTTGAAATCCTCAAAAATGATGAAAAACGGCGTGCTATAGTATGCCGTACGGTAGGGGCTATAGCCCATGTTCAAAAACGATGAAAAACGAGGATAACATTTTTTTCAAAAATTCAAAAAACGATGGGCTATAACCCATGTTTTTTGATTTTTTTTTTTTTTTTTAATCCTCAAACATGATGAAAAACGGCGTGCTATAGAATGCCGTACGGTAGGGGCTATAGCCCATGTTCAAAAACGATGAAAAACAAGTTTTTTTTTCTTCTTCAAAAATTCAAAAAACGATGGGCTATAACCCATGTTTTTTGAAAATTTGAATTTTTTTCAAATCCTCAAAAATGATGAAAAACGGCGTGCTATAGTATGCCGTACGGTAGGGGCTATAGCCCATGTTCAAAAACGATGAAAAACGAGGATAACATTTTTTTCAAAAATTCTAAAAACGATGGGCTATAACCCATGTTTTTTGAAAATTTGATTTTTTTTCAAATCCTCAAAAATGATGAAAAACGGCGTGCTATAGTATGCCGTACGGTAGGGGCTATAGCCCATGTTCAAAAACGATGAAAAACAAGGATAACATTTTTTTCAAAAATTCAAAAAACGATGGGCTATAACCCATGTTTTTTTCTTTTTTTCAAATCCTCAAACATGATGAAAAACGGCGTGCTATAGTATGCCGTACGGTAGGGGCGTATAGCCCATGTTCAAAAACGATGAAAAACAAGGGTTTTTTTTTTCTTCAAAAATTCAAAAAACGATGGGCTATAACCCATGTTTTTTGAAATTTTGAATTTTTTTCAAATCCTCAAAAATGATGAAAAACGGCGTGCTATAGTATGCCGTACGGTAGGGGCTATAGCCCATGTTCAAAAACGATGAAAAACGAGGATAACATTTTTTTCAAAAATTCAAAAAACGATGGGCTATAACCCATGTTTTTTTCTTTTTTTTCAAATCCTCAAACATGATGAAAAACGGCGTGCTATAGTATGCCGTACGGTAGGGGCGTATAGCCCATGTTCAAAAACGATGAAAAACGAGGTTTTTTTTTTTCTTCAAAAATTCAAAAAACGATGGGCTATAACCCATGTTTTTTGAAATTTTGAATTTTATTGAAATCCTCAAAAATGATGAAAAACGGCGTGCTATAGTATGCCGTACGGTAGGGGCTATAGCCCATGTTCAAAAACGATGAAAAACGAGGATAACATTTTTTTCAAAAATTCAAAAAACGATGGGCTATAACCCATGTTTTTTTTTTTTTTTTTTTTTTTTAATCCTCAAAAATGATGAAAAACGGCGTGCTATAGTATGCCGTACGGTAGGGGCTATAGCCCATGTTCAAAAACGATGAAACACGAGGATAACATTTTTTTCAAAAATTCAAAAAACGATGGGCTATAACCCATGTTTTTTGAAATTTTGATTTTTTTTCAAATCCTCAAAAATGATGAAAAACGGCGTGCTATAGTATGCCGTACGGTAGGGGCTATAGCCCATGTTCAAAAACGATGAAAAACGAGGATAACATTTTTTTCAAAAATTCAAAAAACGATGGGCTATAACCCATGTTTTTTTTTTTTTTTTTTTTTTTTTTAATTTTTTTTCAAATCCTCAAAAATGATGAAAAACGGCGTGCTATAGTATGCCGTACGGTAGGGGCTATAGCCCATGTTCAAAAACGATGAAAAACGAGGATAACATTTTTTTCAAAAATTCTAAAAACGATGGGCTATAACCCATGTTTTTTGAAAATTTGATTTTTTTTCAAATCCTCAAAAATGATGAAAAACGGCGTGCTATAGTATGCCGTACGGTAGGGACTATAGCCCATGTTCAAAAACGATGAAAAACAAGGATAACATTTTTTTCAAAAATTCAAAAAACGATGGGCTATAACCCATGTTTTTTGAAAATTTGAATTTTTTTCAAATCCTCAAAAATGATGAAAAACGGCGTGCTATAGTATGCCGTACGGTAGGGGCTATAGCCCATGTTCAAAAACGATGAAAAACGAGGATAACATTTTTTTCAAAAATTCTAAAAACGATGGGCTATAACCCATGTTTTTTGAAAATTTGATTTTTTTTCAAATCCTCAAAAATGATGAAAAACGGCGTGCTATAGTATGCCGTACGGTAGGGGCTATAGCCCATGTTCAAAAACGATGAAAAACAAGGATAACATTTTTTTCAAAAATTCAAAAAACGATGGGCTATAACCCATGTTTTTTTCTTTTTTTCAAATCCTCAAACATGATGAAAAACGGCGTGCTATAGTATGCCGTACGGTAGGGGCGTATAGCCCATGTTCAAAAACGATGAAAAACGAGGGTTTTTTTTTTCTTCAAAAATTCAAAAAACGATGGGCTATAACCCATGTTTTTTGAAATTTTGAATTTTTTTGAAATCCTCAAAAATGATGAAAAACGGCGTGCTATAGTATGCCGTACGGTAGGGGCTATAGCCCATGTTCAAAAACGATGAAAAACGAGGATAACATTTTATTCAAAAATTCAAAAAACGATGGGCTATAACCCATGTTTTTTTTTTTTTTTTTTTTTCAAATCCTCAAAAATGATGAAAAACGGCGTGCTATAGTATGCCGTACGGTAGGGGCTATAGCCCATGTTCAAAAACGATGAAACACGAGGATAACATTTTTTTCAAAAATTCAAAAAACGATGGGCTATAACCCATGTTTTTGAAATTTTGAATTTTTTTCAAATCCTCAAAAATGATGAAAAACGGCGTGCTATAGTATGCCGTACGGTAGGGGCTATAGCCCATGTTCAAAAACGATGAAAAACGAGGATAACATTTTTTTCAAAAATTCAAAAAACGATGGGCTATAACCCATGTTTTTTTTATTTTTTTATTTTTTTTTCAAATCCTCAAAAATGATGAAAAACGGCGTGCTATAGTATGCCGTACGGTAGGGGCTATAGCCCATGTTCAAAAACGATGAAAAACGAGGATAACATTTTTTTCAAAAATTCTAAAAACGATGGGCTATAACCCATGTTTTTTGAAAATTTGATTTTTTTTCAAATCCTCAAAAATGATGAAAAACGGCGTGCTATAGTATGCCGTACGGTAGGGGCTATAGCCCATGTTCAAAAACGATGAAAAACAAGGATAACATTTTTTTCAAAAATTCAAAAAACGATGGGCTATAACCCATGTTTTTTTCTTTTTTTCAAATCCTCAAACATGATGAAAAACGGCGTGCTATAGTATGCCGTACGGTAGGGGCGTATAGCCCATGTTCAAAAACGATGAAAAACGAGGGGTTTTTTTTTCTTCAAAAATTCAAAAAACGATGGGCTATAACCCATGTTTTTTGAAATTTTGAATTTTTTTGAAATCCTCAAAAATGATGAAAAACGGCGTGCTATAGTATGCCGTACGGTAGGGGCTATAGCCCATGTTCAAAAACGATGAAACACGAGGATAACATTTTTTTCAAAAATTAAAAAAACGATGGGCTATAACCCATGTTTTTTGAAATTTTGAATTTTTTTCAAATCCTCAAAAATGATGAAAAACGGCGTGCTATAGTATGCCGTACGGTAGGGGCTATAGCCCATGTTCAAAAACGATGAAAAACAAGGATAACATTTTTTTCAAAAATTCAAAAAACGATGGGCTATAACCCATGTTTTTTTTTTTTTTTTTTTTTTTTTTCAAATCCTCAAACATGATGAAAAACGGCGTGCTATAGTATGCCGTACGGTAGGGGCTATAGCCCATGTTCAAAAACGATGAAAAACGAGGATAATTTTTTTTTTCAAAAATTCAAAAAACTATGGGCTATAACCCATGTTTTATTATTTATTTATTATTTTTTCAAATCCTCAAAAATATGAAAAACGGCGTGCTATAGTATGCCGTACGGTAGGGGCTATAGCCCATGTTCAAAAACGATGAAAAACAAGGATAACATTTTTTTCAAAAATTCAAAAAACGATGGGCTATAACCCATGTTTTTTGAAAATTTGATTTTTTTTCAAATCCTCAAAAATGATGAAAAACGGCGTGCTATAGTATGCCGTACGGTAGGGGCTATAGCCCATGTTCAAAAACGATGAAAAACAAGGATAACATTTTTTTCAAAAATTCAAAAAACGATGGGCTATAACCCATGTTTTTTTCTTTTTTTCAAATCCTCAAACATGATGAAAAACGGCGTGCTATAGTATGCCGTACGGTAGGGGCGTATAGCCCATGTTCAAAAACGATGAAAAACGAGGGTTTTTTTTTTCTTCAAAAATTCAAAAAACGATGGGCTATAACCCATGTTTTTTGAAATTTTGAATTTTTTTGAAATCCTCAAAAATGATGAAAAACGGCGTGCTATAGTATGCCGTACGGTAGGGGCTATAGCCCATGTTCAAAAACGATGAAAAACGAGGATAACATTTTTTTCAAAAATTCAAAAAACGATGGGCTATAACCCATGTTTTTTTTTTTTTTTTTTTTTCAAATCCTCAAAAATGATGAAAAACGGCGTGCTATAGTATGCCGTACGGTAGGGGCTATAGCCCATGTTCAAAAACGATGAAACACGAGGATAACATTTTTTTCAAAAATTCAAAAAACGATGGGCTATAACCCATGTTTTTTTAAATTTTGAATTTTTTTCAAATCCTCAAAAATGATGAAAAACGGCGTGCTATAGTATGCCGTACGGTAGGGGCTATAGCCCATGTTCAAAAACGATGAAAAACGAGGATAATTTTTTTTTCAAAAATTCAAAAAACGATGGGCTATAACCCATGTTTTTTGAAAATTTGATTTTTTTTCAAATCCTCAAAAATGATGAAAAACGGCGTGCTATAGTATGCCGTACGGTAGGGGCTATAGCCCATGTTCAAAAACGATGAAAAACAAGGATAACATTTTTTTCAAAAATTCAAAAAACGATGGGCTATAACCCATGTTTTTTTCTTTTTTTCAAATCCTCAAACATGATGAAAAACGGCGTGCTATAGTATGCCGTACGGTAGGGGCGTATAGCCCATGTTCAAAAACGATGAAAAACAAGGGTTTTTTTTTTCTTCAAAAATTCAAAAAACGATGGGCTATAACCCATGTTTTTTGAAATTTTGAATTTTTTTCAAATCCTCAAAAGTGATGAAAAACGGCGTGCTATAGTATGCCGTACGGTAGGGGCTATAGCCCATGTTCAAAAACGATGAAAAACGAGGATAACATTTTTTTCAAAAATTCAAAAAACGATGGGCTATAACCCATGTTTTTTTCTTTTTTTCAAATCCTCAAACATGATGAAAAACGGCGTGCTATAGTATGCCGTACGGTAGGGGCGTATAGCCCATGTTCAAAAACGATGAAAAACGAGGTTTTTTTTTTTCTTCAAAAATTCAAAAAACGATGGGCTATAACCCATGTTTTTTGAAATTTTGAATTTTATTGAAATCCTCAAAAATGATGAAAAACGGCGTGCTATAGTATGCCGTACGGTAGGGGCTATAGCCCATGTTCAAAAACGATGAAAAACGAGGATAACATTTTTTTCAAAAATTCAAAAAACGATGGGCTATAACCCATGTTTTTTTTTTTTTTTTTTTATCCTCAAAAATGATGAAAAACGGCGTGCTATAGTATGCCGTACGGTAGGGGCTATAGCCCATGTTCAAAAACGATGAAACACGAGGATAACATTTTTTTCAAAAATTAAAAAAACGATGGGCTATAACCCATGTTTTTTGAAATTTTGATTTTTTTTCAAATCCTCAAAAATGATGAAAAACGGCGTGCTATAGTATGCCGTACGGTAGGGGCTATAGCCCATGTTCAAAAACGATGAAAAACGAGGATAACATTTTTTTCAAAAATTCAAAAAACGATGGGCTATAACCCATGTTTTTTTTTTTTTTTTTTTTTTTTTTAATTTTTTTTCAAATCCTCAAAAATGATGAAAAACGGCGTGCTATAGTATGCCGTACGGTAGGGGCTATAGCCCATGTTCAAAAACGATGAAAAACGAGGATAACATTTTTTTCAAAAATTCTAAAAACGATGGGCTATAACCCATGTTTTTTGAAAATTTGATTTTTTTTCAAATCCTCAAAAATGATGAAAAACGGCGTGCTATAGTATGCCGTACGGTAGGGACTATAGCCCATGTTCAAAAACGATGAAAAACAAGGATAACATTTTTTTCAAAAATTCAAAAAACGATGGGCTATAACCCATGTTTTTTGAAAATTTGAATTTTTTTCAAATCCTCAAAAATGATGAAAAACGGCGTGCTATAGTATGCCGTACGGTAGGGGCTATAGCCCATGTTCAAAAACGATGAAAAACGAGGATAACATTTTTTTCAAAAATTCTAAAAACGATGGGCTATAACCCATGTTTTTTGAAAATTTGATTTTTTTTCAAATCCTCAAAAATGATGAAAAACGGCGTGCTATAGTATGCCGTACGGTAGGGGCTATAGCCCATGTTCAAAAACGATGAAAAACAAGGATAACATTTTTTTCAAAAATTCAAAAAACGATGGGCTATAACCCATGTTTTTTTCTTTTTTTCAAATCCTCAAACATGATGAAAAACGGCGTGCTATAGTATGCCGTACGGTAGGGGCGTATAGCCCATGTTCAAAAACGATGAAAAACGAGGGTTTTTTTTTTCTTCAAAAATTCAAAAAACGATGGGCTATAACCCATGTTTTTTGAAATTTTGAATTTTTTTGAAATCCTCAAAAATGATGAAAAACGGCGTGCTATAGTATGCCGTACGGTAGGGGCTATAGCCCATGTTCAAAAACGATGAAAAACGAGGATAACATTTTATTCAAAAATTCAAAAAACGATGGGCTATAACCCATGTTTTTTTTTTTTTTTTTTTTTTCAAATCCTCAAAAATGATGAAAAACGGCGTGCTATAGTATGCCGTACGGTAGGGGCTATAGCCCATGTTCAAAAACGATGAAACACGAGGATAACATTTTTTTCAAAAATTCAAAAAACGATGGGCTATAACCCATGTTTTTGAAATTTTGAATTTTTTTCAAATCCTCAAAAATGATGAAAAACGGCGTGCTATAGTATGCCGTACGGTAGGGGCTATAGCCCATGTTCAAAAACGATGAAAAACGAGGATAACATTTTTTTCAAAAATTCAAAAAACGATGGGCTATAACCCATGTTTTTTTTATTTTTTTATTTTTTTTTCAAATCCTCAAAAATGATGAAAAACGGCGTGCTATAGTATGCCGTACGGTAGGGGCTATAGCCCATGTTCAAAAACGATGAAAAACGAGGATAACATTTTTTTCAAAAATTCTAAAAACGATGGGCTATAACCCATGTTTTTTGAAAATTTGATTTTTTTTCAAATCCTCAAAAATGATGAAAAACGGCGTGCTATAGTATGCCGTACGGTAGGGGCTATAGCCCATGTTCAAAAACGATGAAAAACAAGGATAACATTTTTTTCAAAAATTCAAAAAACGATGGGCTATAACCCATGTTTTTTTCTTTTTTTCAAATCCTCAAACATGATGAAAAACGGCGTGCTATAGTATGCCGTACGGTAGGGGCGTATAGCCCATGTTGAAAAACGATGAAAAACGAGGGGGTTTTTTTTCTTCAAAAATTCAAAAAACGATGGGCTATAACCCATGTTTTTTGAAATTTTGAATTTTTTTGAAATCCTCAAAAATGATGAAAAACGGCGTGCTATAGTATGCCGTACGGTAGGGGCTATAGCCCATGTTCAAAAACGATGAAACACGAGGATAACATTTTTTTCAAAAATTAAAAAAACGATGGGCTATAACCCATGTTTTTTGAAATTTTGAATTTTTTTCAAATCCTCAAAAATGATGAAAAACGGCGTGCTATAGTATGCCGTACGGTAGGGGCTATAGCCCATGTTCAAAAACGATGAAAAACAAGGATAACATTTTTTTCAAAAATTCAAAAAACGATGGGCTATAACCCATGTTTTTTTGTTTTTTTTTTTTTTTTTTTCAAATCCTCAAACATGATGAAAAACGGCGTGCTATAGTATGCCGTACGGTAGGGGCTATAGCCCATGTTCAAAAACGATGAAAAACGAGGATAATTTTTTTTTTCAAAAATTCAAAAAACTATGGGCTATAACCCATGTTTTATTATTTATTTATTATTTTTTCAAATCCTCAAAAATATGAAAAACGGCGTGCTATAGTATGCCGTACGGTAGGGGCTATAGCCCATGTTCAAAAACGATGAAAAACAAGGATAACATTTTTTTCAAAAATTCAAAAAACGATGGGCTATAACCCATGTTTTTTGAAAATTTGATTTTTTTTCAAATCCTCAAAAATGATGAAAAACGGCGTGCTATAGTATGCCGTACGGTAGGGGCTATAGCCCATGTTCAAAAACGATGAAAAACAAGGATAACATTTTTTTCAAAAATTCAAAAAACGATGGGCTATAACCCATGTTTTTTTCTTTTTTTCAAATCCTCAAACATGATGAAAAACGGCGTGCTATAGTATGCCGTACGGTAGGGGCGTATAGCCCATGTTCAAAAACGATGAAAAACGAGGGTTTTTTTTTTCTTCAAAAATTCAAAAAACGATGGGCTATAACCCATGTTTTTTGAAATTTTGAATTTTTTTGAAATCCTCAAAAATGATGAAAAACGGCGTGCTATAGTATGCCGTACGGTAGGGGCTATAGCCCATGTTCAAAAACGATGAAAAACGAGGATAACATTTTTTTCAAAAATTCAAAAAACGATGGGCTATAACCCATGTTTTTTTTTTTTTTTTTTTTTCAAATCCTCAAAAATGATGAAAAACGGCGTGCTATAGTATGCCGTACGGTAGGGGCTATAGCCCATGTTCAAAAACGATGAAACACGAGGATAACATTTTTTTCAAAAATTCAAAAAACGATGGGCTATAACCCATGTTTTTTTAAATTTTGAATTTTTTTCAAATCCTCAAAAATGATGAAAAACGGCGTGCTATAGTATGCCGTACGGTAGGGGCTATAGCCCATGTTCAAAAACGATGAAAAACGAGGATAATTTTTTTTTCAAAAATTCAAAAAACGATGGGCTATAACCCATGTTTTTTGAAAATTTGATTTTTTTTCAAATCCTCAAAAATGATGAAAAACGGCGTGCTATAGTATGCCGTACGGTAGGGGCTATAGCCCATGTTCAAAAACGATGAAAAACAAGGATAACATTTTTTTCAAAAATTCAAAAAACGATGGGCTATAACCCATGTTTTTTTCTTTTTTTCAAATCCTCAAACATGATGAAAAACGGCGTGCTATAGTATGCCGTACGGTAGGGGCGTATAGCCCATGTTCAAAAACGATGAAAAACAAGGGTTTTTTTTTTCTTCAAAAATTCAAAAAACGATGGGCTATAACCCATGTTTTTTGAAATTTTGAATTTTTTTCAAATCCTCAAAAGTGATGAAAAACGGCGTGCTATAGTATGCCGTACGGTAGGGGCTATAGCCCATGTTCAAAAACGATGAAAAACGAGGATAACATTTTTTTCAAAAATTCAAAAAACGATGGGCTATAACCCATGTTTTTTTCTTTTTTTCAAATCCTCAAACATGATGAAAAACGGCGTGCTATAGTATGCCGTACGGTAGGGGCGTATAGCCCATGTTCAAAAACGATGAAAAACGAGGTTTTTTTTTTTCTTCAAAAATTCAAAAAACGATGGGCTATAACCCATGTTTTTTGAAATTTTGAATTTTATTGAAATCCTCAAAAATGATGAAAAACGGCGTGCTATAGTATGCCGTACGGTAGGGGCTATAGCCCATGTTCAAAAACGATGAAAAACGAGGATAACATTTTTTTCAAAAATTCAAAAAACGATGGGCTATAACCCATGTTTTTTTTTTTTTTTTTTTTTTTTTATCCTCAAAAATGATGAAAAACGGCGTGCTATAGTATGCCGTACGGTAGGGGCTATAGCCCATGTTCAAAAACGATGAAACACGAGGATAACATTTTTTTCAAAAATTCAAAAAACGATGGGCTATAACCCATGTTTTTTGAAATTTTGATTTTTTTTCAAATCCTCAAAAATGATGAAAAACGGCGTGCTATAGTATGCCGTACGGTAGGGGCTATAGCCCATGTTCAAAAACGATGAAAAACGAGGATAACATTTTTTTCAAAAATTCAAAAAACGATGGGCTATAACCCATGTTTTTTTTATTTTTTTTTATTTTTTTTATTTTTTTTTCAAATCCTCAAAAATGATGAAAAACGGCATGCTATAGTATGCCGTACGGTAGGGGCTATAGCCCATGTTCAAAAACGATGAAAAACGAGGATAACATTTTTTTCAAAAATTCTAAAAACGATGGGCTATAACCCATGTTTTTTGAAAATTTGATTTTTTTTCAAATCCTCAAAAATGATGAAAAACGGCGTGCTATAGTATGCCGTACGGTAGGGGCTATAGCCCATGTTCAAAAACGATGAAAAACAAGGATAACATTTTTTTCAAAAATTCAAAAAACGATGGGCTATAACCCATGTTTTTTGAAAATTTGAATTTTTTTCAAATCCTCAAAAATGATGAAAAACGGCGTGCTATAGTATGCCGTACGGTAGGGGCTATAGCCCATGTTCAAAAATGATGAAAAACGAGGATAACATTTTTTTCAAAAATTCTAAAAACGATGGGCTATAACCCATGTTTTTTGAAAATTTGATTTTTTTTTCAAATCCTCAAAAATGATGAAAAACGGCGTGCTATAGTATGCCGTACGGTAGGGGCTATAGCCCATGTTCAAAAACGATGAAAAACAAGGATAACATTTTTTTCAAAAATTCAAAAAACGATGGGCTATAACCCATGTTTTTTTCTTTTTTTCAAATCCTCAAACATGATGAAAAACGGCGTGCTATAGTATGCCGTACGGTAGGGGCGTATAGCCCATGTTCAAAAACGATGAAAAACGAGGGTTTTTTTTTTCTTCAAAAATTCAAAAAACGATGGGCTATAACCCATGTTTTTTGAAATTTTGAATTTTTTTGAAATCCTCAAAAATGATGAAAAACGGCGTGCTATAGTATGCCGTACGGTAGGGGCTATAGCCCATGTTCAAAAACGATGAAAAACGAGGATAACATTTTATTCAAAAATTCAAAAAACGATGGGCTATAACCCATGTTTTTTTTTTTTTTTTTTTTTTCAAATCCTCAAAAATGATGAAAAACGGCGTGCTATAGTATGCCGTACGGTAGGGGCTATAGCCCATGTTCAAAAACGATGAAACACGAGGATAACATTTTTTTCAAAAATTCAAAAAACGATGGGCTATAACCCATGTTTTTTGAAATTTTGAATTTTTTTCAAATCCTCAAAAATGATGAAAAACGGCGTGCTATAGTATGCCGTACGGTAGGGGCTATAGCCCATGTTCAAAAACGATGAAAAACGAGGATAACATTTTTTTCAAAAATTCAAAAAACGATGGGCTATAACCCATGTTTTTTTTATTTTTTTATTTTTTTTTCAAATCCTCAAAAATGATGAAAAACGGCGTGCTATAGTATGCCGTACGGTAGGGGCTATAGCCCATGTTCAAAAACGATGAAAAACGAGGATAACATTTTTTTCAAAAATTCTAAAAACGATGGGCTATAACCCATGTTTTTTGAAAATTTGATTTTTTTTCAAATCCTCAAAAATGATGAAAAACGGCGTGCTATAGTATGCCGTACGGTAGGGGCTATAGCCCATGTTCAAAAACGATGAAAAACAAGGATAACATTTTTTTCAAAAATTCAAAAAACGATGGGCTATAACCCATGTTTTTTTCTTTTTTTCAAATCCTCAAACATGATGAAAAACGGCGTGCTATAGTATGCCGTACGGTAGGGGCGTATAGCCCATGTTCAAAAACGATGAAAAACGAGGGGTTTTTTTTTCTTCAAAAATTAAAAAAACGATGGGCTATAACCCATGTTTTTTGAAATTTTGAATTTTTTTGAAATCCTCAAAAATGATGAAAAACGGCGTGCTATAGTATGCCGTACGGTAGGGGCTATAGCCCATGTTCAAAAATGATGAAAAACGAGGTTAAAAAAAAATTAAAAAATTAAAAAAACGATGGGCTATAACCCATGTTTTTTAAAAAAATTCAAATTTTTCAAATCCTCAAAAATGATGAAAAACGGCATGCTATAGTATGCCGTACGGTAGGGGCTATAGCCGATGTTCAAAAATGATAAAAAACGAGGTTAAATCTTTTTTTCAAAAATTCAAAAAACGATGGGCTATAACCCATGTTTTTTGAAATTTTGATTTTTTTTCAAATCCTCAAAAATGATGAAAAACGGCGTTCTATAGTATGCCGTACGGTAGGGGCTATAGCCCATGTTCAAAAATGATAAAAAACGAGGATAACATTTTTTTCAAAAATTCAAAAAACGATGGGCTATAACCCATGTTTTTTTTTTTTTTTTTTTTTTTTTTTTAAATCCTCAAAAATTATGAAAAACGGCGTGCTATAGTATGCCGTACGGTAGGGGCTATAGCCCATGTTCAAAAACTATGAAAAACGAGGATAACATTCTTTTCAAAAATTAAAAAAACGATGGGCTATAACCCATGTTTTTTGATTTTTTTTTCAAAAATTCAAAAAACAATGGGCTATAACCCATGTTTTATTTTTTATTTTTTATTTTTTCAAATCCTCAAAAATATGAAAAACGGCGTGCTATAGTATGCCGTACGGTAGGGGCTATAGCCCATGTTCAAAAACGATGAAAAACGAGGATAACATTTTTTTCAAAAATTAAAAAAACGATGGGCTATAACCCATGTTTTTTGATTTTTTTTTTTTTTTTTTTTAATCCTCAAACATGATGAAAAACGGCGTGCTATAGTATGCCGTACGGTAGGGGCTATAGCCCATGTTCAAAAACGATAAAAAACGAGGATTTTTTTTTTTCAAAAATTAAAAAAACGATGGGCTATAAGCCATGTTTTTTGAAATTTTGATTTTTTTTCAAATCCTCAAAAATGATGAAAAACGGCGTGCTATTGTATGCCGTACGGTAGGGGCTATAGCCCATGTTCAAAAACGATGAAAAACGAGGATTTTTTTTTCCAAAAATTCAAAAAACGATGGGCTATAACCCATGTTTTTTGAAATTTTGAATTTTTTTCAAATCCTCAAAAATGTTGAAAAACGGCGTGCTATAGTATGCCGTACGGTAGGGGCTATAGCCCATGTTCAAAAACGATGAAAAACGAGGATAACATTTTTTTCAAAAATTCAAAAAACGATGGGCTATAACCCATGTTTTTTTTTTTTTTTTTTTTTTTTTTCAAATCCTCAAACATGATGAAAAACGGCGTGCTATAGTATGCCGTACGGTAGGGGCTATAGCCCATGTTCAAAAACGATGAAAAACGAGGATAATTTTTTTTTCAAAAATTAAAAAAACAATGGGCTATAACCCATGTTTTATTATTTATTATTTATTTTTTCAAATCCTCAAAAATATGAAAAACGGCGTGCTATAGTATGCCGTACGGTAGGGGCTATAGCCCATGTTCAAAAACGATGAAAAACGAGGATAACATTTTTTTCAAAAATTAAAAAAACGATGGGCTATAACCCATGTTTTTTGTTTTGTTTTTTGTTTTTTTTTAAATCCTCAAACATGAAAACAAAAAACGAAAAATGAAAAACGGCGTGCTATAGTATGCCGTACGGTAGGGGCTATAGCCCATGTTCAAAAACGATAAAAAACGAGGATTATTTTTTTTCAAAAATTCAAAAAACGATGGGCTATAAGCCATGTTTTTTGAAATTTAGATTTTTTTTCAAATCCTCAAAAATGATGAAAAACGGCGTGCTATTGTATGCCGTACGGTAGGGGCTATAGCCCATGTTCAAAAACGATGAAAAACGAGGATTTTTTTTTTCAAAAATTCAAAAAACGATGGGCTATAACCCATGTTTTTTGAAATTTTGAATTTTTTTCAAATCCTCAAAAATGTTGAAAAACGGCGTGCTATAGTATGCCGTACGGTAGGGGCTATAGCCCATGTTCAAAAACGATGAAAAACGAGGATAACATTTTTTTCAAAAATTCAAAAAACGATGGGCTATAACCCATGTTTGTTGAAATTTTGATTTTTTTTCAAATCCTCAAAAATTATGAAAAACGGCGTGCTATAGTATGCCGTACGGTAGGGGCTATAGCCCATGTTCAAAAATGATGAAAAACGAGGTTAAAAAAAAATTAAGAAATTAAAAAAACGATGGGCTATAACCCATGTTTTTTTTTAAATTTCAAATTTTTCAAATCCTCAAAAATGATGAAAAACGGCATGCTATAGTATGCCGTACGGTAGGGGCTATAGCCGATGTTCAAAAATGATAAAAAACGAGGTTAAATCTTTTTTTCAAAAATTCAAAAAACGATGGGCTATAACCCATGTTTTTTGAAATTTTGATTTTTTTTCAAATCCTCAAAAATGATGAAAAACGGCGTTCTATAGTATGCCGTACGGTAGGGGCTATAGCCCATGTTCAAAAATGATAAAAAACGAGGTTAAATCTTTTTTTCAAAAATTCAAAGAACGATGGGCTATAACCCATGTTTTTTTAAATTTTGATTTTTTTTCAAATCCTCAAAAATGATGAAAAACGGCGTTCTATAGTATGCCGTACGGTAGGGGCTATAGCCCATGTTCAAAAATGATGAAAAACGAGGTAATTTATTTTTTCAAAATTTCAAAAAACGATGGGCTATAACCCATGTTTTTTGAAATTTAGATTTTTTTTCAAATCCTCAAAAATGATGAAAAACGGCGTGCTATAGTATGCCGTACAGTAGGGGCTATAGCCCATGTTCAAAAATTATGAAAAACGAGGTTACATTTTTTTTCAAAAATTCAAAAAACGATGGGTTATAACCCATGTTTTTTGAAATTTTGATTTTTTTTCAAATCCTCAAAAATGATGAAAAACGGCGTTCTATAGTATGCCGTACGGTAGGGGCTATAGCCCATGTTCAAAAATGATAAAAAACGAGGTTAAATCTTTTTTTCAAAAATTCAAAAAACGATGGGCTATAACCCATGTTTTTTTTTATTTTGATTTTTTTTCAAATCCTCAAAAATGATGAAAAACGGCGTGCTATACTATGCCGTACAGTAGGGGCTATAGCCCATGTTCAAAAATGATGAAAAACGAGGTTAATTTTTTTTTTCAAAATTTCAAAAAACGATGGGCTATAACCCATGTTTTTTGAATTTTTGATTTTTTTTCAAATCCTCAAAAATTATGAAAAACGGCGTTCTATAGTATGCCGTACGGTAGGGGCTATAGCCGATGTTCAAAAATGATAAAAAACGAGGTTAAATCTTTTTTTCAAAAATTCAAAAAACGATGGGCTATAACCCATGTTTTTTTTTATTTTGATTTTTTTTCAAATCCTCAAAAATTATGAAAAACGGCGTTCTATAGTATGCCGTACGGTAGGGGCTATAGCCCATGTTCAAAAATGATAAAAAACGAGGTTAAATCTTTTTTTCAAAAATTCAAAAAACGATGGGCTATAACCCATGTTTTTTTTAATTTTGAATTTTTTTCAAATCCTCAAAAATGATGAAAAACGGCGTGCTATAGTATGCCGTACGGTAGGGGCTATAGCCGATGTTCAAAAATGATAAAAAACGAGGTTAAATCTTTTTTTCAAAAATTCAAAAAACGATGGGCTATAACCCATGTTTTTTGAAATTTTGATTTTTTTTCAAATCCTCAAAAATGATGAAAAACGGCGTTCTATAGTATGCCGTACGGTAGGGGCTATAGCCCATGTTCAAAAATGATAAAAAACGAGGTTAAATCTTTTTTTCAAAAATTCAAAGAACGATGGGCTATAACCCATGTTTTTTTAAATTTTGATTTTTTTTCAAATCCTCAAAAATGATGAAAAACGGCGTTCTATAGTATGCCGTACGGTAGGGGCTATAGCCCATGTTCAAAAATGATGAAAAACGAGGTAATTTATTTTTTCAAAATTTCAAAAAACGATGGGCTATAACCCATGTTTTTTGAAATTTAGATTTTTTTTCAAATCCTCAAAAATGATGAAAAACGGCGTGCTATAGTATGCCGTACAGTAGGGGCTATAGCCCATGTTCAAAAATTATGAAAAACGAGGTTACATTTTTTTTCAAAAATTCAAAAAACGATGGGTTATAACCCATGTTTTTTGAAATTTTGATTTTTTTTCAAATCCTCAAAAATGATGAAAAACGGCGTTCTATAGTATGCCGTACGGTAGGGGCTATAGCCCATGTTCAAAAATGATAAAAAACGAGGTTAAATCTTTTTTTCAAAAATTCAAAAAACGATGGGCTATAACCCATGTTTTTTTTTATTTTGATTTTTTTTCAAATCCTCAAAAATGATGAAAAACGGCGTGCTATACTATGCCGTACAGTAGGGGCTATAGCCCATGTTCAAAAATGATGAAAAACGAGGTTAATTTTTTTTTTCAAAATTTCAAAAAACGATGGGCTATAACCCATGTTTTTTGAATTTTTGAATTTTTTTCAAATCCTCAAAAATTATGAAAAACGGCGTTCTATAGTATGCCGTACGGTAGGGGCTATAGCCGATGTTCAAAAATGATAAAAAACGAGGTTAAATCTTTTTTTCAAAAATTCAAAAAACGATGGGCTATAACCCATGTTTTTTTTTATTTTGATTTTTTTTCAAATCCTCAAAAATGATGAAAAACGGCGTTCTATAGTATGCCGTACGGTAGGGGCTATAGCCCATGTTCAAAAATGATAAAAAACGAGGTTAAATCTTTTTTTCAAAAATTCAAAAAACGATGGGCTATAACCCATGTTTTTTTTTATTTTGATTTTTTTTCAAATCCTCAAAAATGATGAAAAACGGCGTGCTATACTATGCCGTACAGTAGGGGCTATAGCCCATGTTCAAAAATGATGAAAAACATTGTGCTATAGTATGCCGTACGGTATGGGCTATTAGACGTCTAAAACACGTCTAAAAATAGACGTGTTTTAGACGTCTATTTTTAGATGTTTTAATCCCATTTTTAGACGCTCGTATAATAGCCCATACCGTACGGCATCCTGTAGCACGCCGTTTTTCATCATTTTTGAGGATTTGAAAAAAAAGTGAAACAATCAAAAAATGATGGGCTATAACCCATCGTTTTTATTTTCAATTTTTTTCAAATCCTCAAAAATGATGAAAAACGGCGTGCTATAGTATGCCGTACGGTATGGGCTATTAGACGAGCGTCTAAAAATAGACGTCTAAAACACGTCTATAAATAGACGTGTTTTAGACGTCTATTTTTAGAAGTTTTTTATCCAATTTTTGACCATGGGCTATAGCCCATACCGTATGGCATATTCTAATATTTTAATTTTTTCATATTCTAAAAATCTAAAAACATAGTTTTTCATGATGTTTGAGGATTTGAAAAAAAAAAAAAAAAAAAAAGGGCAATAACCCATCGTTTTTTTTTTTTTTTTTTTTTCAAATCCTCAAAAATGATGAAAAACGACGTGCTACAGGATGCCGTATGATATGGGCTATTATACGAGCGTCTAAAAATGGGATAAAAAACGTCTAAAAATAGACGTCTAAAACACGTCTAAAAATAGACGTGTTTTAGACGTCTATTTTTAGACGTTTTTTATCCCATTTTTAGATGCACGTCTAATAGCCGGCTATTGCTCAGTGGGATGGTCAAAAATGATGAAAAACCTTCAATTATTTTTTTTCAAAAAATCTAAAATACGATGGGCTATTACCCATCGTTCGTTTTTTCTCGATTTTCATCTTTCTCTCGAAACCTCAAAAATCGAGAAAAACGACATGCCTTTTCGTCCGAAACCATGAACTATAGTTGGCATATGTCGTTTTTTCAGGCTATAGTCCATCGTCTCGGAGCGCATGCTATAGCGTGCCATTTTTCACGATTTCAGAGGATTTGAAAAAAAGGTGAAAATATCAGAAAAGCGAGAGGATATAGTCCATCGTCTCGGAGCGCATGCTATAGGGTGCCATTTTTCACGATTTCGGAGGATCTGAAGAAAAGGTGAAAATGTCGGAAAAGCGACAGGCTATATAGTCCATCGTCTCGGAGCGCATGTTATAGGGTGATAAATCATGTAAATACAACAAATTGAGCAGAGCACCGCAGGGAGTTGAACCCCGTTCTGGTAAACCAGGAAGTACCACACCAGTGCCTTTTTTTGTTTTGTTGTAATTTACAGGTCCAAAAGAAATCACATTCATTACATTTCAACAGTAAAGTTATTTCACAATTTACACTGTAGGTAATAATAACAGTATATAAAATAATAAATCACAAAGCTAACGTTGTCAAATTAGCTAAATATTGTTAAACGTACTCTTGCCGATTTCCCATGACAAGATCATTCAAAAATAGGGTGAAATTTTTCACGATTTTGGAGGATTTGAAAAAAAGGTGAAAATCACGGAACAGCGACAGTCCATCGTCTCGGAGCGATGACGGGGAAAAAAGCGATGACATGACGGGGGGAAAAGCGATGACATGACGGGAAAAAAGCGATGACATGACGGGAAAAAGCGATGACGTGGGAAAAAAGCGATGACGGGGAAAAAGCGATGACGGGGAAAAAAGCGATGACGGGAAAAAAGCGATGACATGACGGGAAAAAAGCGATAACGGGAAAAAAGCGATGGCGGGATAAAAGCGATGATGGGAAAAAAGCCATGACGGGGAAAAAAGCGATGACATGACGGGGAAAAAAGCGATGACATGACGGGGAAAAAAGCCATGACGGGGAAAAAGCGATGACGGGAAAAAAGCAATGACGGGAAAAAAGCGATGACGGGAAAAATGCGATGACGGGAAAAAAGCGATGACGGGAAAAAAGCCATGACGGAAAAAAAGCGATGGCGGGGAAAAAGCGATGACGGGAAAAAAGCCATGACGGGGAAAAAAGCCATGACGGGGAAAAAGCGATGGCGGGAAAAAAGCCATGACGGGGAAAAAGCCATGACGGGAAAAAAGCCATGACGGGAAAAAGCCGATGACGGGGAAAAAGCGATGACGGGGAAAAAAGCGATGACATGACGGGAAAAAAGCGATGACGGGAAAAAAGCGATGGCGGGATAAAAGCGATGATGGGAAAAAAGCCATGACGGGGAAGAAAGCGATGACATGACGGGGAAAAAAGCGATGACGGGGAAAAAGCGATGACGGGAAAAAAGCAATGACGGGAAAAAAGCCATGACGGGAAAAATGCGATGACGGGAAAAAAGCGATGACGGGAAAAAAGCCATGACGGAAAAAAAGCGATGGCGGGGAAAAAGCCATGACGGGAAAAAAGCCATGACGGAAAAAAAGCGATGGCGGGAAAAAAGCCATGACGGGGAAAAAAGCCATGACGGGGAAAAAAGCCATGACGGGGAAAAAGCGATGACGGGAAAAATGCCATGACGGGGGAAAATGCGATGACATGACGGGGAAAAAAGCGATCACATGACGGGAAAAAAGCGATGACGGGGAAAAAGCGATGACTGGAAAAATGCGATGACGGGAAAAAAGCGATGACGGGAAAAAAGCGATGACGGGGAAAAAGCGATGACGGGAAAAATGCGATGACGGGAAAAATGCGATGACGGGAAAAAAGCGATGATGGGAAAAAAAAAAAAGCGATGACGGCAAATATGCAGTGGTGGATTTTTTTTGTACTTAATTATTAAAATAATCAATACTGTAAATGTAGAACGACTCTGGTACGAGTAAAAGAATAAAAATGTACTCGCAGTGAGCATGGGCGGCTGTGGCTCAGGAGGTAGAGCGTGTAGTCCAATGATCCCTGGGTCGGCGGTTCGAATCCTGGCTCCTCCTCCTCCTGTCCACATGTCGAAGTGTCCTTGGGCAAGACACTGAACTGAATTGCCTCCAATGAGTCGGTCGGTGTGAGCTCGCCACCGTCGGTGTGTGAATGTGGGAAGTGAGGACAATGGCGTCGACTGTTCGCCGCTTCACCTCCAAACGGAGAAACGGAAAACGGAAAAACGGAAAAACGGAAAACGGAAAACGGAAAACGGAAAACGGAAAACGTAAAACGTAAAACGTATAAACGTAAAAAGGAAAAAAATGTGTAAAACGTAAAACCTAAAACGTAAAACGTAAAAAAAAACGAAAAAAGCGATGAAGGGGAAAAAAGCGATGACGGGAAAAATGCGATGACGGGAAAAATGCGATGACGGGAAAAATGCGATGACGGGGACAAAATGCGATGACGGGAAAAAAGCGATGACGGGAAAAATGCGATGACAGGAAAAAAGCGATGACGGGAAAAAAGCGATGACGGGAAAACGGAGAAACGGAAAAACGGAAAACGGAGAAACGGAAAACGGAAAACGTAAAAACATAAAACGTAAAACCGTAAAACGTAAAAACGTAAAACCGGAAAACGTAAAAACGTAAAAACGTAAAACGTAAAAAAGGAAAACGTAAAATGTAAAACCGGAAAACGTAAAACGTAAAAAAGGAAAACGTAAAAACTAAAACGTAAAACGTATAAACGTAAAAACGTAAAAATGCGATGACGGGAAAAATGCGATGACAGGAAAAAAGCGATGACGGGAAAAAAAGCGATGACGGGGAAAAAAGCGATGACGGGGAAAAAGCGATGACGGGAAAAAAGCGATGACATGACGGGAAAAAGCGATGACGGGAAAAAAGCGATGGCGGGAAAAAAGCCATGACGGGAAAAAAGCCATGACGGGGAAAAAAGCGATGACGGGGAAAAAAGCGATGACATGACGGGGAAAAAAGCGATGACATGACGGGAAAAAAGCGATGACGGGGAAAAAGCGATGACGGGAAAAAAAGCGATGACGGGGAAAAAAGCGATGACGGGAAAAATGCGATGGCGGGAAAAATGCGATGACGGGAAAAATGCGATGACGGGGAAAAAATGCGATGATGGGAAAAAAGCGATGACGGGAAAAATGCGATGACAGGAAAAAAGCGATGACGGGAAAAAAGCGATGACGGGAAAACGGAGAAACGGAAAACGGAAAACGGAAGAACGGAAAACGGAAAACGGAAAAACGTAAAACGTAAAACCGGAAAACGTAAAAACGTCAAAACGTAAAACGTAAAACGTAAAAAACGAAAACGTAAAAACGAAAACGTAAAACGTATAAACGTAAAAAGGAAAAAAAGCGTAAAACGTAAAAAAAAAATTAAAACGTAAAAACGTAAAACGTAAAACCTAAAAACGTAAAAAAGGAAAACGTAAAAACGTAAAACGGAAAACGTAAAAACGTAAAACATAAAACGTAAAAACGTAAAACGTAAAACGTAAAAACGTAAAACGTAAAAACGGAAAACGTAAAACGCAAAAACCGGAAACCGGAAAAACGGAAAATGGAAAAACGTAAAACGTAAAACGTAAAAACTTAAAAACTTAAAACGTATAAACGTAAAAAGGAAAAACGTAAAAACGTAAAACGTAAAACGTAAAAACTTAAAAACTTAAAAACGTAAAAACGTAAACCGGAAAACCGGAAAACGTAAAAACGTAAAACGTAAAACGTAAAAAACTTAAAAACGTAAAAACATAAAACGTAAAAACGTAAAATGTAAAAACGTCAAAACGTTAAAAAAAATGTAAAACGTAAAAATACGTAAAACGTAAAAACTTAAAAACGTAAAATGTAAAAACGGAAAAAGGAAAAACGTAAAACGTAAAACCGGAAAAAGGAAAAAGGAAAAAGGAAACATTAACGTAAAAACGTAAAAAAGGTAAAAACGTAAAAACGTAAAACCGGAAACCGGAAAAACGTAAAAAACGTAAAACGTAAAAACGTAAAAACGTAAAACGTAAAACCGTAAAACGTAAAACGTAAAACGTGAAAACGTAAAACGTAAAACGTAAAAACGTAAAACGTAAAAACATTTCAAAGATTCCTTTTCAGCCAAAGTAAAAAGTTCCAGCATGTGTGCCCACCATAGAGTTATAAAACTATAGAGATGACACCCGAGTTCTCCTCCCATCCACTTGCATTGAGTTGCTCAAAAGCGCATGAGGCGGATTTACTCCTCCTTCCTGGTAGGAACAGAGTGCATTCTGGGATTGATTGGTTACAAACACATGAACGCGCGACCGGCACATGAACTAGCATCGTGCGTGTGTGCGTGTGCGTGCTACTCGTGGTGAACGCGCATCGCTATGTAGGCAGCAGGCTCGTCTTACCTGACACTGCCAGCTGGGGGCGGTATTGGGTAGCAAGCTTTTTTAATATGGTTATTATTAGGCTCGTCTGCCCTCCAGTGTAAAACTGTTTTGCGATCATTTTTCGGAAAGGAAATATAAAACCATAGCGGTTTTATTAGCATTTTGAATAGATTAAGAACATGGATGTATCTGATGTAAATTAATTCGTTATTTTTATACACCTATGAACTGTTTACACACCATATAATATTAATGCAATATAAACTGAAGTTCATTCCAACTTGTGTGTTATTGTGTGGTGGCTGCAGTTGAATATTTGCTTTTAAAGGGACTTTATACTTTTGCTAATTCACATTTAGAAGAAAGTGAAAATATAGGCTACATACATTTTACAAATACACTTCCCAATGACAATGTAGGACAACAAGCTCTGAAGAGGAACACTTCAAGCCTGCATGGCAAATGCAAGGTCACAGCACCACTCTAAACTATTAAATAATAATGCTACCGATCTCTAATAAAATGCCAAAATACAATAAATGATGGGTTCTTTTTCATAGCACTTGTAGCACTATGAAAGAAAATATAATAAATATTAAATATGTGTAAAATGTATTACAAAATGTATTACAAACTATATATTTATATAACAAAATAATATTTAAAGTGTGAAACAAACAAATGAGAAACAATAACTTTTTTCTTATTCCCCCCCCCCCCCCCCCCTGGAACAAATATTATAGGTTAATTATATAACCTATTAACATGTTCTATAGCTAGAACATATTAAGTACTTCTCAGTACTTCATAGGGGCACACTAGTCCATTAGGTCAAATTATGTCTAAAAAGTTACAGCCAATATACTACAGCCAGGTACAGTGATTTTCCTCAAGTGTGACCTAATACATTCTTCCTTCTGTAGGGGAAACAACACTTTTCAAAAAAATACCATCAGTGCTATACTATTTGGTATTGCATACATTTGACCAAGTAGAGACAGAGATAGAGATATACTTTATTAGTCTCCCGAGGAAGATATTTGTCTTAGAACAAAGAACAAACAACAAACAGTGCAGTGACAGTGCAGCGCCAAAATATAAGTAGAAGCAGTCACATCCGACGTGAGGCTTGGAGAGAACAAAGAGACCATGGGTTGGTATGGCTGGGGTAGAAGAGAAAGAAACAAAAAAGGTGGTTGGAGTAGGTTACAGGCAGGTAGGATAGGGGAGGTAAAGGGAGGAAGAACAATAATTAACAAGGCCAGAATATGAATGAACAGTGGGATGAGTACAGTGTATTTGTATTTATTAATTTAATCCTCACACAAAGAAATATTCCCTGACCACTTTCTGGGCTTGTTTTATTCAAAAACAAACAAAAAAAACTCTAGTCTCCAAAGCTATGATGTAGTGTAGGTAAAGTTGCCAATTATGCTTGGAGCCCTGGACAAGTAGTCAAAAATCAACTAGCAAGTTTAAGAGGCAACTTCACCTAATCTAGATTGTAGCTTTAAGGGACTGAACAATACTGTTTAAAAATATATCATTTCCCAAAAGCGAAAAATGAACTCCATCACGCAGAAAGAGGTCAGGGCGGTCAAACTTTATGTCAGGGTGAGCCACAAAGCTCCCTCCAAAACCTCTAACAAAAGCACTGATCTCATAGTTCACCCATTTTCTGGCCTTGTTAATTGCCCCCGGATTTGCAGCACCCCACTGGCGTCGCTGGGTGATCTGTGAGAACACAATGTCCATGTTTGGGAACTGCTGGTGGAGGTGCTGCAGGTCCCTCTTCATCATTGTGGCCAGTTCGATGCTCTTTACCTTTCCCAGGTCGTTGCTGCCACAATGAATCAGAAGGACATCCGGGGGTGTCCTTCCTCTCTGAAGGGATTGTTGGAAGTAGGGGAGGAATTTGATCCATCTCAGTCCACCCCAGCCATACCACTGGACCTGGGCATCCAGTCCCAGATTCGTACCCATGGTCTGCTGGGCTCTCTCCTTCCCACGCCGGATGTAACTGCTCCCCATAATCCACATCGTCTTCTCTGTGGATTACAAAATAACAATTTCAATTATTTTACATTGTTTATTATTATAACAACACAGTAAGTAATAATACCATTTTGTGTCAGGAGGTGGCATTATGCCAAGATATCAATTAAGTTGTTTATGTAGCAGTGGTTCTCAAATGATTATTTTTGCTCAGGTCACATACTGAAAATATAATTTTCAGCTAAGACACACCTACATTACATTATTCCTTTATAGAACCTTACATTTATGTCATATTTCCCCCTAAGATACAGTATGTCACTAGCATAAATGAGAATATAGGCTTATTATGTTTGAGGGGCGCTATCTATGTCCAGCTTTTTAGTGTGTGTCCACAAACCTTGTCCTACACAAACATTAAATTCACATTGACAATGAATGGACAATTTTACGCCACCTAGTGTAGGTGAGGATGCAAATGCTGATTGGCCGGTATGAGATGATGTATGATGACGTATGATGATAAGAGTGCCCCTCACTTCCCACGGGTGTGTGTTAAAATAAATACAAATAAGCTACATTCTGCATTGTGTTCGGGTAGGACAAGCTCTCACCGTTGGCCATCATTGGGAACTGAAGCATCTGGCGGGGCCCTGGCTGACTGTCTGGTCTGAGTGGGGTGGCGTTGGGACCCATTCGGGCCTGCATGGCACTAGGGTTGGGTGACGATACGAATACATCGTCAATCGCGAATATACGAATCCAATCGCCGAATATTTTTATTAGGCGATTTTTCGGGACGATTTAGCCCAATTAACCTGTAAAGTGAATGTGAATCAATTTGGGCCAGCAAGCGGCCGGGTGGAAATCCTCGCCTCCCGTTATAACGGTATGCTCCCACAGTCCCCGCACTCAGCAGTCAGAAGCATCGGGGAACGGCACTTACGGCAGCCGCCTGCCAGAGTAAAGGCTGGGAGCCGAGGGAGGCTGTAGCCTACATGTTGTTTTAGCTCCGGAGTCCAGACCCATGCAGTTTAATAATATACAGTCACAACAGAATGCACACTGCTGTCTCGTGTCTCATCACAATCCCAATGCTCCACCCGTGAAGTCGGGGCGAAAAAAAAAAAAAACAGGCTGCTAGTGTTAGTATAGGCTTATGGGAGGCATACTATCATCCGACAGAGCATTGCTCCGAAGGAGCAATGCTCCGAGGTGCGCTGCGGGTCGGGAGAGGGTTGCGGTTAGGTTTAGGTGTCTGCCCCGGGGGAGGTTAGGGTTAGGGTGAGGGAGGAGGTAGGTTGTCGTTCGGACCAATGCTCCGTCGGATGAAAGGCATGCACTCTAGGCTTATAGCTTAGCGTTAGCTTAGCGTGTAGCTACTGATTCAACACACTGAACTTCATCTCCGCCTGTAATCCAAGTTATTTTTTTATTGACAACGTGAACAAACCCCGACACCAGCGCTGCAAAAATAGACAGATCTACAAGCTCTCAACGTGTAGCGAACGGTGCTGCAGAAACAGGCAGGACGCTGCGCCTTGAGAGCCTGTGGATCAGCAGCAGCATGTGGGCGCCCCTCTGAGCCTCAGACGCCGGTGCGGGGAGGCAAGACTTCTCCACTGTATAGGCTCGGGGATCATTCGTTAGCTTAGCGCTTAGCTTAGCGTGTAGCCCCTACTGGTGCAACCCACTGATTGAACTTCATCTCCGGCTGTAATCTAAGTTATTTTTATTGACAACGTGAACAAACCCCGACACCAGCGCTGCAAAAATAGACAGATCTACAAGCTCTCAACGCGTAGCGAACGGCACTGCAAACAGGCAGGACGCGATGCCTTGAGAGCCTGTGGAACAGCCCGGCCGCAGCCCGGCTCCGCTGCTCCGCTCCGAGCCTCCGATGGACCGGTGCGGGGAGGCAAGGGAGCAAGTTACCCTGGCTGCGCAGCAGAAACAGACTGATCTACAAGTTCTCAATGCCTAGCGAACGGAGCGGCAAAAACAGGCAGGACGCGGCGCCTTGAGAGCTTGTAGATCTGGCTTTTTTGCGACCTGCAGTGAGCTGTTCTCACTTTACTTGTATGACACGAATACATCGTCAATCGCCGATTTTTGGTCAGACGATTGGCGATTGAAAAAAATTGGCATATCGCCCAACCTTACATGGCACCCTGCTGCCCGGGGCCAGAAGCCCCAGGAGGAGCAGACCCAACCCAGCTCTCCTGCTGCTGCTGCATCCCTGGCCCATGACCATTGAGTCCTACATGGAAGAAACACAAAGCCACAGCTGACAGTAAGGAACACAGCAGATGCCAGATGAACTACAGATGCAGTATTGGTCTGAGACATCCACAATATAGATCTAGAGGTGACATAGTTCTGCTCCAATGTGGTTGCCCCTACATTTTCTGTTCAAGGAAGTGAGTCACTCTCTGCCAGCTGTGACCAGAGAGAGATAGATAGATATAAGCCACATAATTAAATCAAACATAGGCTACTGTAAAAGAGGCTTTACACTAAATGTCTATGCCATAAAGTGGGTTGGCCTGTGGTTTCTCTTTCTCCATTGCCGTGGTTGGAATGGTATCAGGTACTGTCGCCCCTAAACCATCTCGCCGCTCGTTTTTCTGGGGAAATACGCATATAAAGTTTCTGCCGACCTCAAGCCGACCACTCGGTCCCATGGTTCTTCTATTCTTTATTTTGTGTTAATGAGAATAAGGTTAGAAATAAGTTAAGGCTGTAATATGCCTTGTGTATTCTGTATATCAGTTCTTTCTATATATCAGCAAAGTGCAGATTTTATGTTACGACATTGAGAGTTGTTTCTAAAATAAGTTGGAATTGATAGAGCTAGACAGCAATAAATATAACTAACTTTGCTGTAACATAAAATTATATAAAGATTCACCCGTCTTTAAATGATCATTTGTCTTAATGCAGCCAGTTGCTTTCCGAAGGTCTACTCTATGTACACAAAGTTAACCATACGGGTCCATTTGTAACTATGCTCTCAGAGAGTTATGGAGGTCCTTGACATGTAAACATTTGAGAATCACTGATTTCTAGACGTGTGGCAAGTACAACACGCAGGCCATCTCCACCCACCTGAGAATAACTATAGAGTTGACATTTAACATTAACACCAGTGTCCACTGTCCACTGTCCATATTCGGGGACGGGGACATTTGTCCCAAATAGCTGAACTACAATGAGCTTGTAGATCAGCTATCTTTTAATTATTCTGCAGCACCCCTGGACTTGTGTCACAGTACCTTTGAGAAATCCTGAATTAAAGACTTACTTTCTCGAGGTCTTTCCTCTGTTTCAGTGGATGATGCCTGTAAATCCTGCATCATTGGATTTCTAGAATGGAGAATTCCAGAAGGAAAAGCATTTGTTTAAAATACGTTCTGCTATTTTCAGCACCCAGAACACAACACACTATTAATTAAAAATAACAGATCACCGTAGTAAACCTGTCCAAATAGACTCCTCCTAACTGCAATTTATGGAGCTCTCTACATGCAACATCAGGTCAGGTCCATATCAGCCTAAATCTGCCTAAAGAGATTGTGGTGCATCTCTAGATTATAGTCAGTAGTAGATAGTAATGATTGTACAGTAGTAGTAGTAGTAGTACAGTAGGCTACTTTTGTGTGTGTGTGTGTGTGTGTGTGTGTGTGTGTGTGTGTGTGTGTGTGTGTGTGCACAAGAGCTAAATTTGACCAGGAAGAGAGTACACTTTGAATCTAGCCCATAGTTATTATTATTATATATTATGTATATATAGATATATAACTCTATGATCTAGCCCCTCTCGGAACGGGCCCTGGGTCAGCCCAATCCGAACCGGGCTGACTGGGTCTCAAAAATGTCAGAAACTTCAGTACCATTGGGTTCTGCTTGTGGGGCTAACTTTGAATCTAGCAGTAGACTAAAGCTGAGTCCTTATAGTTTGTCTGTCCTGTACTGTCCAAATCGAACTTTGTAATTCTTACTCTTACAATCTGCAAAGTTAGCATTCCTGGCCAAATGCATATTATAATACAACGTCTTCAATGAATCAATGGCTGTCAAATAGCCTTGTTTGTTAACCATGCATCCATGCAAACAACCACAACTTTTTTGTTTTTGTGCATTTTTTAATGTAGCTAAGCCTGCAACATCATTTACCGTTCAAATAATAAAATCTGATTTTACAAACCTTTGTCAGCTTTGTGTATACAAATCGCGATCTGCAAGCTGCAGCTGCAGCTTCTCGAAATCGGAGGCTCAGAGCTAGCCTGTCAGTGAAGATATTAGAGTGTCGTGAAGATCCGTATTCCTTCTGCTGAAAATGCAGCTGCCAATCCCGGCCAATCCCGACCAAAGTTGACGCATCTTTACATGAATTACACATGTGGGCATTGTGGGGGAAGGGCGATCCATACACGGCCGGGCGTGGCAGTTTTGTAGTTGAGCGGGGATTTAGAGCGGGGGAGACATTTTAATTTCTGGTGTTGTACACTTTGCTTTAACAAGATGCCTAACTGTACTTTGTCCAATTGTTCCACTAGGAGTCGCACACGAGGTCCCCTCGGTCAGCCAGGAAGACCGGGGGTTTCTTACCACAGGTATGTTATTTTGTGCATATTTTAAAGCCTATACAGGCACAATAATCATCAATCAATTGTATTAAGACAAATAATTCGTGGCTGCTCTCTCGTTCCATTTGACACAAACGATTTCACAGTAGTGTGATAATGACATAGCTAATATGATGCAATGCATTTAGCCATTTAAGTTATTTATAACTCTGCTTCTGCTGTGATTTCGTATCATAATATGATCAATATCACTACTTCTCCTTCCCTATTCTCTAATAATCTTCCATTCTTGCAAGTTGCTGCATGTATGGTTCTTATACATAACATTTCCAGAATTTAAATGCTAGGATTAATAGGCTACATGAGGAACTGTGTGGGAAGCCGTTTAGGCCAGAAATGCATAGTCAGTTTGCACATGCATACTTCAATTGCACATATCGACACTTGCACATACATGCATTTTAGCTTTTACCTTATGTTGACTCAAATGATGGCTATAATATCACAATTGACTCACTTGGCCACTTTTCTGCACTTGAAATTGTGGGGTACAATCTTAGTATATAGCCTATTGATATAGTAGGCCTATGCTATTTATATTTATACTCTAAGCCCTAAGGCTACAATAGCCTAGGCCAAACATTGGATGCATATTGTTTTTGATGTATTAATCAACAGTACCAGTAGCTTTTGGTGTACTTTTATCAACCAATTTATGAAACTAAATTGATTTGACATAAAAAATGAATGAATTAAAGGTTAGCTGCTGCTGCTTACTAATCAATTCCACTCCCAGCCAGAGCATGAGGGGATTTTGTGTGTGAATTCAGCACTGGTGTAGGCTACATTAACTCCTCCTTCTGCACAATGTACTTTAGTTTCAAATTGTAGTACTTAAAAAAAATAATAATAATAATAATAAAATAACACTCATCTTTTACTTCTTTAATGACAACCTAAAACATGCAGTAAATATATAGCATATTTGTATTATCTGTCTTCACAGCTTTCCACGTGATGAAGACAGACTCCATCGTTGGATCCAGTACGTTGGGCGCCAGGGATGGACACCAACTCCTTACACCAGGCTGTGTTCCCTACACTTCGAAGAATGTTGTTTTGAGTCCAATCCATTCAGCGTTCGGAGGCGCCTCACCAATGATGCTGTTCCCACCGTAGAGTATTCTAAGGTTCCCACGGTAGGTGAGAGGTTTGTATGTGCTTTTGTATGTGCTGTTGATGATGGGGTAGGCTTACATGTAGATGTCTCCGATAATCTTGAGAGTGACATGGAAAGCCATGTTAACACACATGACAGCATTTTCCTGCCTCAAAATGACACAGCTGAGGAGGTTTCTGAGCACATAGAGCACAATTACTGTTCTTCATGTGTAAAAGGCATGCATGCTGAGCACAAGTACAGTTCTTCATCCGTAAAAGGCATGCATGCTGAACACACTTACCAATTGTATGACTCTCCCAGAAAACTCAAGCGTAAATTGAAACAAGCAGGGGTAAAACTGGATGAGTACATAAAGAGGTTGAAATTGGAAAAACAGAAGACCCAAAGGCTTCAAAAACGATTACTCAGCTTGTCAGAGGTCATCGCTGAGCTGAAGCAGAAAATGCTAATTTCTACAGGTTGTGCAGACATGTTGGAGACCCAGTACGGTGGAGTGACAAGGGAAATCCTTCAGAGAATGAAGCAAGGGAATAAATCTAAAGTGTCAGAAGAATTAAAATCATTTGCCATGACGCTCCAATTCTACTCTTGCAAAGCTTATGAGTATGTGCGTCAGAGCTTTGACCTTGCTTTGCCCTCCCCTGACACTATCCGGAGATGGTACTCCAACATCTCTGCAGAGCCTGGATTCACAACACCTGCCTTTAATGCTCTAGAGTCTCATGTGAAAGACAGGAAAGAGGAAGGCAAAGAAACCTTGTGTGCGCTAATGATGGACGAAATGGCCATTAGAAAGCATGTGCAATATGTTTCTGGAAAGTTTCATGGCTATGTGGACCTTGGCTGTGGCAATGTGGATGACTCATTACCAGAAGCCAAAGACGCCTTGGTCTTCATGGTTGTTGCCATCGATGCATCTTGGAAAATTCCAGTGGCATATTTCCTTGTCAATGGATTGACTGGTGCAGAGCGTGCCAGCCTCGTCACCGAATGCCTTCTCAGACTCCGTAAAATTGGAGTCCGCACAGTCTCCTTGACATGTGATGGTCCATCATGCCATTTTGCCATGCTGAAAGCCCTTGGTGCTGATCTTAATGTTCAAACCATGCGTCCAACATTTCCACATCCTGAGGAACAACAACAGGTAGACGAAGAGAAAAGGCAGGTGCATGTGATTTTGGATGTGTGTCACATGTTGAAGCTGCTCAGGAATTCACTGGCAGATATGGGTGAATTGCAAAGTCCAACAGGTAAGATCAAATGGCAATACATTGCAGAGTTAGTCAAACTGCAAGATAATGAAGGGCTGCGCCTTGGAAACAAGGTGAAACAGGCGCACGTGCAGTGGGAAAGGCAAAAGATGAAGGTAAAACTAGCAGCTCAGGTTTTCAGTAAGAGTGTGGCTGATGCTCTGGAGTGCTGCAACGTACACCTCAAGCTACCAGAGTTCAGAGGATGTGAGGCAACTGTCGACTTCCTGAGAACCATTGATTCCGCTTTTGATGTTCTCAACAGTAGGAACCCCTGGGAAAGGGACACAAAGCACCAATGAGGACATCCAACAAGGAGAGTGCAGTAGGAATCCTGCTAAAAGTGGAAAAAATGCTCCTGGAACTCAAAGACAACAAAGGCAAATTGTTGCATTCTGGGAGAAGAAAGACTTGTGTAATTGGCTTCGTGGCTAGTTCCATAAGCATAAGAAACATCTTCCATGAGCTGGTGGAGAAGCCCAATGCCCAATGCCGTTACCTCCTCACATACAAGCTCAGTCAAGATCACCTTGAGCTTTTCTTCTCTTCAGTCCGAGCTCGTGGTGGATTTAACAACAATCCAACTGCTCAACAGTTCACAGCTGCATACAAACGTCTTCTGGTTAAGCAACAGGTGAAGGCAACAGGTAATTGTCTCCTACTCGACAATACCAGCATCTTGGCAGTGACAGCTGCATCGGCACCTGTTGAGGAGGAGGAGCTTGACCACGATTACATGGAGGCGACACCTGCGTCAGTTAACATCGCACGTAGGTTTGACCTGGAACCAGCTGTTGAGTCTGAGGAGCTTGAACACGCTTACATTGCAAATGTCGATAATCTCTCTCTGTTCAAGAATGCAGCAATTGCCTACATTGCTGGATATGTGGTGAAGAAAATCAAGGAGAAGCATAAGTGTTTTACCTGCAATGATGCTCTGACATCTACTACCACTGTACATCCCTTGGTCATGTTGAAGGATCGCGGAGGTTTGCAGAAACCATCACCGGGAATAGTTACTGTGTGCAAGGAAGCAGAGCGTTGTTTTCAACGGATTTTGTTTACAACATCTGGTAAGCTTCCCAAGGGACCAGGCACAACAGCAGAGATTGTCCATCAAGTACTGAAACGCAGTGCTGGTGAGACATGGTTCCCGGGGCTGCTAAATCACATGTTCGAAACAACCGTTGAAGACAACCATGTGCATAGCTTGGTGAAAATGGCAGCCTCCTTGTACTGCAAAATTAGGATGCACCATTTGGCAAAACGGGAAACAGAAAAGATAGCAAAAGCACCCATTAGACAGAAACTCACCAACATTATTCAACAAAGTGGCCAGTAGCTATAGTACCGGTACTGAGAGGTTTGCTCAAGTAGAAAAGTAATTCCCTGAGTTAGATTTGTCGTGTATGACCTATTGTATTCCCCCTACAATATGTATGTACCTATGTGTTTTTTATGTATGATTTTATGTTTGTTTACAGTATATATTATTTATTTATGTTTGCTCTTTGATTTCTTTTGACCTGTACAGCACTTTGGTTGACCTGGTCATGTTAAACATGTTATATCAATAAGATTGATTTGATTTCAGTTGAGTTTTGTATTTATTTTTGTATTTTATGTTTTCTAGTGTCTGTTTACATGTTATATATTATTTATTTATGTTTGCTCTTTGATTTCTTTTGACCTGTATAGCACTTTGGTTGACCTGGTCATGTTACACATACTATATCAATAAAATCGATTTGATTTCAGTTGAGTTTTGTATTCATTTATGTATCCTGTGTATGTATTTATGTATTTGTATATACAATCTACAATGACATAAATACAGTATAGTATCTGTGTCATTTATCTGTTTGTGTCCCGTATAATTTATTACCTATCACTTGAGCAACCGTACACTCAATGTCAAACCTCCCTCCTGATATGCCAAAATCATTCAACAAATATTGCCTGCCTGTAAAATGACATTAAGACAATGTTCATTGTAAACCTTGGAGCAATCTTGGCGGTGCACAAGTGTTTAATGAACATCTGACTAATGTCCAATACCAAACAACTGCATTCACGTTTAATGAACACTCCAAAATCTGTCTAAATTCTAAAACATGTAGGCTACATTGGTTTATCGGAGACATCTGCATCAATGTTTTATGGGAACTTTGCACATAGTTGTCTATTGTATTGTTTTTCATGCTGTCTCGACCGCTCCTCCCCCCCCTCATTGTTTTCCCCCCCCGCCCCCGCTGTCAGGTTAAATTGCTGCTGCCCCACCTGTAGAGCACAGTAGAGGTATCCTGTGCCTACTGGCGTGCGTTGCCCAGCTTTAGATAGCTATACACAGCCACCCCACCCCACCCCCTGCTGTCAGGTCCATTGCTGCTGCCCCACCAGTAGAGGTATCCTGTGCCTACTGGCGTGCGTTGCCCAGCTTTAGATAGCTATACACAGCCACCCCACCCCACCCCCTGCTGTCAGGTCCATTGCTGCTGCCCCACCAGTAGAGGTATCCTGTGCCTACTGGCGTGCGTTGCCCAGCTTTAGATAGCTATGCACAGCCACCCCACCCCCTGCTGTCAGGTCCATTGCTGCTGCCCCACCAGTAGAGGTATCCTGTGCCTACTGGCGTGCGTTGCCCAGCTTTAGATAGCTATGCACAGCCACCCCACCCCCTGCTGTCAGGTCCATTGCTGCTGCCCCACCAGTAGAGGTATCCTGTGCCTACTGGCGTGCGTTGCCCAGCTTTAGATAGCTATGCACAGCCACCCCACCCCCTGCTGTCAGGTCCATTGCTGCTGCCCCACCAGTAGAGGTATCCTGTGCCTACTGGCGTGCGTTGCCCAGCTTTAGATAGCTATGCACAGCCACCCCACCCCCTGCTGTCAGGTCCATTGCTGCTGCCCCACCAGTAGAGGTATCCTGTGCCTACTGGCGTGCGTTGCCCAGCTTTAGATAGCTATGCACAGCCACCCCACCCCCTGCTGTCAGGTCCATTGCTGCTGCCCCACCAGTAGAGGTATCCTGTGCCTACTGGCGTGCGTTGCCCAGCTTTAGATAGCTATGCACAGCCACCCCACCCCCTGCTGTCAGGTCCATTGCTGCTGCCCCACCAGTAGAGGTATCCTGTGCCTACTGGCGTGCGTTGCCCAGCTTTAGATAGCTATGCACAGCCACCCCACCCCCTGCTGTCAGGTCCATTGCTGCTGCCCCACCAGTAGAGGTATCCTGTGCCTACTGGCGTGCGTTGCCCAGCTTTAGATAGCTATGCACAGCCACCCCACCCCCTGCTGTCAGGTCCATTGCTGCTGCCCCACCAGTAGAGGTATCCTGTGCCTACTGGCGTGCGTTGCCCAGCTTTAGATAGCTATGCACAGCCACCCCACCCCCTGCTGTCAGGTCCATTGCTGCTGCCCCACCAGTAGAGGTATCCTGTGCCTACTGGCGTGCGTTGCCCAGCTTTAGATAGCTATGCACAGCCACCCCACCCCCTGCTGTCAGGTCCATTGCTGCTGCCCCACCAGTAGAGGTATCCTGTGCCTACTGGCGTGCGTTGCCCAGCTTTAGATAGCTATGCACAGCCACCCCACCCCCTGCTGTCAGGTCCATTGCTGCTGCCCCACCAGTAGAGGTATCCTGTGCCTACTGGCGTGCGTTGCCCAGCTTTAGATAGCTATGCACAGCCACCCCACCCCCTGCTGTCAGGTCCATTGCTGCTGCCCCACCAGTAGAGGCATTCTGTGCCTACTGGCGTGCGTTGCCCAGCTTTATCCGTCCCCTACCTACCCCCTTTGTGTCTGTCCTGTCCCCACTCTCGGCCTGCACCTTGTCGTGGTGAGTGGGCTTCACACTAAGCCAGGCCATTTAAGCAACAATACAGTGTGATCAGAAAACCACTATACCAATGTCATGGTATTGCATGACTTCTTTTTGTGATAAATAATGTGTCTGATTTTATTCGTGAAATATTTAGTATAACTAGAACTGCACTTGAGTGCCTACTTGCATGTTGAATGCCTATATATGTATATGTAATTTGTAAGTTGATGAGTAGTACACTGTGGTTACTTGGGTTGTTTTATGCATATGCCGTAGCTGCATGATTTGCTTTACAGAGCAATGGAGAAAGAAAGAAAAGAAAGCAAAGAAAAGCAAATCATAAATACATGTATGTAATCTCATTACATACATGTAGATATTACGTCACCATCGAGAGCCAGTTATACCCTGGCATTGGTACATATCTTCATTATGTCACTCTCAAAACATGCATTGGAGGGGCTATAGCACCCCTCAAAAACACACTTTAACTCGCTTCAAGAGATTAAGCCAAAATACTGTGTCTGGGATTTTTTGGTATTTTCAAGGGGTGCCAGCCCCTCCTATGCCCAGCTTTGTGTTTGTGTGTACCACATAGTGATGATTTCATTGACTGAGCACGGAATGTGATGTATGATGATAAGAGTGCCCCTCACTTCAATATATATTCTATCCAATGGATAATTGGATAATTCTATCCAGAATAGAGCCATACTGTGTTTTCTTGGTGTACATGCATTTGCCCCTTCTCTTGCAATCCAGGAAGATATGGGTTGGGAACGGATGGAGACTAGGCAAAAGGGAGAAGTGATCCGCTTGTGGAACCGTCACATTAATCTGCCAGAAGATAGGTTAACAAAAAATGTATTGAATTGGGATAAGTCACACAATGCTCCCTGAATAAAGGCGATCTGTCTTACATCTTTCAGAATATGCTTTGTGGTAATATCAATAGGTTGAACAATTTTGTAATTACAAAGATAAATGGTCACACACACACACTATATATATATATATATATATATGTATATATATATATATATATATATATATATATATATATATATATATATATATATATATATATATATATAGCGCAGTTAACCTTCTCCATGGACGAGGTTTGGTCTTGCTGCTGTGTTATGATTACTTCATCTTCTGGTTTAAGCTGGACACCTGTGACCTTCATGCTAAAATTAAAATGACAGGGAGACAATCTTACCACAACATGCAGCCTACTCAATCTGTTAAGACATCAATTTATTGTTTTATTCTCATTCTGTTCTCATTGGATATCAGATGTCAAACCTATGCGTCTTCATGATCCTTTTTGTGCTTATTTGAATCTGCAGGAATCACATGGACTATAGAAAATAATGTGTTTTGTCTTTTAGGTAATTTAATTCTGGTAATAATAGAAATATTCTGAAATATATAACATAATCTAATCTGGTGAACATCTAGTACAAGTGCCTAATGAAATATATCGATTATCATTCTAAACAAACATTAAAGTCCATAGACTTGACTGACTTGTCTGCCATATGGCGCAATCTTCAAAAGTACAAGCTCACAGCATGTGAGCTTTCCATTTTCTTTAGCTATTTAATGTAAAACAAAGTGGTTAATGAAATATATCATATAGCATATGGTGTCATGTTCCTGAACCAGGTTTTAACAATTCACCTCTGAATGTTAAATGGGGATTGCAAAAAAAATCAGATTCCATGTGACTTGTATGTGACCTGTCTGCATTTAGACTTATTTAAACAAATCAGATTCCAATCTTGATGTGGCACAGATATATCTGATGCAGGCTAGATTTGGCTGTCAGTGTAAATGTTGCCTAAGGGAAATGTGTTCTGCACTGACCTCCCCCCTAGTGTCCAAGTTCACTTATTCACCCAAGGAAGATATTTAGTTAAAAAGGTTTAAAAGATCCCATCAGAAAGGAGTACCTTGGATGTACAGTATTCCAGTCCCACTGTTGTTTATCCAGTGTGATTAATAGATTATTTTAAAAGTCATTGCAATTTGATCTGTGACTTTTGCAGAACCAGATGTTTTAATTCAGAGGTTGGTTTAAAATTAAAGCATCAATACGAATCTGGGTTATTATTGTGGTTATCTTAGCACTTCATCATGGATTCCTTGGGTGAAATTCCCAGTTTTACACTTCACATGTGACATAGATAAATTCTTCATTGATCTCCACCTTTTCTTAAATGCACTTTGTCCAAACAGAATAAATGTCATTTACACACTTAACCATAATTTTATTTTAATTGGGAAATTGATCATTTTCAGTGTTATGGAATAATTTAACCATTGATTTTAGACTGTAAAGAGACGCCACTGCACAGAGCTCCACGACCACCAGTCAATCAATCAACGTCCTCTGCCCAGGGATGGAGGCTTGAAGACGGGGTAGATGGAGAGACATAAGCCTAGCAGAAAATTACTTTCGCCTACTTGTAGGTTATCAAACCATGCATTTATATCGGTAAATAATCATGTCGATGCTAAATCAACATTAACATTTCATGTACTACAGCTGCTATTTAAAAAAAAGTTTTTTTAATTCGGACTCGGGAGTTCTACAGAAGCCTATGGTAAGTGAATGGGAAGTCAAAATGACACAAGCGATCTTTATAATCTTAATACTTGTATTGGTCACAAACCAACTATTTTACAAGAACAATATTGATGTAACTAGAGATTAGACAAATTAGCTATATTTTATATACACAGAATAATAAGTAATGAGCAAAAGTCCTGATGCGACATTTCCTGGTTTTAATGCGGTCGGTCCGTCAGCGCTCTCCGCTCTGGAGCAGAGCAGAGCTCAGAGCTGCCTGAAACTTTCTGGAGTGGGCGGAGCCTAGTGCGCGTTCATGTGTTTGGGGCCAGACCTTACCAAACTGCAATACCTTCTTTCGGCCACTATGTCCATTTCGCCTCAAGATTTCCTCTGGGTGCCTTCTCTATAATAATAATAACTCTATGGTGCCCACAGTAAGCTGAATTATAAAAAGTGTGAATGGAGTTTCTAGGTGAAAGTGATTTTTTGACTTCAAGGTCGTTTTCTTTACCAACTGCACCATCACTACCTTAGCCTGACTGAGTGAGATTCCCATGCATTTTCATCTTAGTATTTTATCCTGCAGCATGGATTAGTTGTAACCCACCACACACATGAACCCTGCTCTAAAAATATATAAATTCCTAGGTTAAAATATGCAACTTTATAATATAATGGATGATTTGCAAGGAAGACATTGGTACGTTGTCAAATAGCCATTTGTATTTATTTTTCTAAGCATTTGTGTGGCAACAAGCTTTTTTTGTTTGTTTTTCATAAGGCTCACCAGATCAAACTACTGAGTTATCTATGGAAAATAGCATCCAAACTTGATTACAATGTGTTGTAAAATGTACAACAAGAGTGAGAGGAGAGACCATATTATACCTATAAGCCTAATCGTTATGTATGTTCATAAATGTATAACTGTCTGGAGTCGGTTCCAACACATTAAAACATAGAATAGCCAAACATCATCAGTGTCTTTTCCGACATTCTTCAAATCGCTGATTTTAGTACATTTAGTACATTAGAAAGAAATTACAACAAAGTGAAATAAAAATCAAGGTAAAACTATATGACATAAATCACTGGATGCACCATTGCATTGATCTGTGCTCAAACATTAAACAAGATTACAAGTTAAAAGGTCAAAAACTAGACACCAGTACATACTGAAATTATGGGTCAGTTACATAAACTCACAGTAATACAGTACTGACCTCATATTAGTCTTAACCACAGTCTTAACCGGAGTTCCTCAGGGCTCTGTACTAGTGTTTGCTGTTATCATCAGGAAATCCTTTTGCAGAAAATAGCAGATCGACAAGCTCATAAATGTTTGTGCTTGTCGATCTGCTATTTTCTGCCAAAGCTTTCCCCACAATATTCATGCTGAGGTTTAAGTGGTTAAACCTGATTTTGTACTTTGTCATGTTACAGCATCTTGTGCCAAAAACACCATTTTACAACAGAATATTAGATGGGATGTAGCCTAAGTGATATTTCCATTTAATACGAATGCAATTTTAGCGGCCAACGTATTTCACGTCGGCCGGTGCGATGGGTCGGCCGGTCCGTATGTGCGTCGGCCGGTCAGTGTTTACGTCGGCCGGTCAGTGTTTACGTCGGCTGCTCCGTATTTACGTCGGCCGCTCCGTATTTACGTCGGCCGCTCTGTATTTACGTCGGCCGGTCTGTATTTACGTCGGCCGGTCCGTATGTGCGTCGGCCGGTCAGTGTTTACGTCGGCCGGTCAGTGTTTACGTCGGCTGCTCCGTATTTACGTCGGCCGCTCCGTATTTACGTCGGCCGCTCTGTATTTACGTCGGCCGGTCTGTATTTACGTCGGCCGGTCCGTATGTGCGTCGGCCGGTCCGTCTTTACGTCGGCCGGTCTGTGTTCACGTCAGCCGGTCCGTATGTGCGTCGGCAGGTCCGTGATTAGGTCTTTCTTCATATTTCTTTTTTTCTGCTCTCGCCTCTCAATTTCTTTTTGCATGTGGAAGCTAGTTCGAATCACGCTCGCGGCAGGCAACATTTTATTATATTTAAAAAAATAGCAGGCAGACAGGCAGGCAGGCAGACAGACAGACAGACAGACACCAGGCAGGCAGGCAGACAGACAGGCAGACGGGCAGACGGACATACGGACAGACGGACAGCCTGCCTGCCTATCAAATAATTAATAATGTATTATTTCAATACGGCTATTTTTTTAAATAGCCGTTTAAAAAAAAATCTCCTCTCCTCACCTGGGCCGCTCAGGTATAAGCGCTCCTCCTGGCTTTGATAGCGCAGGAGGTTAGACATACGGGAGGGGAGGTGCGTGCGTGCGTGCGGGGGTAAATGTGTCAAGTCACGTGACCACTGGCTGTGCTACGAATGCTCTCGCCTCTCAATTTATTTTTGCATGTGGAAGCTAGTTCGAATCACGCTCGCGGCAGGCAACATTTTATTATATTTAAAAAAATAGCCGTATTGAATTAATACATTATTTGATAGGCAGGCAGACAGGCAGGCAGGCAGGCAGGCAGGCAGACAGACAGACAGACATACAGACAGACAGACATATATAATAAATATAATAAAATGTTGCCTGCTGCGAGCGTGATTCGAACTAGCTTCCACATGCAAAAATAAATTGAGAGGCGAGAGCATAGACCGCTACACCAAGGAAGCCATACGTTACTTAAAATAAGTGTTCCACTGGACTTATCTTTTGCAACGAGAGCAGAAAAAAAACATGAAAGATAACCTATATCAAAACGGGATTTACAGCAGGAACTATTAAGTTAGCTATAATAGCCCGGTCAGAGGTTTCCAGTTTTCCATTTAGATGGATACCAGTGGGAATGAAGTATTTAGGTCTAAAGTTAAGTGCTGAGTTGACAGATATAATAGAAATGAATCTTGAATCTTGCACTTCAAGAGATGCAAAACAATTTGGAAAGGTGGAAAATAATTAATCTTACTTTATGGGGCAAAGTTAATACTATTAAGATGGTTATAGCGCCACAATTTAATTATGTATCAATGATGCTACCACTGACTATTCCTAGTGGGATATACAAACAATATAATCAGATGGTGAGAGATTATTTGTGGAATGGGAAAAAGCCAAGGATTAATATTAAAAAGATGTGTTCCCCTAGGGAATGTGGTGGCTTGGCTCTTCCGAATGTAGAAATGTATAATCTGTCTTTTGAATTGTCTAAACTAGCGAGGCATTGGGCTGAAGGTGATAACCAACTGGACTGGGTAAAGATAGAAACGTCTATGGTAGCTCCTTTCAAACCCATACATGTTCTCTCTCAGGTTAAAATGGTAGAAGGGGGGAAGAGTCCCATTTTGAAACATTCCCGATGGGTATGGTCTGAGGTCCATAGGCTGATGGGGAAATCCCAATATAAAACAGGGATATTCTTCTATATGGGATAATCCACGCATCTTGATAGGTAAATATTCATTTTGCTGGGAGCCTTGGCAAAGAAATGGCATAGGTGTAATTGATGATTTATATATGGATACAACTTTTAAGTCATATCAGGAGTTGCAGAATCAATTTAATGTGATGGGTAGGGGTGAATTTTGGAAATATCTTCAACTAAGAAGTAGTGTTGGAAGTGTGTTCAACCTTAACGGGGGTATAGAGGAACCTAATATGTTGAAAACAATTTTTGACTGGCCACCGACAATGCATAGGGCTTCAATAATTTACAAAAATATAATGGAATTACAAAGTGCAAAGACTGAAAATCTTAGATTAATATGGCAAAGGGATTTAGGATGTGAAATAAGTGAAGAGAAATGGTCAAATATCATTTCCAAAGTTGGGTGGGCCACTAGGGATATTAAAAGCAAATTTACACATTACAAAATTATACATAGATTCTACTATACCCCTGTGAAACTGTTTAGGATGGGCTTGGTGGAAGACAAACGGTGTTGGAAATGTAAAGGGGAAGATGGTACATTTTTACATGCATTTTGGGAATGTCCTGTGGTTGTGCCCTTCTGGAAAGAGGTACTGGGGAAACTTGGAGACTGGATGGGGCTAATACTACCAGAATGCCCAAGGTTATGTCTCTTGGGAGATCGCACGGTGCTGCCACAGGGGGTCACCAAGGCACAACATGCATTGGTGACTGCAGGTCTTATTACTGCAGCTAGGTTGATACTGAGAAACTGGAAGAGCTCTGCTACGCCAGAGATCACAGACTGGACCCAACTTATGACTGAAGCGGCATCCTTTGAATACTCAATTGCCAGGAGGAATAACGTCAAAGGGAAGTTCCATGAGATATGGGACTATTTTTATTTGTATATCAAAGGATTGTTGTAACATTTTGTATTTGTACATTACATATGATATAACCACAAGTGTGGAGGGGTGTTGTCCAGGGGTTTTCTTTTTTTTGACTGCTAGGTGTGTTTTGTTTGTTTGTTTTTTCTTGTCTTTTTCTTTTGTGTAAGTCATGTGGATTTTGTATGCTTTATTTAAAATCATTAAAAAAACTAGCTAGCTATAATAATAATAATTCATATTCGTAGCACAGCCAGTGGTCACGTGACTTGACACATTTACCCCCGCACGCACGCACGCACGCACCTCCCCTCTCGTCTAACCTCCTGCGCTATCAAAGCCAGGAGGAGCGATTATACCTGAGCGGCCCAGGTGAGGAGAGGAGATTTTAAAAACGGCTATTTAAAAAAATAGCCGTATTGAAATAATACATTATTAATTATTTGATAGGCAGGCAGGCAGGCAGGCAGGCAGGCAGGCAGGCTGTCTGTCCGTCTGCCTGCCTGCCTGTCTGCTTTTTTAAAATATAATAAAATGTTGCCTGCCGCGAGCGTGATTCGAACTAGCTTCCACATGCAAAAATAAATTGAGAGGCGAGAGCATAGACCACTACACCAAGGAAGCCATACAATACTTAAAAGAAGTGTTCCACTGGACTTATCTTTTGCAACGAGAGCAGAAAAAAATAATAATATGAAGAAAGACCTAATCACGGACCGGCCGACGCACATACGGACCGGCCGACGTGAACACAGACCGGCCGACGTAAATACGGAGCGGCCGACGTAAATACGGAGCGGCCGACGCACATACGGACCGGCCGACGTAAAAACAGACCGGTCGACGTAAACACTGACCGGCCGACATAAAAACGGACCGGCCGACATGAACACAGACCGGCCGACGTGAACACAGACCGGCCGACGCACCTACGGACCGGCCGACGGTGTTTACCGACAGACGCAAGAACTGGATTCAGCCCTTACTGGACTAATGCAGGCTCTAGCTGTTCCATTCTGATCAAACAGAGTCAGTGTTAATGATACTGTGAGTCTCAAAGTGTGGTCCAGGGACTCTCATGGTTCCTTGAGCACATTCCAAATGCCCCCTTACCGGTGTGTAACTCTAAGAATCTACAAACGGAACAAAATTAATCCTTGTGGATCAATTTGGTTCCCATTTTGTACACACTCAGAGTTATCAGTTATGGGAGGTTTGAGAGCCACTCTGCTACAATAAATGAAACAGAGCCTTAATTAGTATAACAACTAAGTATAGCTTCATTATTTTGAATTAATATATAACTTAAAGGGGACACTTCACCCATCCGGTAAAGTCAGCTGTCAAGTTTGTCCAGACGTTTTCCTTAGATCAAAGCGTAGAAGAATAGCAGTTTTATGCACCCGGTTGCGGTAGCACCGCTGTGGTAGCTTTGTGGAGCCGCTGCCGTCGGTTACAGCCGTGAGCTGGCGTGGGGTCAGCGGATCTGTCGGTTACATCCGTGAGCTGGCCTGGGTTCAGCGGATCTGTCGGTTACATCCGTGAGCTGGCCAGGGGTCAGTGGATCTGTCGGTTACAGCCGTGAGCTGGCCTGGGGTCAGCGGATCAGACATGGATTAAACTTCTCAGTCACAGATTGAGGCTGATTTCAGTCATTTTGATTCCATACAGAAGCACATTGTGCAGCGGAAGTAGCTGATCTACAAGCTCGCAGGTGCATTGAGAGCGTGTAGATCGGCTACTTTTTTAATATTAGAGCATTGGACAACAACAAAGTCTTATGCACACCTGCTAGGCTCAGAGACGGGTTCGGAGGCAGGACTCAAATAGGCCAGTCAATCTAAGCAAAAAAAAAACACGCTAAATTCGGCCATAGCCAATTGCCCTTAATGTGCCCAAATGCGCTGACATCATCACATTGTGAAGACGGCTATGGCCGTGTTTAGCCCTAGGAGTGTTTTTCATGCAAAACGGATGCTTGGAATGGGTTCAGAATCATGAATAACCCCCTAGTTTGACATGTCACATGGTACTTCAAGCATAATTATAGGTTATATAGGTTAAAGCTTATAGGTTTTCAATGGTAACCCAACGTTCAACCCCTGAATTTATCATGATCCAAAATTTATATAATAATAATACATTTTTAATTATGTTATTTGGATCACCCTAAGGATCATTAAAAAACCTTGAACGATTATTATTGCAATTTCTTTTGGGTCAAATCTTAGATTGACTGGCCCAAAAGTAAGTGCACAAAGACGACGATGCCTGAAGAAGGTCTTTGACCGAAACGTTGCCTAATCAAAGGTTTCACATTGCAAGTGCAGGCGGTGTGCGGGTCTTTGTGCACTTTATGTGCATTTCTTTTGAATATTAGACTGAGCATTGGAAATGGTCAAACTATCAATTATGTACAGAAGCATCTTCCATAAAACGGTCTGGGACAATTCATTTGGGGCGGCTGTGGCTCAGGAGGTAGAGCAGGTCGTCCAATGATCCCTGGGTCGGCGGTTTGTATCCTGGCTCCAGTGTCCTTAGGCAAGACACTGAACCCTACATTGCCTCCAATGAGTCGGTCGGTTACCGTGTAAGCTTGCCACCATTGGCGTGTGAATGTGGGAAGTGAGGACGCTAGCGTCGACTGTTCGCCGCTTCACCTCCCAATGTATGAATGAATGAACCATTGTAAAGCGATTTGAGCACTTGGAAAAGCGCTATAAAAATGCAATTCATAAAAATGCAATTCATTATGAAAGCAAAATCTGTGATCTCTTCGCCTGGTTGGCAGTATGTAGAACAGTGTGAGGAGGATGGAATCCTTTTCTCACGGTTTCCCAAATCGCACATTAGGACACCATTTTTCAGTCGAGAGATTTTATTTTGCTTGAATTCCACTGTGAGGTGGTGGCGAGGTGGAGGATGTCCTGGTCTGGGATCAGTCTGCAGCTGTGAGGTGGTGGCGTGGTGTAGTATATATCCTGGTCGGGGATCAGTGGGTTTACAGCTGTGAGGTGGTGGCGAGGTGTAGGATGTTCTGGAAGGAGGCACACAGGGTCTGGTGGAAGTGCTCTGCGTCCGTCTGCGGGCTCGATTTCCACGCCGTGACGGAGAACACGATCCTGGAGTCAGGAAAGACAGAGAAGGCGTTGAATAAACAATATAGGACGTGTCGTCCAGTGTTGTACCCGGACGCGTTAAAGGAATGATAGTTCACGAACGCGTTCCTATTTCGGCTGAACGTGAACTGAACGTACTGTATTTCTGCCTGATGAACGTCATTGTGAACTCGTTCGTTCCTGGCGTGTGTGAACGTCACTTTCTCACGCTCAACTTCGTTCAAAAGTGAGTGAGCCTTCCAGGCGAAACCCCCGCTAAAACACACCCTAACCAGTCCTTAATATCTAGCGGAAAACCCACCAATAAGCCCTTAATCCAACACAAATTAACTAATCTTTCTCAAGCCGCACAATTTCACTGGAGCGCAGCGCGCACATGCACGCAGACAGCAGACACATACAGTCAGGGCTGGACTGGCCACCGGGCATCCCGGGCATTTACCGGTGTGCTGCGACCGTAGGGATCCGCCATGATAAAAAAAAAAAATGTTCTGTAAAAGTGGTGGTATTAGGGCTTGTTTGTTTTATGTGTGCCGCGACGGAGCGGGCGGTAGAGTTTCTGCTATCTGCGCGCTGGTTGTGGTGGGCCGGTCTGGGCCAAATTCATGCAAAAATGCCCGGGCCGAATTTTTGTCCCAGTCCAGCCCTGCATACAGTCCTATATGTCCCAACGCAAACACTGAGGAGTTAAGTAAACCCACGTCGCCACGGCATTTATAAAGTGATCACAAACAGCTGATCCTTCCTTAATTTCGTTCCGACGTTAATAAATGTGACGGCTGAAATATATCTGGCACGCCCTATGGAATCAAGCCTCGCCCTCGTTTTTGCGACATGAACACATGCAATACGATCCTTGGTTTCCGTGGTTACAGGAAAAAACTGTTTCTCTCGCTTGCCTTGCGGCTCCCTTTCTCATACATACATACATACACACACACACACACACACACACACACACACACACACACACACACACAGACAGACGCACACGCAACTTGCAACTTGTTGTATCTTAAATAAATAAACCTGCATGAATTAAATAAAGCTGTCTGTTTCTCCTCTCGCTTCACTTCCCTTGCTGCCCGCCTCACCCCCCGCACGCGCGCACGCACATATCGCAATTTTCAAGCAACTTTCACTGTGTGTTGTTATAGTTGGTATATTAAATTATTAAAGTCTTTTTAATTTAATATACAACAAGATATATTAGTGAACGAAAACCTGAACCTGTGAACCATGAATTAAATAACAAATAGGCACACACACGCGGCACGCCTCTGTTTTGTATAGGCGCTCCTCTTGTCCTGTCTGTCTGTCTCTCTCTATCACTGTGGTCCGTCCGTGACCAACTGACCATGCACGTTCCGTCCGACAGTCTATTCAGATTGCCTCGCAGTCGCTAGTTGCTGCAGGGCTGTCAACTGTCAATTATATTAATGTGTATGTATAAAATATATGGTACTGGTGGTGGTGGGCTGACTCATGGCTGGGTTAGCCGATGCGGTTCCCCTGCATGCACTTGCGCTGGCACGGCACATTGGCATTCCAGTGACGCGTCGGGTTTAATAAACGAGGAGGAGATTGCATATACCGTAACTCCAGAAAGACATTAGCCTGCTGTAGATTTGGCTACAGTATATAGGCTACCCATGCATGTTGGGAATCTCCGCAGCTGCATTGCACTATAGGCTACTTTCCAACGTCATGGAAATATTCCAGCACAGACAGCCCAAATCCTCGCATGTATGCGCTCATGCAAAACACTGTTTAAATGGCTTAAATCAAGCGCAATTTTAATTGTAAAGTTGGAAAGCTCCTACAAATTTCATATGACACAAAGACACATCTTGTAGATCTATTCCTTTTTTATTTTATTTTTTTCTTTTTCTTTTTACATGTAGCCCATATACATACAGTTTTATATTAACATTTTAGGAGTGAATACATATGTTTCGATGCCTTTGGCAGCCTCTCAGCTGGTCAGACAATGCTGCTCCGCTGTTCTACGACAGAAAAACAGGTGAGGACAAAGAGTACGCCAGCTCTCGAGCAGACGTGAGTTTTGAACGTTGTCAAGTTCAATTTCAAGCTTTGCCGGAAATGGTAAATGTTGAAAATGTCGGTAATTTCGGCGTGCACCCATATTTTGGCGTACGCACGGTTGATAAATGAGGGCCATAGATTCCAATTGCTTGTTATTTGCGTCCACAACGCGTTGTGAGCTTGTAGGCTGTGGGGCTGTCAGCTTGCAGGCTAAGAACGGAGACCCTTCACAATAAAAGCATGCAGCTTTCACAAGTTGGCCCATAATAAAGACAAGGAAAAGGATTAAGAATTTCGTGGCATTTCACATTGAAAAGAGCTATTTTTTCCACCAAAATGTTTGGGTAATGGTAATGGAGATATTGTAAAAGTTGTCACTTTATTAATCCCCGAGGGTTTTTTTATTCAATAAAGTCTGCGGTTCTATAGCCTATGGCTAAAATAACGAAAAATTGCAAAAAGTAGTTAATTTTTTAGAACCATGAACTTTAGTTCAAAATGTTGAATTAGGAACTATGAACTGAACTAGTTCATTTTAAAATTTCTGAACTGTGAACTGAACTAGTTAATAAAATTAATGAACTTTCCCAACACTGGTGTCGTCGCTCTTCAACTGAGCAGGAGGCAGGAGCTATACTGTGATATAATGCACGGATTCCAAAACGTTTTAGCTCAAGACTCAAAAGTCTTGCATTTGATATCCCCGGGACCCAAAAATATCTACAATCTACAAGCTCTCAACAGTTTTTGGAAACATAAAATACAGTTTTAGTAAACCTTTTTTTTTAACTGTTTGGAGAAACACCGCTATGATGTATGACAGTTTGGACACTTTTGATATATTTTTAGTCATAGTCTTTTGAATGAAATACAATTTACTTTCCGTCACCTTTTTGTCATCTGAAATGTTTTATTTTTATTTTTTAAGTGCAGAGTTTAGTTTGAGTTATTTGTTGAAATTGTCAATGTCTTTGTTTTAGTCATCATAGCTTTAATAGTGTTTATTGTCTCCACCAGGCCGAAGGCATGGGGACTGAGTATGTTTTGCACTCCGTCCGTCCGTGTGTCCGTCCTTGTGTCCGTCCATCCGTCCGTGTTTGTTACCAGCTAATTTTGCAGGATGGAACAAAAATCATGAACGCAGAGTGCAATTTACGTGAAATCTTTCACGCACTTTCCTACTAGACTGAGGAATATATCCCACCCTTTTGGCCTGTTATAGCGACCACCAACAGGTGGACTTTTGCTAAACAAACACATTTTTGGAACAAAATGCCTCAAATCATCAATCTTCTATAAATGTCATTGTTTTTTTTGTTTTTTTGTTTTTTTGTGTTGATTGTTATGCATGTCTTCAACAGCATGTTGGAGCAAGTTGAGATAAGGATAGGCACTTATAAGCTTTAAGCTTCTGCCTATGCCTTTTTGATCACAAAAGAAAAAAGTAAACTGTTTTGTGTAATGTCTCCCTCTGTAAGATCGAAATAAACTATTCATTCATTCATTCACATGCACCGGGTTCTCTATACGTCACCTGTCGTCTCTGATGCGGTAGAAGACGCCGTAGCCCTGGTGCACCATGGGAGCTACGGCGCCCAGGACAGTGGTGTAACCCACCAGACTGGAGGACAGCACAAAGTTACCCCCGCCGCCGCTGTAGGACACAAGACCAGGAGTCATTAATATGTCCTGACCCTAATACAAGACCTAGGGGTCATTAATATGTCCTGACCCTAACACAAGACCTAGGGGTCATTAATATGTCCTGACCCTAACACAAGACCTAGGGGTCATTAATATGTCCTGACCCTAATACAAGATCTAGGGGTCATTAATAATTATGTCCTGACCCTAACACAAGACCTAGGGGTCATTAATATGTCCTGACCCTAATACAAGATCTAGGGGTCATTAATATGTCCTGACCCTAACACAAAACCTAGGGGTCATTAATATGTCCTGACCCTAACACAAGACCTAGGGGTCATTAATATGTCCTGACCCTAACACAAGACCTAGGGGTCATTAATATGTCCTGACCCTAACACAAGACCTAGGGGTCATCACTGTGGAGGATAGCACAAAGTTTCCACCGCTGTAGAACACGAAGGCATGTTTCTGAGTGTGACACACACACACACACACACACACACACACACACAGACACAGACACAGACAGACAGACAGACAGACAGACAGACACAAAGCCAAGCAGAAAAGGACTTGTCCAGACCAGACAGTGGCCTTGTGGCTAGAGTGTCTGCCCTGGAACTGGGAGGTTGGGGTTTGAGCACTGGCCTAGTCATACCAAAGACTGCATTTCAGAGCATCCAGTGGATATCCACGCCTACCGCGAACAGTACAATCCAACGTGTGGTCTGTTTTTTTTATAGATAAGTATTACTGTACCTCCTGGCAAACAGTGGATCCAGGAATATTTCTGGCGTGGGAAGTCCCTCCTCCACGGCGATCAAGGCCAGGCCTAGCAGGTGTCTGTCAAACCCTGGGAAGGGAACGACATTGTGACTCCGTTGATGTGAGGCACTTGGTGGTGTGGAAAGAATACACCGACCGGACCCACGGAAGAGGCCCAGTGTCTTTCAAATATGGCTGCTGTGCATAGTGCCCATTATAATCTGTGGCCAAATTTGACTGAGGGACTGCCATTGTATTTGTTTTCAAATGAAAGCAGGGAATCATAGCTTCAAATTGGGAGATATGGCTTATAGAGTAATGTCTTGCATAAATCAGCGAGTTGAGAAAAAAGGCTTGAAAGGTTCACTTCTGTGGACCCTAACATTACACCTAGCTACATGTTTAAGCATTTATTTCATATGTACATGTCGATTTCAGCTCTGACACTTATTTCAGACATGTAGGCCTATGTGAAGAGTCTGCCGGTGCTATTAACTAATGTTCTGGTGAAAAGCTGGAAATTGCGCGATGGAAGGCTCTCAGTCGAATCTGGTCACATAGGCTATGTGGACTTAAAACCATTGACAATCATCCCTGGACTGGCATTTGGCCTTTGTACCCTAAAACAGTGGTTTTCAACCCTTTTCATATCAAGGCCCATTATATCTTTCCAAGCTGTATTGAAATGTTGATTTATGCTCTCGAGAGTTAAAGGTCTGATAAGGGATGGACCCTTATCAGATATTATGGACACATACCTCCTCGACGCGATAATAACCAACTAAGCTATTGGAAGCTATTTTTCGATTACGGACGATTATATTTTTGCAAATTTCATATTGTTGCTGATGTCTGAGGTGGGTGGGTCTTTCAGTAGGCCTACCTTCATGATGCTCAGTGACATCATAATGTTGCTGATGTCTGAGGTGGGCGGGCCTTTCAGTACCTTCATGATGCTCAGTGACATCATAATGTTGCTGATGTCTGAGGTGGGCGGGTCTTTCAGTACCTTCGTGATGTTCAGTGACATCATAATGTTGCTTATATTTTTTTGAGGGAAGCTAGCCCCTCTCATACACCGGTTTAATGTTTTGTCTTTAGTTCAAAGTTTGTTGAACTAAACGACAATGAATCGACAATGAAGGGAAAATGTACTTCATAATGTGTCGTTTACGTCATATTGTCTCTTTATTGTTAATGGCGTTTAATGTTTGTGTTTGCACTGTTTGTTTTTTATCAACATTACATCACCTAATCAACATGAGCTTTAATATATTAGCGCCCCTCACTTCACACGGGTGTGATCTTTTTTTCATGGAATATTTTGCATTGGGTAAAATATACCCGTGTTTAGTGATGGTGTAACAATATTATGTCTAGTGTTCTAGGGTTAAATGTGAAGCTTACTAAGCAATCTCACCAGTTTCTTTCTAGAAGGTTGCACAGAGCGTTCCTGGGGGGAGGAGGGAGGGGTTTGTGAGGTTGTGATTGGTTGAGAGGGTTGCACAGAGCGTGCCTGGGGGGAGGAGGGAGGGGTTTGTGAGGTTGTGATTCGTTGAGATATGGTTCCACCTCTCTCTAGTGTGATGAGAGTTGGTAGGTCTGTGTCAGTTCTCGTCAAGATTCAATACAAAGCTTTGAATGAGAGAAGACGTCTGCGTATTGTTTCCTAATATGTGACCAGTGCCAGTGATTTAAACCACAAGGGGGCCATGGTCATTTTTCAGTTCTTTACATATTATGAAACTGCACACTGCAACCTTTCATTTGATGTATTGCTCATTGAAATTGGGGGGAAAATGAAGAAGATATGACCATTTGAAACTTGTTGAACTGTAAACACCAAGGTACTGAATTTGCCATTCTAAGATTTCAAAGTATTTAGCATCTCTGAGGCCTGGAATGGGTGTGACCCATAGATACTTGCATAAACACTCCCCCCCATTCACTAACCACTCCCCCCACTAGGTTAGCTGTCAAGTGTCAAGTGTGCATAGAATGACTTGAGTGGACTTAGTAAAACCAAGTGGGCTCTTAAAATAAGACTAAATAGAGATGAGAATTCTAATTAGTTTATTTTCCACATACTTGAATTTGCATACTGTGACAATGACAAATAAGAGTGGCATAAGAATAAAATACAACTAACAGTTTAACATTGCACTTTCCCTGTGACTAAATAAATATATACAGTTTAAATTTGCACTTTCCCTGGGACTAAAAAGTATAAAGTTTAAAATCTCACTTTGTCTATGGACTAGAAATATATACAGTTTAAAATTGCACTTTGCCTGTGACTAAAGAGTATACAGAATATAAAGTTTAAAATCTCTTTGTCTGGGACTAAAGAAATGTATACAGTTTAACATTGCACTTTGCCTGGGAAGTAGGGAGTCAGGTGTTTTTGCCAGTCGAAGCCTTCAACAAGCACTGTCCCATCTTCATGTCCGACAAGCTGGGAGAGGTTCACTCCCTTCTCCTCAGAGCTTTTAGCCATCACTGTCGTGATGTCTGCCAAGGTGTCAACTCTGCTTCTCCTGTAGACTTGTTTGAACAGTCCAAAGCACCAGTCAGGACCAAACTTGGTGTGGCCAGCAATCAGCAGATGGACTCCCAGCTTCAAATGTAGCTTGTGAATGGTTCTCCACGCACAGTACCAGAGCATGACGTTGTTTTTGTTTTGGCCACTGCAGTTGTCACAATGAAGGTCAACGTATTTTTCTCCAACTCCATAGTTGTTGAAAAAATGATGTAAGTAGCTGATGACTGCATTACTGCCTTTTCCTGATGCCATGCCTTCATCAATCAGGTAATTCACTTGCTTCGCCAATCCTTCACAGTGGATACCAAAAAGGCCACACTTGCGTGCAGTGAGGAAAAACAACTGGCTAACCTGGAGAGAAGATGAAGGGTAGTGCACCTGAAAGAAGAAACATTGAAACAAATATATACATTAAAATCAATATCCTGACTGAATACAGAATGGACATTGCTATGACAGTAATATGCAAGGCCCTCTGGAGTAAGTGTGGAAATGTAGTGGCGTCATCAAAGTTGCCCACCCCTAACACATGCCTATCACAGTAACACAGTCAACAAACAATATTGAGGATGAGAATCATTCCTACCTGTTGTGCGAAATCAAAGCTGTAGTGCATTGTGAGGTCCCTGCTTGCATGTGTGGAGGGGCCTAGAGACAGCTGGCCATCCGCACAGATCTTCTTACTGGCAGCGGACATCTCCTGGTACAACTGACGCTCTCTATGAACAAGTGCCAGGTGATCGATTTGCTGCTGGTGCTTTTCTGCCATCTTCTCGTCGCTTATGTTCACACACCACGATGGCATTCACCATGTATGTGGATCTGTTGAACTTTCGCTTCGCGTTGACTTTCTTCGTGGATTGAGTCATTTCGGAGTCGTTCATACAAGTCTTTATAATCGCCAAAATAACAAGGTCTTTCTGGTCCTTTGTCAACGCTGCCATGTCTGTTCGGGTCTCCCAGATCATGCCTGGATCGAGTTGTTTACTGCAAGACGAATGCGGCTGTTCTACGTTCTCTTTTGCTCTTTGATGACATCCGCAATCAAAGTTTATTATTTTCTCCATTTCTGCTGTTCGGTCGGTGTCCACGGCTACATTATTAACTTCTGGTACAAGTAAAAGCGAGGCGATGCCGACCTGTACACCACCCGGCCCAGCTGTTCCCCCAGACTCGTCTTCCTCGTCCTCGTTATCACAACACGAACTCCTGTTGATTTGATCGAAAACAACGCCATGGTCTTCATCATCCGTGTCAGATTCATCCGTGAGCTCTAAACCCGGGTCACTGCCACCGTGTATGAAATCTGAAATAAATGTTCCCAGGAGATCGTCTTGTGCCGGTCCATTTAAAGCGTTAAGCAAGCGTTCCAATTCAAAGTTACTAGCCATGATCACAAACAAACAACAAGAATGATGTTGTGTTTACTGACAGCCTGAACACGTTGTACTTATGGGCGGTGATCGGCTACGTGAAACTGGAGAACAATACATAGGTATGGCCAATCGAAACAGCTCTATGTAAATACGTGCAGGAATGTTCACACCCCCAAAATACGGAAAATAGTCTTACATTATAGAGACATTTTTGCAACGTAATTACAACAACTTAACGACACTAAACCGACTTTCTGATGGAATAAAAACATTCTTTAACATTCCAACTGTTTTAATTTGACTAAAAACGAAAACCACCAAAAAAAAAGAGAGAATCTAATTTGGTATAATGTGAAGTTCCATTAGAGCCGACTTGTGGTTTAAATCACTGGCACTGGTCACATATTCTCCCCTGTTTCCGGGGTACATCAGTTCTCCACAACTGCTCCAGGATATCAACCTTCAGCGGAAGATGAACTCTATCAACCTCAACTCTGCTGAACAGCAGGAGCCCACAGACCATGGTATGTTGCTCGATCTCCTTGCTATTTCTACCCCTGTCATATTATTGATAATTAAAACACAGCATTGTGATATAAAGGTATAAAGGATAGGAGCTTCCGGTTCATGGAGTGAGGACGTGAGGACACGCCAGAGAGCCCCTGACAAACATTTTGAAAAATGAATTAAAATATTCTAATCGCCTGAACCAACGCCAATACAATTGGCTAAATTAAATATACTAACTGTAGTGGGTAATGCCACCCAAGAAAGACGCTTTGAGGAGTGTATATACGAAAATAACGCTGAGAAGCCGCACCGTCGAAATGACTGCTCCGATCAACAAAGCAGATCTAGCCGTCCTAATACGCAATATAATAAGAGAAGAACACCAAGCGGAGCTGACAGCACTTCGCACAGTTATACGTGAGGAAGTGGGCACAGCTATCGAGAGCATTCAGCCTCAATTAAAAGCTGTAGAAGACGCTGTCACGGAATGCAAGGGGAAACTCAGCGAGGTGGAGGACGCCGTTTCTAATGTGGACGGACGGGTATCGGACCTGGAGTGTTCTAATACTACACTCCAGGAAGAAAATGACAAACTCAGTGACAAGATCGAACGACTGGAGATGTACAGTAGGAGATTCAATGTACGTGTAGTCGGATTAAAAAATGGCATCGAGAAAGGCAATCCCACGGCATTCATGACTAACTTTTTTAAGGAGTCATTCCAGGCCGCGGACCTGCCCTGTGAGCCTCTTGTTGAAATTGCCCACCGAGTTGGACCAGAGACAACTAAAGGCAGCAGAACCATGATCGCTAGAATGCAGCGGCTCCAAGTGAAACAAGCGGTGGTACAAATCTCAAAACAAAAAGGTGCTATTAATTTCCACGGGATGAACGTGAGGATATACGCAGACGAGACAGCAGAAGAAAACAAAAGAAGATCCAAGTTCAAGGAAATAAGGCGAAAACTATTCAACGCCAAAGTGAAGACTGGATACAGACAACCTTCACAGCTTCTCATCACTTTCAACGGAAAGACAACAATATTCAAGACCCCGGACGAGGCTGAGACCTTCTATGCAGCTGTGATACAGCCCGCTCTGAGCTATGGCCCTGCGCCGCCGGCCGAGGATGGTGATGGTGGGCCCGCCGCGCCCGCGGAGGCCGGGGGTGGCGAGCCAGCCCTGCCAACCCTACCCGCTGAGACCAGGGACGACGCGTAGCACGCGCAATGGTGTCGGGTGAGACAACGAGACGTTTCTTCTGCTGGCAATGTAAGGTAGACCACTATCGCTCTCACATCGAATGGAGATACATTTACTTATGAAAAGAGAGACTACCTATGACTATTGCAAATCTCCAGAAAATGAACTGATCAGTGACATATACCTCAGGGCGCTGCCTAATTACAAAGAGCACGGCCCATTACGGTATTTAAAATAAAAGGACATAAATGAGTTTAAATTTAAAATAAAGGGGGGGGGGGGGGGGGGGGGAACGAAGAAAGGAGAGAGAGAACTATGGAAATTAAATGATCGATATTGGAGGAACTGCCGTCTAATCGCTGAATAACAGACTGAAGGGCTGTCTAACACATCAGGCCTAGTAAGCCAAGCGCACTCAAGACTGAGAGAACCATGCACAATGACGGCTAAACATTCTACTATATACATATATGCCGACGGCTAAACATTCTACTATATACTCATGTGCCGATGGCTAAACATTCTATACTTTTGTGTCGACGTAGATCTGAATAACAATGGGTTGTGATACTCTTTATGTTCATGGGCCGCATAATTTCTTTGTCTTTTTATTAACCCATTGGGCCTAATAATAAATGTGAAGATATCTAATTATAATAAGTATAGCAACAGACCGCTCTTATCACTCACTCACACCGCTGCTTAAGTTTAACTATGAATGTAATATGTAAAAAAAAAAAAAGAAAAGAAGAACGGTGTAATGACGCTGTGAATATGGTTTAACCAGATAAACGAACAAAAAACACTTACACAGACTAACGAATATGGACGGGGACAATTTAATATTCTATCTGGTGTGGAGGCTCTTCGTGGTACTGAAGCCTATAATAGGCCTATAGGGCTGTGTCAGCGCGACCCTGAGGGAAACTAATAGGTGTATATATATTATATAGGCCTAGTAATAGCTTTCATTTCTGCTGAATTCTATTTTATTTTTGTATTCTTTATCTTCTTCATTTTGTCAATGTATTTTCCATGAAGAGCGCAAAAGTAGGAGGCCTATATACACCTCCATAGACTGTTGTTTAGAAGGGTGTTCCCTCTCTCTCTCTCTCTCTCTCTCTCTTTCTCTCTCTCTCTCTCTCTCGTTCTCTTTCTTCTCTACATAAGCAAAGGCTGTTATATAACAAAACATCACTTGTTTGAGAAGTGTTAAAAAGCTCAATACCAATAATAAAAAATAATGGACACAGTAACTGACGCTAACTCATGTAATCTAGTTATTTGAGCTCAACGGCCCTTATAGAAGAGCCTCAGCCTATACGGTAGGCCTACTCGGCCTATTTATTCTTTTTCCACCATGCATTAAGACTGGAGGGAGAGGGAGGGGGCTGCATGGGGGAGCGAAATCGGCTAATGCTTTTTATTTCTTTTTTTGGGGGGGGAGGGGGGCAGACAGAAAATGTGTATATATTTTGATGGAAATAACAGCCCATACGAAACGAAAACCATTATCACTAATATGGCTGTTGTATTATTATTTTTTCATTTTATTTTTCAATCTCGTTTCTTCAGATTTTTGTGGGTGCTACTCTGTGATTAATGGAGCTATACTGCATGGCTAACGGGGTCAGCACCGATAAGGGCGGCAATGACGGTGATAATGAGGATTTTTATTATTGTCATAGACTGCAATTGAAAGAGCTGGGACCTTCTTACTTTTCTACTTCCATCCTAGGCTCAGGATAATTAAATTATCTTTATTGAGCTAAAGGACGTAGGCAATATTATTATTTAAAAAAAATAGTGTGGTTCCCACTAAGATCAACGGCAGTAGACAACTAGCAGTACAATACCCAGTATTGTTTTAGCTTTCTCCTTTTTTTTTCCCTTTTTTTCTCTCCGCTCTGTCATTATCATCACTACTAGAACTAATGTTGTTGTTGTTGTTGTTATTTTTGTTTGTATTGGCATCGATAATGGTAGTAATAATAATAATTATCCACATCTTTTCCCATTTTCTTTCCTATATATATATATACATATTACTCTTGTTTTTGCTTTTTTTTTTTTTCTCCTTCTCCCACGACTGCCTACCGCTTTTGGGTTTAAGAATGGGTATTACAATTCATTTTCCACTACAAAACAAACGATTAGAATATGGATAAAGATTCAAATGGGGGGAAAGGTATTTTGTTGGTTCCATGATAGACTGTGATATCAACGCAGTCCTTTATAGTGATAGGTTTTTGGGGTTGACATGCCTTCACTGGGAGGGCATTCGGGGAGGGTGGGAGGGTCCCTGGGGCAGAGACCTGTGTGCCTTTTTATTTATTTTTTGTTCTGTCTTTCACCTTTCCCCCACCTGTGTGTGCATAGCAGGATCACTGGTTCGGTCGCAACATCAATGCGTTATGGCTTGCTTCATCCAAATCCTATATGACTAATTTAAATACCATTCCAAATAATATTCGCTTCATCTCTTGGAATGTCAAAGGGTCAAACAAGGCCACTAAAGTAAACAAAATAATATCTCACTTACAACATCTGAAGGCCGACATAGCCTTCCTTCAGGAAACGCATCTGAAGCCAGGTGACGTTCTAAGACTTAAAAAGGGTTGGGTCGGGCACCTATTTCACTCAAAGTTCAATGGTAAGGCCAGGGGAGCGGCCATTTTAATTAATAAAAACATTTCTTTTGACCCACATAATGTTACTGCAGACTCCAACGGCCGATATGTCATTGTGTCAGGCTTAATTTATAATACTCCTGTAATTCTAGCTTGTGTGTACGCCCCTAACTGGGACGACACTCAGTTTATCTCAAACTTTTTTTCCAAACTACCAGTTATTGATAACAGTTTCTTAATTATCGGTGGTGACTTTAATATGGTCCAAAGTGGCACTCTGGATAGGTCGTCTACCAGAGTTGCAATCCCCTCTACCTCTGCTAATGCTCTCGCTACTTACATGGAGCAGATGGGATTGTCTGACCCCTGGAGGTTTCTCTTTCCTACAGCCAAAGCATACTCATTTTTTTCGCACCCACACCATACATTTTCCAGAATCGACTTTTTTCTTATGGACAACAGACTCTTAGGCAAGGTTAAAACATGTGAATACCATAGCATTGTAATATCAGACCACGCTCCCACCTCACTGGAGATTAATTTATCCAGAAGTTACACTCCAAGTAGACAATGGCGCTTTAATTCTCAGATGCTTGCACGCAATGACTTCAAAGAGTTCCTGTCATCTCAAATTGAATCCTATTTCGAAATTAACAAGACCCCAGACGTCTCTTGCTCCACTGTGTGGGAAGCACTCAAAGCTAGCTTACGCGGCCAGATAATCTCCTATACTTCACATGCCAGAAAGTCAGAAACTTTGAAACTTTCCGAGATCTCTGAAGAAGTCTTAAGAATAGACAACCTATATGCAATGGCTCCCACGCCGATTTTGTACAATAGGCGCCTTCAACTTCAGGCAGAATTTGACATGCTTTCAACAAGTCAGGCTGAACGCCTCCTGCTTAAATCTAGACAACGCATTTTTGAGATGGGAGACAAAGCCAGTAAACTCCTGGCACACCAGGCCCGCTCGGCTGCGGCCTCTAGATTAATCACCCAAATAAAATCTGCCACAGGTGTAGTCCTCTCAGACACAAAAGACATAAATGAAACTTTTGTTAAATTTTACTCTGAACTCTACTCCTCTGAATGCCCTCCAGCTCTCTGGGAAAATGACAACCCTCTGGATAATCTACCCTATCCGGTAATAGACCAAACACTATCCCAGAATCTGGGCAACCCAATTTCCTTGTCGGAGATCCAAGAAGCTATACAATCAATGCAAAACGGAAAATCCCCAGGCCCCGATGGATACACTGCAGAGTTTTATAAAACATTTTCTAACCTTATTTGTCCGGAACTGCAAAGTATGTACAATGAGTCATTTCTGAAAGGCAAACTACCCGAAACCCTATATCAAGCATCTATCTCACTGTTACTTAAGAAAGACAAAGACCCACTTCTCTGTGGCAGCAGGAGACCAATTTCTCTCTTAAACGTGGACCAAAAAATCCTAGCTAAAGTTCTTTATAACCGTTTACTTACTGTGGTCCCTGATATATTAGCAACCGACCAAACTGGTTTCATTCAAGGGAGGCACTCCTTCTCAAATACCAGGCGCCTGCTGGATATAATTCAAACACCACCTTCTGAACTCCCTGAAGTTGTCCTTTCGTTGGACGCGGAAAAGGCCTTTGATAGGGTCGAGTGGACCTACCTTTTCTTCGTATTGGAGAAAATGGGTTTCAACTCAGATTTCATTTCATGGATTAAACTCTTATACGCAGCTCCAGTGGCTTCAATCATTACAAACGACCTCCACTCACACTTCTTCCCCCTTAAACGGGGTACGAAACAAGGCTGTCCATTATCTCCTTTGCTCTTTGCGATCGCCATTGAGCCTTTAGCTATCTGGCTCCGCACTGAAGCAAGGTTTGAGGGTATTGCGAGAGGCGGGATCACTCACAAGGTATCATTATACGCAGACGACCTACTTCTATACATATCAAACCCAACGTCTTCCATTCCTGTCATTATGTCCATACTGGAGCAGTTTGGCAGATATTCAGGGTATAAACTTAACTTTCAAAAAAGTGAACTATTCCCAATAACTCCAGCAGCTAAAAGAATCCCCCAGTCACTCCTCCCTTTTAAATGGGTGGACACTGGGTTTAAATATCTGGGTATATTTATTACTAATTCACTCCCGCACATGTTTAAGGAAAATTTTCTTCCACTACTAGAACGCTGTAAGAAAGATTTAAATCGCTGGTCTATTCTGCCATTGTCACTAGCCGGCCGCATCAACCTTGTCAAGATGGCTGTCCTACCTAAATTCCTATATCTTTTTCAGCATATCCCAGTATTTATTCGGAAGAGCTTTTTTATAAAACTCGATCAGATGATAACATCTTTTCTATGGGGCAGCAAACCACATCGCATTAAGAAGTCTTATCTTCAACGGCCTAAACTGCTGGGTGGGATGGCTCTTCCAAATGTCATCAATTATTACTGGGCATGCAACATTTTAAAGATTATCCACTGGGTCAACCCAGATAATACTTCTCTGTGGACCCAAATGGAGATATCTTCCAGTCAACACTCTCTTTCTTCACTAATATGCTCAGGCCTTCCACTTATCCCTGTAGTCAGCTCCATGCCTTCCGTCATACACACTATTAAAATTTGGACACAATTCAGGAGGCATTTCGGTCTTAAAAGCTTATCTTACCTAACTCCAATATACCGTAATCATTTGTTTGAGCCCTCATGTTCGGACCCTGTCTTCCGTAACTGGTTGGACAAGGGGATCAGAACTATTAAAGATCTGTACAGCAACGGGACTATGGCACCATTCTCATACTTAACAGAGCAATTCCATTTACCTGCCTCTCACCTATTTCGCTACTTTCAGATCAGACACTTTGCACAAAGACAATTCCCAAACTTTCCAAACCAACCCAACCATTCTGCAGTGGACTCTTTACTTTCTCTGAACCCCAATACAAAGGGCTTAATTTCAACAATATATAATGAACTCAACTCAATAAACCCAGAAACTCTCAACCATCTTAGGACGGCATGGGAGCAGGACCTGGGACTAGAACTGCCCGACCCGACATGGAAGACAGCCCTGAGACTGGTTCATAGTTCCTCAATCTGTGCTAGACATAATCTTATCCAATGTAAAATCATTCACCGGGTTCATTACACAAATGCAAGATTAGCACAGATATTTCCAGACATTAGTGATGCATGTAACCGGTGCAGACAACCCGCTGCTAGCCTGTCACACATGTTTTGGTCATGCCCTAGACTGGTGGACTTTTGGACAGCCATATTTCAATCATATTCTGACATATTGGGTGTACCTATCCCACCCAACCCGTTAACGGCCTTGTTTGGTATTCCCCCAGGGACTAACACTCCCCCACACCTTAAAAGAATAATGTCCTTTACTTCTCTTTTAGCCAGACGTCTCATACTCCTGAAATGGAAACAAATTCCCCCACCCACACATAACGGATGGATAAAGGACGTACTATTTTATCTTAAACTTGAAAAGATTAGATTCGCACTTAATGGCTCCATGACAACTTTCCAGCAAACATGGACGCCCTTTGTTGATCACGTAAGAACCCTGACAGTTGTCCCAGAGATGAGCGATATTTGAAATATTACTATACTATTACTATTACTATTACTATACTATTACTATAAATATTACTAATATTAACTATATAATGGTGAACGCATTATGCCTATGCATTGCATATGCTTCGTGCAAATCGGTGGCTGCGCGCACACACAGGTGGTCCCCCCCCCCCCCCCCCCCCCCCTCTCCTCCTTTTTTTTTTTTTTTTTTTTTTGTTGTTGTTGTAATTTTCTGTATTGTCTCTGCATTGGGGAAGAGTGGGTGGGCTCAGGGGGTGGACGGGAGGAAAATGAGGGGTGCCTTAAGATCTACGTACTGTATTAACAAATGTATCTGACAGTGACATGTATAAGGACTCCACATGGGAGGGGAAAAAATGTAAAAAACCCAATAAAAAGATATAAAAATAAAAATAAAAAACACAGCATTGTCAAAATTTATTTTATTCTCAATATTGCACTTTGTTTGTCTCAAGTATTGTGGCATTATTTAAAGCACACACCGGCGTCCTGCGAATATGACGTAATGTTAAGAGCCCCGCTCCGTGAGTTGAAAACAGCCGATCTACAAGCTCACAATGCGTTGCATATAGGTGAGCAGCACCTAGGTATAAAACTCAGCATGAATACTGCAGAAGGTATAATTTATTTTACAACATGCACATGGAAGGGGACTTGCAATTAATTTAATATTGAAAAGAAAAACGATTCTCCCAGAATCTGGCAGCGTGCCAGCCAATACCACCCGGCGTGCCATCGTTACAGTACAGTATACCGCTAATCAACTTACAAATTACATATACATATATACATAGTATATATGTATAGCTCTCAATGATGACGTGAGAAATATGTGGATTAAAGGACCCAATGCCAGAGTGTAATTGGTTTTCGACGGTGACGTAATGACGATATGTTTTAGTCTTGGGAGGCACTGATTGACATATACGTCACCATCCAAAGTCGGCACTTACGTATTCATTACAACATTATGTTTCTAAAAACAATTACCATTGTTTCATTCGGGCACCACTGCCGTATCAGGCACAAGTTGTCATTACTGAGATTTGACAGTTTGTAGCGGTCGAAAGTACTTGCGCGCTCTGCTTGCGCACTAGTAGGCCATTTATGGCCTACTAGGGCCATTTATGGCCTACTAGTGTGCAACAAGCAAGTATGCACTCGACAGAGTGCAGTTCTAGTTATTATTATAATTTAGGGCTGACCTCGATTAGTCGAATAGTCGACTAATCGATCGGAACGGGTCTCAGTCGACTGACCACCTCTTAGTCGACTGAGCAAAAAAATATATATTTTTTTTTTGCCCCAAAAAATTGTATATAAAAATACAATATTTACAAAAATATACAAAAATATTGTATTATTCCACTAGGTCTGTGGGGGACATAAACACATTTGAACATTCTGACTGTTCAAATCTCCAATGTGCATGTGGAGTGTGTCTGCCTGTGTGGCAATGTGCCACTGCCTGTGACTTGAATCGCACAGTGCGCTGGCCTGATAGACTCCAGAATCTCAATCTCACCTGCTGTGCTCAATCTGGCTAATGACAAGCCTCTCAGTTGTTCTGGAGTCTATCAGATCTTGCTCAGTCGACTATTAGTCGACTAACAGCAAATTTATTCATCTACATATCAGTCGACTATACAAATCCTTAGTCGGGGACAGCCCTATTATAATTACATTTATAATTATAATTATGTGAAGAAATTATAATAGAAAATATAGCTTAGGCTCATAATAAAATGTTAGTTTTTTGTCATTGATATTTAGCTACTTGACCCCATTTGTCTTAGCCTGACAATCAGTCTTAAAGGTATTATGACATTATTTATAACATAATTTTAACAACATTAAAAGTCTTGGCCATGGTCCTTCAAACGTGTCTAAAAACACTCAACTCCACAAACTCAAACTCAAAACTCCACTTCTTGCCAGGAGTTTTTGTGTATGTCTAATCTGCATCCTGAGAAGGCATGGAAAAACACATTATTTTAGCCTGTAGATGTCGGTAATTCCCCCTTTCCTGTCAACCCAAGATGCGCTTATTTGATAACTTGGTAGGAACGTCACCGTCAAAAATAAGAGTCATCTAGGCCAGTTGGTATCCAGTGTAAGGACTTGTGTTGATTGACACAGCCAACAACAGAGCAGATTGATTTTTCTCTAGAAGCCATTATTAGTAAGTATTACAAAGAAACAAAGTCGCGGTCACAATGAGGAAGCGGAGAGGAGAGGGGCGGAGAAGAGAGGGTAGGCAGGGAGCAGAGGGGAAGGGGCGGAGGTTTAGCAGGGATCTACGTATATGCCTGCCGTCCAACCAGATGAGACATTTTTGCATAATTATTCACGAAAGTCCAGAAAGCAGAGAATACACTGAATGTTCAAACTTCGTTTTTTTTTTGTGACATTGATGTCAAGAAAAGCCAAAAAAGCCAGAAAATCTACAAAAATGTGTTTTAAATGTCACAATCCCTTTAATTTTCATTTTGTTTTACTTCAACAACAAAAAACAAAACTAATTCAGACTGAAAGCCCTCCCCACGGCAGCAGTTTATGGCATGGGCGTTTTCAAAGCGCCAGTCTTCAGTGATTGGTTCATACCAACCAATCAGAATAGTAGGAAAGCAGATGACGTTGTTGTCAATCATGATGCTATGGCTAACCTGTTTGCTAACCAAACAAACACAGCCAACGAGCGCTACTAGCATGTGAACAAAAGCGGTAAAATATGTCGGATGATGATGTTTATAAAACCTGTAGTTTCTGTAAAGAAACTATCATATGCCGATTTAATAGCCAGATTGATACAGTCGTGAGTCACCGCAGTGGGGGCAGCCATGTTTGTTGTCTGACGCTGTCGAGTGACAGGGCTGATGGTGAATCAGCTGCTGCGATCGGATTTCCGAACAACACTAACGCCGCCGTAGTCAGAGACTCCAGACCTGAATCTCCAGAACATATTTTCTTAATGGGCGTGGCTAGCGATTCAGGGCTGGAGCCAGGTTACACTTGTCTAGTAATTTCTTAAAATGCGTTTCTTTCTTTCTTAAAATGCACAACAAATTTGGAATTCATTTGCGGGGCATTAATTGGGGAACTAGATGTAAATTTCAAGCCACAAAGTGGATTTCTTTCAACCTCTCAATAGTTGTTTTCCCTTTATCTTTGTTTCCAATCCAGTGTTGCATCATCAGTCTGGCCTCCCTGTCTTACGAACAGTAAATGAACAAAGAAGCTTGGTGTTGTGTATGTGGCCTAGAACACAACTAATTACATAATAACACAACGGAGAAGGGAGCTCAGGTTTATCGTACTTTACTGGTCATAGTAGAACTGACACACATCAATCATAGGTATACAAATGCGGCTGCGCAGGACCTAAGCGCACGTAGCACAAGGCAGCGTGGTCTGCCACATAAAGTAGTCCCTGGAGAAGCAATACACTTGGCTAAACCAAAACAGCACAGCTGTGACCAGTGTGGACAACGTTACCATGCCATGTCTGGTCTTAAAAGACACCAGAGAAGTCACACTGGAGAGAAACCCTATGGATGTGATCAGTGTGGACAACACTTCTCTAGAATGTCCCACTTTAAAAGACACCAGATAATTCACACAGGAGAGAAACCCTATGGATGTGATCAGTGTGGACAACACTTCGCTAGAATGGAAATCCTTAAAAGCCACAAGATAATTCACACTGGAGAGAAACCCTATGGATGTGATCAGTGTGGACAACACTTCTCTCAAATGTCTCACCTTAAAAGCCACCAGATAATTCACACTAGAGAGAAACCCTATCGATGTGATCAGTGTGGACAACATTTCTCTCAAATGTCCAGCCTTAAAAGCCACCAGAGAATTCACACTGGAGAGAAACCCTATGGATGTGACCAGTGTGGAAAACACTTCTCTCAAATCTCCAGCCTTAAAATCCACCAGAGAATTCACACAGGAGAGAAACCCTATGGATGTGATCAGTGTGGACAACATTTCTCTGAAATGTGCAGCATTAAAATCCACCGGAGAATTCACACTGGAGAGAAACCCTATGGATGTGATCAGTGTGGACAACACTTCTCTCAAAGGTCCCACCTTAAAAAACACCAGATAATTCACACTGGAGAGAAACCCAATGGATGTGATCAGTGTGGACAACACTTCTCTGACATGGCCAGCCTTATAACGCACCAGAGAATTCACACTGGAGAGAAACCCTATGGATGTGATCGGTGTGGACAACACTTCTCTCACATGTCCAGCCTTAAAACGCACCAGAGAATTCACACTGGAGAGAAACCCTATGGATGTGATCTGTGTGGACAACACTTCTCTCAAATTACAAGCCTTAAAATCCACAAAAGAATCCATACAGGAGAGAAACCCTATGGATGTGATCAGTGTGGACAACACTTCTCTAGAATGGAACACCTTAAAATACACCAGATAATTCACACTGGAGAGAAACCCTATGGATGTGATCAGTGTGGACAACACTTCGCTAGAATGGAAATCCTTAAAAGCCACAAGATAATTCACACTGGAGAGAAACCCTATGGATGTGATCAGTGTGGACAACACTTCTCTCAAATGTCTCACCTTAAAAGCCACCAGATAATTCACACTAGAGAGAAACCCTATGGATGTGATCAGTGTGGACAACATTTCTCTCAAATGTCCAGCCTTAAAAGCCACCAGAGAATTCACACTGGAGAGAAACCCTATGGATGTGACCAGTGTGGAAAACATTTCTCTCAAATCTCCAGCCTTAAAATCCACCAGAGAATTCACACAGGAGAGAAACCCTATGGATGTGATCAGTGTGGACAACATTTCTCTGAAATGTGCAGCATTAAAATCCACCGGAGAATTCACACTGGAGAGAAACCCTATGGATGTGATCAGTGTGGACAACACTTCTCTCAAAGGTCCCACCTTAAAAAACACCAGATAATTCACACTGGAGAGAAACCCAATGGATGTGATCAGTGTGGACAACACTTCTCTGACATGGCCAGCCTTATAACGCACCAGAGAATTCACACTGGAGAGAAACCCTATGGATGTGATCAGTGTGGACAACACTTCTCTCACATGTCCAGCCTTAAAACGCACCAGAGAATTCACACTGGAGAGAAACCCTATGGATGTGATCAGTGTGGACAACACTTCTCTCACATGTCCAGCCTTAAAACGCACCAGAGAATTCACACTGGAGAGAAACCCTATGGATGTGATCAGTGTGGACAACACTTCTCTCACATGTCCAGCCTTAAAACGCACCAGAGAATTCACACTGGAGAGAAACCCTATGGATGTGATCTGTGTGGACAACACTTCTCTCAAATTACAAGCCTTAAAATCCACAAAAGAATCCATACAGGAGAGAAACCCTATGGATGTGATCAGTGTGGACAACACTTCTCTAGAATGGAACACCTTAAAATACACCAGATAATTCACACTGGAGAGAAACCCTATGGGTGTGATCAGTGTGGACAACACTTCTGTGAAATGTCCAAACTTAAAAATCACCAGAGAATTCACACTGGAGAAAAACCCTATGGATGTGATCAGTGTGGACAACACTTCTCTCAAATTACAAGCCTTAAAATCCACAAAAGAATCCATACAGGAGAGAAACCCTATGGATGTGATCAGTGTGGACAACACTTCTCTAGAATGGAACACCTTAAAATACACCAGATAATTCACACTGGAGAGAAACCCTATGGGTGTGATCAGTGTGGACAACACTTCTGTGAAATGTCCAAACTTAAAAATCACCAGAGAATTCACACTGGAGAAAAACCCTATGGATGTGATCAGTGTGGACAACACTTCTCTCACACGAACAGCCTTAAAAGCCACCAGAGAATTCACACTGGAGAGAAACCCTATGGATGTGATCAGTGTGGACAACACTTCTCTCAAAGGTCCCACCTTAAAAAACACCAGATAATTCACACTGGAGAGAAACCCAATGGATGTGATCAGTGTGGACAACACTTCTCTGACATGGCCAGCCTTATAACGCACCAGAGAATTCACACTGGAGAGAAACCCTATGGATGTGATCGGTGTGGACAACACTTCTCTCACATGTCCAGCCTTAAAACGCACCAGAGAATTCACACTGGAGAGAAACCCTATGGATGTGATCTGTGTGGACAACACTTCTCTCAAATTACAAGCCTTAAAATCCACAAAAGAATCCATACAGGAGAGAAACCCTATGGATGTGATCAGTGTGGACAACACTTCTCTAGAATGGAACACCTTAAAAGACACCAGATAATTCACACTGGAGAGAAACCCTATGGGTGTGATCAGTGTGGACAACACTTCTGTGAAATGTCCAAACTTAAAAATCACCAGAGAATTCACACTGGAGAAAAACCCTATGGATGTGATCAGTGTGGACAACACTTCTCTCACACGAACAGCCTTAAAAGCCACCAGAGAATTCACACTGGAGAAAAACCCTATGGATGTGATCAGTGTGGACAACACTTCTCTCACATGCCCAGCCTTAAAAAGCACCAGATAATTCACACTGGAGAGAAACCCTATGGGTGTGATCAGTGTGGACAACAGTTCTCGAGAATGGAACACCTTAAAAACCACCAGAGAATTCACACTGGAGAGAAACCCTATGGATGTGATCAGTGTGGACAACACTTCTCTCAAATGTCCAGCCTTAAAAAGCACCAGCAAAGTCATACTGGTCAGAAACCCTATGGATGTGATCAGTGTGGACAACACTTCTCTGAAATATCCGACCTTAAAAAGCACCGGAGAATTCACACTGGAGAGAAACCCTATGGGTGTGATCAGTGTGGACAACACTTCTCTGAAATGTCGACGCTTAAAAAGCACCAGAGAATTCATACTGGAGAGAAACCCTATGGGTGTGATCAGTGCGGACAACACTTCTTTGAAATGTCCTGGCTTAAAAAGCATCAGAGAATTCACACTGGAGAGAAACCATATGGATGTAATCAGTGTGGACAACACTTCTCACAAAGGTCCAACCTTACACGACACCAGATAATTCACAGAGAACCCCTTTCATTGTGATGTGTGTGAAAAAGCTTTCATCACTCCAATGATGTAGAAGTTTACATGTTTGTACACATATGCGAGATACATTTGAACTGAACTGAATATGCAATAATTATGACAAAAAAAATCAACCAAGTGCTCGATGGAGATGCAAAGAATAATAATGTAAAGTAGTATCAGTGGGACTGGAATACTATGATCATACTTGCCCTTAAGACTCTGTTGGAGTCGAAACATGTCAGCTTATTTTAACTTTTATAAATAAAGTACATCTATTTTTATTTACTCATTTTTTACTTTTTGAGTGCTCGGAATATGCAATATGTTTTGTGTAAACAAGATGATAAGAGCGCCCCTCACTTCACATCAGTGTGATGTTTGAGGGGTGCCAGCCCCTCCTATGCCCAGCTTTGAGGGTTTGTTTAAACACAAACATTGAAGACATAAAGTGAGGACGCAGATTGTGATTGGTCGGGACGTGATGATGTATGACTGTTACCCCCTCCACCCGAGTCCGCAACCTAGGTGTCAACCGTGTCATCCTT